>NC_081318.1:4557644-4867644 GCF_026419965.1 Kogia breviceps | reverse complement strand
TGACTGTTACTATTCTAGATCCTCATATAAGTGGAATCCTACAGTATTTTTCCTTTTGTGAGTGGCTTATTTCACTTAGTATAATGTTTTCAGGGTTCAGCCACATTGTAGCATGTGTCAGAATTTCCTTCTTTTTAGGGCTGAATAATATTCTGTTTTATGTATGTATCACATTTTGTTTATACTGTGAACTCTTCCATGTAATAGATAGGAAGCTTCTGTCAGGAGCAGATACTTTTTTTCCTCAATTGATATTTTTCCCCTTTGTAGATTATGTTTTTGAATCTGTAAGTTTTTATGTAGTAAACCTGTTTTCCTTTGATGTTTATACATAATTTTCATCCATTTGGGATATATTTGGAACATCATTTGACACTGGACTTAAACCCAGGAAGAATCCAGGAGCCAGGGTCAATCTACTTCCTGCTGGGAATGTCTCCTGTAGGCTCACTTTTTGCTTCAAACCAAATAGGCAGCTCTCAGCCGGCAGGCAAGAAATGTTCCTCAACTGTGTTCACACTTCTCATGCCTTTTTAGTCTTCTTCTCTTGATCCTTTTTTCCCCTCTACTCAATTTAAATGCTTTGTTTATAAAGTTAACTTATTAAGGTGCTTGCATTTCTCTTCATGGTGAGTAAAGATTTTATAAATCTCTGTAGCTAATATATATAATTTCTTCTCGTGTGAATTACATTATTGTTGGTTTAGCTGACATTTATTCAGCGCTTGCTATGTGCCCTGCCCCTCCCCTCACCAAGTATTTACATGTATTCACTCATTTATTTAATCCCACCAACAGCCCTGGGGGAGGTATTTATTAGGCCTGTTTTTCAGATGGATAGGAGGTACTTTAAGGAGATATATTGTAGCCAGTACTGTTGGAACGTACAGCTATTATTCATGCGCTTTAAAGGAAAGAAATCTAAAATAGTAATCATAACACAGTGCCGGCTATGTGCTGGCGCTTTAAGGTGTTAACAAATTTAATCTCAACCCCCTGAGGTAGGCACGTTAAAGTAAGTTATGTTGTTGTTGGGTGACTTTCAGATCCCTTATTTACAATCTGCTTTTGATGACTTTATTATTTCTCACATATGTCTTAAGATTGCTTTCTCTCTCCCATCCAGGGAATATTATATATTGATTCTAATCACAGTAATTAAAACTTACTTGGGGCGCTGCGTTTGAGCTTTCCATCATTGCTACACAAGAGTCTAAGCTAAAGCCCCCAGCGAGCTGACAGCCAGACTTGCTTATTTGTTTGAAGCGATAACACGCACAGCACAGAATTCAAAAGGTGCAGAAGGATTTCCAGTGCATGCGTTTCTCCCTCCCAGCTCTGTGCTGCCCCCCAGATCCCCTTCCTGGAGGAAAACACCTTTACCGGTTCTTAACTAGAGATAATTGTGTGCAGGCATATGGATTATACATACGTAAACTTGTTTTATAAAATGGTAATGAAATACACATATGGTTGTAACCTTGTTTTTTATTGTAAAACCTTTAAAAATTGTGATTAAAAACATATGAAATTTACTCCCTTAACCTTTTTTTTTTTTTTTTTTTTTTTTGTGGTACACGGGCCTCTCACTGTTGTGGCCTCTCCCGTTGTGGGGCACAGGCTCCGGACGCGCAGGCTCAGCGGCCATGGCTCACCGGCCCAGCCGCTCCGCGGCATGTGGGATCTTCCCGGACCGGGGCACGAACCCGTATCCCCTGCATCGGCAGGCGGATTCTCAACCACTGCGCCACCAGGGAAGCCCCCTTAACCTTTTTTAAGTGTGTAGTTCAGAGTGTTAACCTATATTTGCATTCTTGTGTGACAAGTCTCTAGAACCTTCGCATCCTGCAGAACTGAAGCTCTGCCCATTGAACAGCTCCCTGTTCCTCGCCCCCGTACACCTTGATTCTTTAAAAAAATGTTGTTGATACAGAAGAACATTTAAGAATGTGCAAAGTTTGGAGATGCCTTTCTTTTTTCACTTAACTGTTTATCATAGAGATTGTTTCATACCAGCATGCAAAAAGCTCATCCTTTTTAACTGCTGCAAAGTGTAGCATTTTCTGGATGTAGCGTAATTTGTTTAATCAGTTCCTAGTGATGGGCATTTAGGTTTTTTGTTTTTTTTTTTTAAATGTTTTATCTGTTTATTTGGTTGTGCCGGGTCTCGGTTGCGGCACGCGGGCTCCTTAGTTGCGCACGCACGTGGGATCTAGGTCTCTGACTGGGGATCGAACCTGGGCCCCCTGCGTTGGGATCACGGAGTCCTAACCACTGGACCACCAGGGAAGTCCCAAGGTTTTTTCTGATCTTAGAAGCAATGCTGACTTTGGACCTCTCTGAGGCACCTTGTTTTTTCCTGCCTAGAGAATGTAATTTGATTTTGCTTCATGGTCTTAGCTAAGAGACTGTCTTTAGTGGGTTTCTGACTGGTACTTGCTGATGATTTTAGTGACAATAACTCAGCGCGGGCTGGGTGCTGCCGTGAGCACTTTATTTAGACTCCTGTGAGGTCAGTGCTAATTACACACTGAGAGAGGAAATCGCTTTCCAAACTTAGTAAAATTGAAGGTGGGATGAGCTCTCCTTTTAACCGGGCTGGTGTGGCCTGCCGCTCTGCGACAGGTGTGTGTGGCCTTAGTCCAGCTGTTCTACTATATGCTTTGCTTTCTGGTTTTAATGTGTTTCATTTATGTATTAGTATTTTAAGACTTATTATTTATAAAAATTATTCATAATTAATAATTCATTAAAACTATTTTAATGTAACTACCCTTCTGTATAATATATTTACCTGTGTTTGTTTAGGTGTGATTACTTCCTACTGTGCTTAGTGATCAAGTTGGTACATTTGCACATTTTCTTACCTCCTCTTCCTTCCTCTGTCACTTGTTTTTGACGGATTATGTTACTAAACTTATTCTACTATTTACAACTTTAGGTTTACTGATGTCTCTGATACTCCATAATAAAACAGTGGTCGTTTGATTCCACGGTACAAGGGTATCAACGTCTATATCCTCTCCTTCCGTCTGTACCTCTCAACTTGATGCTGGTTCTGCTGTTTTAGTTTATAATGTTTGCCTTCTGTTCTGTAGCCGTCATTCCCTGGAAAGAACAATCTTTATTCCTCCATCTTAAATGGATTAATTGCTCACTGTGAGTCTTGGGCTGTACTTTCTGCATTCTTGTCTTCTAATAGTTAATTCCTGAAGGCTTCGTAGGAACCAAATTCTCCCAAGTTCTCATATGTTTAAAGGTCCTCTGTTTTTGCAGCATACTTGATTGGCAGTGTGGCCAGACGTAGAATTCTTGGGTCACGCCTTCCTGCCCTGAAGGCTCTGTCAGTGTGGCCCCCTGTGTCCCAGTGCCACAAACGTATCTGTGATGATGGCCAAGGCTGGCTGTACTTTTCCCGCTTTAAGGGTGTTTTAGGTGCTCGAACCAAGCATAACAAAATCCCACAGGCTGAGTGGCTTACACAGCAGACATTTGTTTTCTCACCGTTCTGGAGGCTTTAGGTCCGAGATCAATGTGCTGTCAGGGTTGGTTTCTCGTGAGGCCTTCCTTCCTGGTGTGCAGATGGCCGCCTTCTCTCTGTGTCCTCACGCGGTCTTCCTCTGTGCGTGTGCGAGGGAGAGCTCTCTGGCGTCTCTTCCTTTTCTTACAGAGACGTTGGTCCTGTTGAACTAGGGCTTCCCGCACGACCTCATTTAACCTTGATTACCTCCCAGAGGCTTCGTCCCCAGATGCGGTCACACTGGGGGTTGGGCTTCAACATAGGTATTTTGGGAGACACAGCTCAGTCTACGACAAAGGGTGAGGTGGCAGTTTCTGCCAGAAGGCCCAGGGAATTTTTATTTATTCTTTTTTCTTTCTTTCTTTCTTTGTTTTGCAGCTTAAATATGTGATGTATAACCATATTTATTGACATGGAAAAATGTTCACAACCTATTGCTGAATGACAAAAAAGCAGGTTTATTTATTCTTTTTATCTTTCTGTAATCCTGTTAATTTCTTTCTATTTGATAATGGTTATTTTAAAATAGATACTTGAATTTTTTGAAACGTCTTTGTCATGATTTTCACCTGCTGTATTTTTACTTTTTTCTGGGTACATGGTTTTTGTCTGCCATTTGTTTTTCCTGTTACTTTCCTCTCCTCCCTCTCTTTTTCTTTCAGTGTTTTTATATGGCCTTGGGCTGGTTTCTTTGTGTTCTTTCTTATCTTTGCATGAGGGGACTTCTTCCTGGACAGGCTGTGTGTGTGAGTTGAGGCCGGGCGGGGGGCGGTGTCTGGGTGAAGCCGCTTCTGCCTGGCTTTTTCTGCCTCGCAGCTGGTGGCAAAGATGCTTCGTCTAACCTTGCGGCCTGTGCTCTGATGGCCGGTGGGGCCTGGGGAGGAGGCTTCTCAGCTGTTCTGCTCAGACTGGTCTTGTTCCAAGCAAGGGCTCACTGCTTTTCCTCTCTCTGGAGACCCGTGTAGCTTGCCTGGGGTCTGAAGTCACCGGTGTTCCCGCTTGGTACCCTCACTCGTCTTGGTGGGGTTGTTACTACCCCTGGCAACTTGCTGCAGGGCTCTTCGGTTTCAGGGTGTTGGGGTGTTATGTTATCGAAGGTAGAGTTCCCTTTTCTGTAACTTGTTCCTGTTTTGGGGTGGTTAATAAGAGCAGAAGTGTATAGAGAGGCCTTTACTCCGCTGTGTCAAAACTTTTAAGCCCCGCAGCCAAAGTTCTTTAAGACAGTTTCTTTAAGTACAAATTTCTTTAGGGTATGCTCTGGGTGTACGTAGCTACCTGTAAAATCAGGAAGTTGTACAGCATCCTAATTAACATGCTTTTAGGTTAACTTTTTTATGATTCTGATATAGTTACATGAAACTTGGGTGAACACTAAATATAGTGAATGTTTTCTTACAGACAGAACCTCCACTGAACACACCAGAAAACAGAGAATATCTTGCAGAAATTATGTTTGAATCATTTAATGTACCAGGACTCTACATTGCAGTTCAGGTAAAGACAAAGTGATTTTTATGATTCCCAAATGACCTTAGCTGTCTAATAGTGGAAGAAATGGTGATTCTCAAGGCCTCTGTTGTAAAATTGTGCTGTGCGTTCTTCCTTTTCCACACCCTGCCTACACACACGCACACACGCACACGCACACACACACAATTCAGGTTTGAACTCAAACACTATACAGACCATGTTCTGTGATTTATATTTTTATGTTTTTACTGCTGGTATAGAGTTTGTCCAGCTTTTGTCTTTTTACATGCTTGAGAATCTAATGTATTCTTCTCTGGGTGACAAGATCGATAGGATGGTTCTTTTTTGGCTTCTTTCACTTCTGATCATAAAAAAGGAAAGATACTATAATATCTGCTAAAAAACAAAACAAATGTCTCTAGAGGGTTCCCCCTTTGGGATTTGGGCTCCTGTGGTTCCATGAGCTTGTAGGACTTTCTTTGAAGCTACTTGTTCTTAGTGTGGGGATTTTTGTTGGTTTTGGATGTTGTTATTTATCTGCCACCCTATATAAGGGAATTGACTGAGATTTTGGGGAATAAATTTTTAAAAAGTATCTCCTAAAATGTTTTCTGCATATTCCAGTCCCTTCTAAGAAAAAGGAGAAGGAGTTGCATAGAAAATTAATTTGGGAGATAGCACAGGCTGTGGCCTCTGGTGCTTCTCTCCGGCTTTTCTTTGCAAAACTTTGATTTATTTTATTGAAAACTTGACCCCTCCAGATGAAGTATACAAAATTTGCGTGTTAGTTGTTCAATTTGGAATTTGAATTTTGGGGGGAAGATGGAGGATAGGGCAGGGAAAGAGTTAGCCATAAGAAAGGTCTTACTGATTGAACCTGAACAGTCAGGGGCGGTCCTGGGGAAGAGTTTCCCCCAGTGCTAATGGCCTCCCTGTCTTTGGCGCAGGCAGTGCTGGCCTTGGCAGCGTCTTGGACCTCGCGACAAGTGGGCGAACGTACGCTAACGGGCATCGTCATCGACAGTGGGGATGGGGTCACCCACGCTATCCCAGTGGTAAGCAGCCTCACTTTCTGTAGGCCCCCTCCCGCTGGAGGTGAGGGCAGAGGTTAAGGGAAGAAACTCTTCTGTAATTAAAATACCACTTTAGAAACCGTAACTGTACTTAGCAAAGGTAACAGGAGTCTTTAAACGCAGGTATGTGAGAAAGAAGAAGAAAACCAGTGTCTTCGGTGCTGGCAAGTTGGAATTCATGCTGGGAAATTTCTGCCATCAGGATGTCAGCAGTCATTCGGGGTCTCCAGGGCTCTGCCTGATCACTGGGGGTACATTACCAGGAGGGCCTTCCTGGCTTACGTTCTGAGCTGTCAGCTTGGGTGTCAGTAGGTGTGGTGCACGGCCGCTCTGAATGATGAGCTCTGTGTTCTGTGACAAGATGTGGACGGCTTTAGCCAGCTCATGCTTTAGAGAAACCGCTTCTTGTTTTTCAAAATTTATTTAAGAGCCCAGAAGGGGAGATTGTTCCTTTTGACTCGCAGAATGCTCTGCAGTGTCACTTTTTGGTTTTAATTTTCAAAATATTAAAGAAGTGATTCCTAATTCAGGTTCAAGAGACAATGTCTATATTTTTCTTTCAGTCCAGTGGACTATTTAAATGACTTATTTGAAGTTTGCTTTTTTGAAGATAAATCGAAGCTGCCTGCAAAGGGGGACACAGTGGACAGTCAGACCTCCTCTTCCTTCTCCTCTTCCTCCTCCAGGCCCCCTGCTCAGAGAACCCTGTTACTAGTTATTTATGTATATTACAGGCATATTTTCTGCATATATGGGGTGTGTGTGTGTGTATAGCTCCTTTTAAACGGTGTGGGCCCTCGGGCCGAGCTGCGGCCCGCGGGCAAAGGGCTGTAGCTCCCTTCCTGGCGCTGGCAGGGGGCGGCCCAGCGAGAGGATCCCAGCGCCTCCCAGCGGGGTCTCACACGGCAGAGCATTTGGGTGAGCTGGCCAGAATCGCTCCTAACAAGTGCCGCTCTTTGCACGGTCAACGGGACCGTTCATTGAGTACTGAACTACCAGTCCCCGGCGGGGCTGTGAGCTGGACTTACTCTGTTTCATGAACTCTGTATTACAAACGCCGTGTGCCCCGTACTGTGGCTGAAGGAGCCGAGGAGGAAACGTGTTAGCAGGCGTGTCCACGGTCGCTCAGCCCCCACATGTGGAGCCGGATCGAGTCCAGCTTGTCAGAAGCCATGTCCTGCCCGCTAGCCAAATGGTTGACTTTTTTTTTTTTTTTTTTTTTTGCACAGGCTGCGGACGTGCAGGCCCAGCGGCCACGGCTCACGGGCCCAGCCGCTCCGCGGCATGTGGGATCTTCCCAGACCGGGGCACGAGCCCGTGTCCCCTGCATCGGCAGGCGGACTCTCAACCACTGCGCCAGCAGGGAAGCCCCAAATGGTTGACTTTTAAATACACGTCGATTTATAGTTGTTTTAATGATTTTATAGATAAACTTCTTTTTTGTTAGAGGAAGAAAAACATGATTGATCCATTGTTCTGACAAACGGCAGTACTTTTTGGAAATGAACCATTTTATGTGGTTTTTCTCTTCACATTCCTGAAGAAGACGTCACTTTGGTGGCTTACGGGGCATCTCCGGGTCTGCTAACGGAATTGTGCCTGTGGTCGTTTGCAAAGACCTCCAGGCCCGAGCTGTGCGCCGAGTGGGGGCTCAGTAAATGCAGTGACGCGGGCGGGGCGGGAGACTGCCTTAGCGCCCGGGGAGCCCTTCTCTCCTGGAGTCGCTCACACGCCGTCTGTCTCCTCTTCTTCCTAGGCAGAAGGGTATGTCATTGGGAGCTGCATCAAACACATCCCCATCGCAGGGAGAGATATTACGTATTTCATGCAACAGCTGCTGAGGGAGCGCGAGGTGGGGATTCCTCCGGAGCAGTCGCTGGAGACTGCCAAAGCCATCAAGGTAAGAGCAGGAGCCAACGGGGCCGGCTTGCGGGGTGAGAGAGGGGTGGTGTTCGGGTGCTTCTCTTGCTGCTGAGACCCCCCCGCCCTTACCTTCCTTCCTCCCCACTCCCCACGAATGTGGGTCTTGATCTGTTTACGCTTGTGGAGCTTCCAGCTGTACATGAGAACAGCCTGATCGCTGAGATTGAGCGCCCTACGCAGTACAGCACCGTTTCATTGGCGCCTGATCGGGTAGAACCTTCGGTTAGCTGGATGTGTCTCCCCACATCTTCCTCCGAGTTCATTTATAGACAAAGGAACAGGCAGCAGCAGCGACCGTTAGGAATCCTGTGAAGTCAGCCAGTATTCAAACTAATTTCCAGGACCTGTAGTCTGTGGTTCTGTGCCCTGTGAATTGCAGCTCAGAGTAATGCTGTTCTAGGGTGGAATCATAAAACAGAATCCACATGTAGTTTCCAGACTGTAATTACCATGCTGGAAAAGTTACAGGAGGTTTTAAAATTAAATCCATAAGAGTAGAAGATAAGTGGCTCAGTGGTCCTTTTTTAAAATGCCCACTTGACCTGATCCATCAGTCTGGTCTTTGTATGACTCTGTATGTAGCAGTTGACAGCCCTGTTGAAAGGAGCTTTCTTTTCAGGTTGCAAAATTAGGACAAATTATTGTGTTTTTTTTTTTAAGCCAAAATGCAAGAGATTCTTAGTAATACAAGTATGATCTTCATGTAGATGAAGAGCAAGGGTTTTGTTCGTTTCTGGAGAAGAATTTAAACGTGGGGATGACACACGGCCTTGAGCATACGCTTAGCTTCTGAGCCGCAGGGGAGTTTAGCCTGTTCTCCCGCGTCCGTCGCCGCTCCCTGATTTCCTCGCACTAAGCACCCAGGACGGTGCTGGCTAAAAGGAAAGGAAGCACGGGGCGGGGGCGGGGCTCCAGCATTTCACCCGCCACTCTTGGTGAACACAGGTGTTTTGAATCCCGGGCACACTGGCAGCGGTCAGGGCTCCTGTGAGGAGGGGCCCGCTGCCCCGTGTGGCCAGGACGGGAGCACCTAGAATGCCCAGCCAAGGCACCAGGGCCCGTCCCGTCCCTTCCTTCTGGTGGGAAGGTTATAGAAGCAACATGAGACTTTCTTTTTAGAATAAAATATTGCCCCAACTTTCCCTCTTCCTCTCCTTGCCTTTCTTCAAGGAAGGAGATCTGGATCTCTGATCCAGGTGCCCTCACCGCCCCGGGGCTCTTTCACAGGCGGGACCCGACCCTCGGGGCGGACGTGGGGTGAGCAGAGCCCGGAGAGTGACGATCGGGCCGTATTTCCTTTACTTGCTGGCTCTCTGGGGTCCGGTTCTGACGCTGACCCTGGAGCCGGCCCGTGCAGGCCCTGACAGCGTGTCGCTGTGCAGTGAAGGCCGGGAGTTGAAAGAGACTCGTTGCGTTCGCTGCGCGTGAGCTGCCCAGGCCCTGCCGCTGGCTCTCGCCTCACCTTCTCGTGACGGAGGAGATCCTGGAAAGGGTGGTTAGAGCCCCTGCGTCCCGTTACTCCCAGGCTCGCAGGTGGCCTCAGGCTGGTGGGCGCTGGCACACACTGTCCTTGCAGCGGGAGTCCAGAGCTTAGGGCCGACAGGGCTGCTCTCCATCCAGCTTCACCGAGGCGTTTCACGTCATCGGTTAAGCCAGTTGAGGAGCCCTAAGAAACTGCCCAGGCCTCTTGAGGCAGTGTAATGTTTCTGTCTCCAGTCTGTAGATTTAAAGTCACGTGGACTGGCTCGCTCTGTTGTCAACGAACACGGTTGTGTAGCTTATAATTCGACAGAGTGTATCAAGGATGGGATTAGGATCTGTTTCCGGGATTCTCAGAAACTTTACATTTAATATCACGAGAAGACCTTCAGAGGTCCTTCTAAAATGTGCAGTGAGCATCAGCCGTGTGCCTGGCGTTGAGCAAAGCCCACCTCGCCCACAGGCAGCTTGCTTTCAGAATCTGCCACCCAAGCGCCAGCTGCTGCTTTGCCGAGGTTAGCTCTCAGGACAGATGGTAGACCCGGAGGTCCCCAGTCGGGCGCCACCAGATGCTGGGGAGACACTTTCCACCCGTCAGGCTGGTCCGGTGCTGGGGTGGAAGCCATGAGTGGGTGGGTTCTCACGTACGGGCGCACGGCAGCTCCATCCTGCCTAAGTGGGCCTTTTCTTTTGTCCGTGGTACCTGCCGCCTTCTAGCGTGCTGTGTCATTTACTTACATATCACGGCTGCCACGTGACTCTCTCGACTCTCAGCCAGAGCGTATGCTCCGGTGGGCAGGGGTCTGTGTGTGTTTTGCTCACTTGCGCGTCCCGTGTACCTAGGCACTCAGCGAGTACTGCCGTGGAGCTGATGACCTGCTGTGTCGGGCTGCACGGCAGGTCCACGACCCACCGGTGGGCCGTGGTAGGCATGGGGGTGAGATCCACCGCATTGATCGTGGGGAGTGCGGTCTGCTGGTGCAGGGTGGATGGCCTTGTGTGCCCAGCCGGGCGCCGTGTAGGGGCCCAGGAGGAATAAGGAAGGCGGAGAGGGATACCTTTAGACATCGCTTCGGATGGGATGCAGCAAAATTTGATAGGGTAAGGCTGAGGTTCATAGCCGGGCTGCAAAGGAAGCAGATTTACAAGTCCAGAGCGTAGTCATGAAAAGTCTGTGAGGCTTGGCCACGCGTCCATACTGGAGTTGTGTGTGGGTGGGACTCATTTCAGGGTGTTTGATGCTGGGGGTTACTGGGTACTTGTCAGAGGGCAGACTCCGGTGACATCTCTTTGTGTGTGTCTGCAGGAGAAATACTGTTACATTTGCCCTGATATCGTAAAGGAATTTGCCAAGTATGATGTGGATCCTCAGAAGTGGATCAAACAGTACACGGGGATCAATGCAGTCAACCAGAAGAAGTTCATTATAGATGTTGGCTACGAGAGGTTCCTGGGCCCTGAGATTTTCTTTCACCCGGAGGTAAGGCGTTAGCTTTTTGAGTGTGAGGCATGGCACATGTGGAGCAATACTGCCACCTCGTGTGTGTACGGAGAGGCCCCAGTGGGGTTTCCTGAGCAGCTCGGATACAAGCTGCACCCTCTGCAGCGCTTACAGGCCCTGTGCAGGTTGCCTGCTTGACCGATGCCCCTCTTTAGACTTGGTTCTCCGTCAGAGATAATGAGTGATCAGGGAGAAGGCTTTAAGAGCAATAGAAGATGATGGAAATGAAATTAATCCATAGTAATATGAAAACTGGTTAATCCGGGGGACCGAATGCAATCTGCCTTTGTAGGGGAGTAGGGTAGCGTGTAACATGTAACCTTTCCATCCTTGGTGATGGTCCATCCTAGTTGCAGTTTTTAACCCCAGACGGTTGGTCCTGCTTTGTTCCCTGCTGCAAGTTAGTTAAAGCTTCTGTCTGAGGACTGACCTTTCCATTAGTTAGATGGGCTTTGGGAATTACAGATATCGTCATTTTAACTATAGTCACAAAGAATTATTACTACTTTTGCAGAAGCAGTCATCAAGAGGTAACGTTTTAAGGTTTAAATAAAGTGGATTTTATTTGTACTTTGGTATATTTTTCTGCCTAATTCAGTTTACATTTGATACGTAGGTTACAAACTGCTGCCTGTTTTTAGATGTGTGTGACCATTTTGTATAGGGAAATGGCACACAGTATATGCCTTACTATAATCTAATAATCATGCCTTTGATATTACTGATTTAAAAGAGACATAAAACAGAAAATGTCTGTGAACAGCTGGTGTGCAGCTGGATGTTACCTGCTTCCCCTGAGTACATTAAAGCTTTCCTTGATTTTTAAAGTGTATTTAAAATTGTTTTAAGTTGAATTATTTATACTTTAACTTATTTAACTTACGGAATTGAATCCAAGAGTGTTTACTCAGTGACATGGTCGCTACCATATTGACTGTTTTCATTTAAAAGCCACCCCCCTGAACCGTCCCCAGGCTTCTAGCTCAGGTTTACAGTGTGATCTTTCATTGACTGTGTTTTTTTCTTACATCATGGCTACTTTTTTCATGATGTTAATGTTCGTAAGTGGTACACTTCTTCTACACTCGCGGCGTTTTCATTACACGCCACATACATCGTGCGCACGCGTTTCACACTCTGACAGCAGGATTCACCGTGTGTCCTAACGCAGAGCTGGTCTGTTTTTGCTACTCTTTGGTGTTTTCCCCTTGCTGACCCCACCCACACGCGTCATCTCCTGAGGGCACATGTCACCGTCACCCCATGCACAGTCACCTGGGTTCTTCTGACATACGAACATTTGACATAGTCATTCCAGTGTGACGGTTTTAAAGGTATAGTACATTCTGTATTTGTTAAAGTTACTCTTTAAAAAGGTTATTGAGAAAAATGTGTAATGTTTCTTTTATATTTATATGAAATTCAGTTTGCCAACCCAGACTTTATGGAGTCCATCTCGGACGTTGTTGATGAAGTCATACAGAACTGCCCCATCGATGTCCGTCGTCCGCTGTATAAGGTATAAGCTGCTGGGTAAGGTACTCGGGCTCATTCCACAGTTACAGGCCCAGCATTCTTGGAATAATAGGCTCTTGATGTCAGTATATGCAGATGTTCCTGTCTCCCTCCTGTCTTACAGGATTTGTTAAAGGCCAGCATACCGGCAGAATATTTTTCTTGGAGTGGAGAGGACTTAAATGTTTGGAAATAGGACTCAGTTCACCAGGAGTGTTTAAGTATTCTCATGGCTTTATTCTTACCTGGCCGGCTGTATTTTAAACGGGACAATTTTAACCCGACGTATTGATGGAAAGGTGAAGGGTACCCTTCCCCTCAGGGTTTCCATGAATTCACTGGTCTTGCTTCTTGCATATTCAGGTTTGTGCCAAGTGTGCTGTTGCCAGGAAGAGGTCAGAGCCTGAAAGGAAGCCGTCACGTAGAAAACACTCGTGTAATTTTCAGCCCTCAGCCTCTGTCTGCCCTGTCTTACCTTCTCAGCCCAGGGACCTGAGTGTAAAGAGGAGCATATCAGGCTCAGGAGTGAGGGCTTAATAAATTTTGTTTCATCTACACAGTGGGATACTACGCGGTGTTTAAAAAGAATGAGGTGAATCAGTGTAAATTCAGATGAAAAGATGTCTGTAGTATACATTGTTAAGTGAAAAAGCAAGTTGTAAAGTTTACACATAGTATTATTTTATTTAAAAATATAGTTTGCATATATATATGGAAAGGTTTTGAATGAATGCTAAACTCTTAAAGAAAATAACATATTTTTGGGGGTAGAAGATGCATAACTTTTTACCTTCTACTTCTTGTGTTTTAAGATTGAAATTTTAGAGTTAACAAATGTTATTTTTATTATTGGAAAACATTTTCCTATGTAGACAACTTTTTATGGGTGAAAACAAATTATAATTCTATTTTTATTGTTACATGTCCTTAATTAAACAGCTCTCTCCTCCAACAAAACGTGCAAGAAAGGGAAACTAGAGACAGGTGGGAGTATTAGTAAGTTTAGTAAAATACATGCCTTGCTCTCCCTACTTCTTAAATCTCACTTAACATCAGCTGTGTCTTCTTGTCCGTGAAAGCAAGGAACAGGTGTGCACTCTTTAGTCTTTATTTCATCCTAACAGAGAAGAAACTTCGGCCAGCGGTTACAGATTGTTCATGGGTGAGGTTTTTTCTCATCAGACAGTTTAGTTCACTTTCAGTACATTTACAGGAAGTAGAGATGGCCTTGTAACCTGAGCTCCTTGTTTAATAGATGATGGCCCTGAGCCCCAGAGATGGGAAAAGGAGGCAAAACTAGAGGGACCTGGGTCAAATGGAGCAAACTGGTCTTGGACTTCTAAAAAAAATTATTGAGGTATAGTTGATGTACAATATCATGTAAATTTTAGGTGGACAGCATAGTGATTTGCAGTTTTTAAAGGCTATATTCCATTCCTAGTTGTTATAAAATATTGGCTATATTCCCTGTTTTTGTACAGTGTATCCTTGTAGCCTGTTTATTTTATACATAGTAGTTTGTACCTCTTAATGCCCTACTCCTGTCTTGCCCCTCACCCCTTCCCTCTCTCCACTGGCAACCATTAGTTCTGTATATCTGTGAGTCTGCCTTTTTTTTGTTATGTTCACTGGTTTGTTTTCTTTTTTAGATTCCACATATAAGTGAGCTCATATAGTATTTGTCTTTCTCTGTCTGATTTGTTTCATTTAGCATAATACCCTCCAAGTCCATCCATGTTGCTGCAAATGGCAACATTTCATTCTTATTTATGGCTGAGTAATATTTCCTTGTGTATGTATGTGTATATATATATATATACACATACACATATATATATATACCACAGCTTCTTTATCCATTCATCTGTTGATGGACGCTTAGGTTGCTTCCATATCTTAGCAATTGTAAGTAATGCTGCTATGAACATAGGAGTGCATATATCTTTTTGAGTTAAGTGTTTTCATTTTTTTTGGATAAATACCCAGAAGTAGAATTGCTAGATCATTAGGTAGTTCTATTTTTAGCTTTTCGAGAAACCTCCATACTATTCTCCATAGTGGCTGCACCAGTTTACATTCCCACCAGCAGTGCACAAGGGTTCCCTTTTCTCCACACCCTCTCCAACATTTGTTTTTGTGGTATTTTTTTTAAAAAAATAAATTTATTTATTTATTTATTTATTTTTGGCTGTGGTGGGTCTTCGTTTCTGCGTGTGGGCTTTCTCCAGTTGCAGCGAGTGGGGGTCACTCTTCATCGCAGTGAGCAGGCCTCTCACTGTTGCGGCCTCTCCCGTTGCGGGGCGCAGGCTCCGGACGCGCAGGCTCAGTAGTTGTGGCTCACGGGCCCAGCCGCTCCGCGGCATGTGGGATCTTCCCAGACCGGGGCACGAACCCGCGTCCCCTGCACTGTCAGGCGGATTCTTAACCGCTGCGCCACCAGGGAAGCCCTTTGTGGTATTTTTGATGATAGCCTTTCTGACAGGTGTGAGGTGACAGCTCATTGTGGTTTTAATTTGCATTTCTCTGATGATTAACGGTGTTGAGCAACTTTTCACCTGCCTTTTGGCCATCTGTGTGTCGTCTTTGGAAAAACGTCTGTTCAGATCCTCTGCCCATTTTTTGATTGGGTCGTTTGTTTCTTCTCATGTTGAGTTGTATGAGCTGTTTATATATTTTGGATATTAACCCCTTATCAGTCGTATCATTTGCAAATATTTTCTCCCACTCAGTAGGTTGTCTTTTCGTTCTATTGATGGTTTCCTTTGCTGTGCAAACGTTTTAAGTTTAATTAGGTCCCATTTGTTTATTTTTGCTTTTATTTTCTTTGCTTTAGGAGACAGATCTGAAAACTATTGCTATGATTTATGTCCAAGAGTGCTCCGCCTATGTTTTCTTCTAGGAGTTTTATGGCCTCTGGTCTTACATTTAGGTCTTTAACCCGTTTTGAGTTGATTTTTGTACATGGGGTTAGAGAGTGCTCTGATGTCATTCTCTTACACGTAGCTGTCCAACAGACAGTTGAGTTTTGAGAGGGGTTAAGCTCCGGGTAGGATCACTCAGCGAAGTGGCAGGGTTGAATTTTGAGTCCGCTTGCCACACCTCTGAAAACTCGTGCTTTTCCCACCACATCACACGGAAGATTATGTAAAACGTGGAAGGAAGACGATTCCGCAAAGAGGGAAACCCTGTCCCGACCGCTTCACCCCCTGGAAAAGTCATTTCTTCCCTGCGGCACCCAAGGGCTTTCTGCTTGGCCCTGGTCGCCTGGCCCCGCTCTGCCAGCCGTGTGAGTGCTCCTGTGTGGGACCTTGGCCGAGTTACGGCAGCCTTGCGAGTGGTTTAGGATCTCAGTAGCCTTGGTGGGGGGCCGACTGGGGGTGGGCCATGTTTTTCTCCTCTGTCGGGCTCTGTACCCCGTGGGGAAGGAGGGACACGGCGGGGCCCGGTCTGCCCTGCCAGCCAGCAGGTGAGAAGCTAGCCCTGGCGTCTCGGCGCTCGCAGCGCACGTTCACTCGTGTGTTCACGGACTGTCCCCTGCGGGGCGGCTCCCCTGGAGCGTCACCCTGGTGGTCTCCCCTGCAGGGGGGTGGCTGGCAGGCACGTGGCTCCCGCCTGTGGCCCGTCGCTGCCATGTGGCCCGGCCGCACTGCCATCCCTGGACGTGGGGAGGGTGAGGACTGTCTGCCAGCACCTCTGCCACGGCCACCACGAAAGGGACTTGTTTCTTGATTCTCACACTTGTTTCTTGATTCTCACACTTGTTTCTTGATTCTCACACTTGTTTCTTGATTCTCACACTTCCCGGCTCAGGCCTCACGCACTCATTCGCTGACTGCAGCCAGGGCTGCTGTTGGGAGAGGCTCCTCTCACCCCGGGGCCCCGCCGGCCACTGCTCTGCCCCCTCGCCTCCAGAGGCTGTCACCCCGTGTTCCGGGCTCCCGGGCCAGCGTCCTGGGCGGGCGGCCTTGTTCTTCGGATTCACTCTGAACTTTCGGTCCTGCTTTCCTCCTCCTCCTCCTCCTCCTCCTCCAGAGTTTAGCCGCGAGCTTGCCATGGAAAGAACCTTCCACTGCGACATCTGTGTTCATGAAATGCACAGATGTACAGTTTGTGGGATTTTGAAAGTAATTAGAGACATACTACATACAAGTGCTTCTGCAGAACACGTGGGCGTCTTGCTCTGGAGAGCTGTGTTCACGTGTCTTTAGGTAGCACGTCTTTCCTCTCCAGTCTTCCCGTTACTTTGCCGTTCCCTCCTCTGTTACTGATGTTTCTTCCTACCTGCTGGGCCCACTCCTGTCAGTGTCCCAGACACGTGCCATGGGGCTTACAGAGTACTCAGTAACCGCTAAAGAAGTAGGCAGCAGGTTCGTACCCAAGGAAACTCACGACTGCCAGGGGGAGGCGGCCCGCCTGCTGAGCCCTGCTGGATTCCGTGCCCGGGCACGGTGCCCCTCCAGGAGGCTGGTTTCCTGACTTCTGCCTCCGTGCGCTGTCCCCGCAGTGCCCACAGGTGCAGACGGGCGGCTGAGGGGGCCACACTGGCCAGAGGGGAATCCACAGGCCCCGCAGGAAGGGTTCTGAGGCTGCTGCTTGGTGCCCGGAGGTCTGCTGCTCGGCGTCAGAGGAAGGCGTCTCCCCTTTGCCTCACCTGCTCCCAAAGGCGCTGTCTGGACCAGTCGGGCCTGGACCTCTTAATGTTTCCCAGGCTCAGTCTTGGGAACCGTAGGTGGAGTTGCTTCTGGTGAAGCGAGCAGGAGGGAACTCCCGAGACCTTCTTGGTGGTTGAATTAACGCCTTCCTCAGGCTGGTACACAAGAAAAAGAAGTCAGTGGAGAATGAAATGTGGCTTTGAAAATTTAGAATCTTCAAAAACGTAAAACAGTGTTTCTTGGACAAAAGGAGTTATAATCTAATTTTTATTTCAGTCTGGCCTGTATAGATCAGAAGGGTATTCACAGGCCCCCTTTTTCTGTTCAGCGTCTAAGTGTGATGGAGGTCGGGTCTGGAGGGGACTCGTGTGTGAGAGCCAAGTCTTGGAGGCCTGTGATTTCCCCACGAAGCCAAGTCATTGCAAGCAGCAGGTGCTGCTTGGAACAAGACGTTTTCGGCCCCGACTGTCCATGGGTGTCACCCCCAGAGCATTAAAATATACTGATGTCTGGGCCCCTCCCCCAGGGATTCTGATGTAATTGTTCTGGGCACCCGGATTTTCAAAGCTTCCCAGATGATTTTCATGTGCAGCTAAATGGAGAGCCACTGTTAGCAAGTAGCTCACTCTGGGGTTAGTCAGCGTTTTAGTAGCTTTCATGCTTTTCTCGAGGGCAAAGCCAATTCTGAGTTGCTTTGTAATGCAGCTGGGTCTCTACTAAATACAAGACACTGTTGTTGTTAACTTAGAGGATTTAAGTATGTATGAGAGATGGATCTTGTCTTCAAGAGCTTATAGAAAAGCTAAAAATAATACCGAAATAATTCTCACGGGAACCACCACAAGCTAAATGTCGTTAATTGCGGTGTCTCGGAAGTTTAATGAGAGGGGCTCAAGGAAGGCTTGGGGAAGGTGGCAGGGAGCTGGTCTGAGGGCTCGGCCTGCAGAGGTGAGGTGGGGGTGCAAGCCGGGGGGAGGGCTCCTGGCACAGGTGGGAGTGCGGGCGCAGGGCAGAGGCTGCAGAACGCTGCTCCGGGCGGAGCCCAGAGCGGTACTGAAGGTGGTGGGGGGCGAGTCCGGGAGGGAAAGCGGGGCTGGCAGTTCAGTATCTTTAGACCTGCTTTGGCAGTGGGCTGGGAGTTGTTAAAAATTCTCATTCGCTGTGTTTGTCAGGCAGACGTGACTGCATCTTGATGTGGCTCAAGGAGTGATTTTTCTGGAACAGATTGCTGGAGTTGGGTTATATATAAGTATGTTAATACCTTTTAAATCAGAGGAGCTATTGCAAAGTGAGTTATATATGTATTCTTAATGGTGAACGAGTTGAAGTATCTTTAATACTTGAGAGAGCGAAATACACATTTTAAGACGCTGTTGGTTTGTTCAACCCTTTTCACCGTAGGCCTTGTATTCAGGTGAGATCCCAAGTGCGGTCTGACGTGTGAGCAGATGGGCGGGCGGCTTGGGGCCGGGCGGTGGGCAGAGCAGGCTCAGGGCTTGCTGGTCCCGCCCCGGCTCCACACGCACCCCCACAGTTGATGCTTCCTGCCCAGGTGTCCGGAAGTGGCGGGATCCGTGTGCCGCTGGGGAGGGAAGAGTGATGTCACAGCTGAGCACCGCCCGGCCGGGTGGAGAGGAGCTTCCAGGGGCTTATTGTTAGGAGAGAGTGAGGAGGGGCCGATGGTGAGTGTTTTGACACTGTTTTGACAGCCTTAAGCAGGTGTGCCCTGAGCCTCCAGGGAGGGCGTGGCCTCCCGTGGGCACCGGCTGGAGGCCAGCTTCTCCTGCTCGCGGAGGGAGCGCCTCCTTCTAGCTCCCAGGGCCTCTGGCTCCTTGCAAGAGGCCCCATCCGCGTCAGGGAGCGCGCTCCTTTCCTAACGTTGACCACATCCGCAGAGTACCTTCGCAGCGACCCCGAGGTTGCCGTGCGGGTCAGTCATCGGGTGCTGTAGCCACACCAAGCTGACACGTGAAGTTAACCATCCAAGAAGCCAGGAAAGGAGCAGTCGAAGAAAGAAGAGGAAGAACACTCCGCGAGTCAGGGGGAGACAGCTGTCATCAGCCGTGTCAGCTGACGCCGAGAGGTCTCCCAGGACGGGGGTCGAGGTGGCCCCTGGGTTCTCGGTGAGGATGCGGACAGAGGCCAGGTTACAGCAGCTGAGGGGAGAAGAGGAGTCACCGGGGAGGAGACGTGCAGGTAATTCTCGGAAGACATTTCGAGCCAGCTTGGAGTTGGATTTCCTCTAGGACAGGGCGGGATATCGTACGGCCCACTTTTGAGAAGTAAGTTTGTTCAAACTTTGCTGGGATTGCAGTCTTTGGGTTCCATCTGAGAGTAAAAAAGCTCGTGCCGGGACTTCCCTGGCGGTCCAGTGCTTGAGAATCCGTCTTGCAATGCAGGGGACGCCGATTCGATCCCTGGTTGGGGACTAAGGTCCTGCATGCCGTGGGGCAACTAAGCCCTCACGCCGCAACTACTGATCCCATGCGCCATAACTAGAGAGCCCACGTGCCACAGCTAAGACCTAACGTGGCCAAAAATAAAAATATTTTATAAATATTTTTTTAAAAGTTTGAGAACTGCTGTAACAGAAGAAGTTGCATACTCCTCTAAAAAGCTGTGAATTTTTTTATTTTTAAAAAAGCTCTTGTCCCTAAAGAGGGACACAGACCTTTCAAAATTTCCACGCAGGGGTGGTTGCCGGGAGGGTTGTCAGCTTAACCGGTAGCGAGCGGTGGGGGCGGAGACTTCGCTGCGAGCCTCTTACTTTGTGCCTCTGGTTAACGGAGGAGGAATAGCATGGTGGGTAGGGGCACGGCGCGTCTGTCAAGACGGGATTAAGAGCATGAATAGAGTCTCCAGCACAAAATACACTTAGCGTTACAGGAATGGGAGTTTTTGTTATTTTAATACTGTATAAGGTATTGGATGAGCTTATTATTAACATAGACTTTGCCTTTCTGGCTTAAACGTCAGGTGGCTAACAGGCTGTGTGTAGTGTTCATGGTGACATGTGCTAGGATGTTCTTTACTAGCATAAAGGCAGGGGCTTTGCTTTTGTAGAAGTAGTTTACAATTGAGGCTTTTTTATTTGACATCATGAGATAAACAGCTACGCAGCAGAGTAAGCTGCAGTCTGTAGAAGAACCCAGTCCACACGGTGGTCTGGGTAAGCAGATAGCACAGCCGCACTGAGTGAGGAGGTGCCGTGCAAATTGGACTCCGCGGCCTTTCAGCAGGTCGGCGGACAGCACCATTAAAACACGATCTTGGTGTAGGAAACGTAGACTCTACAGGTGAGCGAGGATTATCGTTTCTGGCTTAAAATGCATTTAGAAAATTTGAGAAGTGCCAAAGTCTTTAAGAAAGACAACAGTAACCACTGACTATAGAAACGACTGAACTTTTCCCCAAAGTGATTGTATCGTTTATACTTCCACCAGCAATGTGCAAGAGTTTCATTTGTTTTGTATTTTAACCTAAACTTGGTGTGTAATGGATTTGGTTTGTGTGATCCTGATTACAAATGCTGTTGCCTATCTTTTCACGTACTTACCGGTCACTTGTGTATCTTCTTTTGTGAAATGTCTGTTTGAATCTTTTGCTCATTTTTTAATTGGCTTGTTTATATTATTATTGAGTGTTAAGAGTTCTTTTTATATTCTGGATATAAGTCCTTTGTTAGATGTATGTATTGCAAATACTTTTTCCTAAGTCTGGTTTGTCTTTTCATTTTCTCAGTGGTATCTTTTGAAGAACAGAAGTTTTCATTTTATAAAGTTCAGTTTATCAGTTTTTATTTTTTATGGTTCACGCTTTTTATGTCTGATCAAAGACATCTTTGCCTACATCATAGTCATGAAGACTTTAAGAAAATATTTTCTTCTAGAAGCTGTGTAAGTTTTAGCCCTTGCATTTAAATCTGTGATCCATATTGAGTTAAATTGTGTGTGTGAAGTAAGTAAGGTAAGTAAGCACGTGTTCATTTCTCCTCTGTGGATATTAATTATTCAGCATCGTTTGTTGCAAAGACTATTCTTTTCCTGTTGACGTATCTTGGCTACTTTGTCTAAAATCATCTGACCATGTATACACAGCGTATGCACAGCACCGTTTTTATTGTTGTGTGAATGAATGAAAAAATGAATCTTACGTGTTACACCTTTGAAAGCAACTCAAGATCTTGCAGTGCTTCTGATCTTAACGAACATTTCGTTTTCATACCCTGGTGAGTTAATTTTTAAATTAAAAAATCCATTACAGAGGTATGAGAAGTAATTACAGCAACTGACCCAAGACTGTATCCTGGACTGGAGAGAAAAATGCTAGAAAGAGTGCTAATAAGTGCAGGTGACAGAATTGGAAGCGCAGTGATGGATTTAGATAAAGTTTTTTAAGCAATATAATTTATGAAGTCGAGGATTGAACTGTGAGGCTTATTCTAAGATATGATGCCCAAAATATCAAGAATGCTTCTAAATTGTGATTCTCCGTAGCGAACAGATAACGCAGTTTCTGTAAAGGTGTTAGCAGGTGAAGAGACCTGTCTCTTCAAGAAGGTGCGGATCAGAATGCTCTGTTTTGCTCTATTAAGGCTGCCGAGTGAGCTGCCCGGGACGTGGTCCTGGTTCTCTCAGCTCCTGGCCAGGCCGAGGAGGAGCGTCGGCGAGCAGGGGTGACCCCTGAGATCAGCTTGGGTCGGTGGCCCCTTGACTCTGATAGGAGCCCGACCGTCCCCTGTTGTTTCTGAGCGGTTTCTCCACAGGTGACAGGGTGCAGCAGTGATTCTTCGTGATGTTGATCCTGGGGCAGGATCTTGTCTGAAAGGTCTAGATTTGCAGTTTGTCAAGAGAAAAGGGGAGGGGTGTTGGTAGAAGATGGCCCTTTGAGAAGTGGAACAGCCAGCGTGTTTTCACTTGGTTATAATTGAGGAAGAGCACCAAGAGAAAGAATTGGTGACACAGGAAAAAAAAGTACAGTTTATACTTTCTTGATAGCATTCGCTCTGCTTCGGTGATTATCTTTTCACGTAGATTGAAGCGTGTTATTCAAACAAGCGATTGGGCGCATGGGGTGTGTCGTGGGCGGGTCACTAGGCCAGCGTGGGCGGGTGATTTCATGCGAGGAAACCTCTGCTTTGTGTCTTTTAGAATGTCGTTCTTTCAGGGGGCTCAACGATGTTCAGGGACTTTGGACGTCGCCTGCAGAGAGACTTAAAGAGGGTGGTGGACGCCAGACTGAGACTCAGTGAGGAGCTCAGCGGTGGCAGAATAAAGGTGAGGCCCCTCCGCAGCACAGGCCGGTGGGTGCGCCCGTCGGGGCCGCGAGGGAGAAGCGCAGGTTGCAGCCACTCTCAGCCACCGCGTGAAGTGACATTTAGAGGTTTGTCACCCGGACTCGCCCCGGGTGTGCGGTCAGGGCGGACACGGACCTCCTGAGGCAGCCGCGCAGCTTTACACCGTCCTCCGAGCCACGCACGCCGGCGGTTTCCTGTGTGTGTCAGAGGTCAGCTGTGTCGCGTAATGACCAGCACCCCAAGGAGATGGGGTCAGTTTACAGTGAGGGACGTTAACGTCCTTGGGGAGCGTTCTCATTAAACGCAGATAAGTAACACGAGTGGGGCGTTCATGCTGCGTTCCTCCAAGACAATAATTCTTAACTAGCTGGTGAATTTACTCAGTTTACCCAAGCAGGCTCGGGCTTTGGTGTGGGGTGAATGGGAGGTAACCTGTGTGTCCTCACCTAGTGGGTTCACACTGTTGGCAAAATACTTACAGTATTTTGGGGACACTTAGTGTTATTTGGAATTATCTCTAAATGCTAAAACATCTAATTTGTTCAGTTAAAAAAAAATCTGTTCGGTTATTTGCTTGGATATTTTACTTTTTAAAATGCCTTTAGATAGAGGCAACCCTTGACTTGTGTGCTTAGTTCTTTGCACCGCCTGGCGCTGGGGCCGGTGGGGGGGGGGCAGGTGGATTTGGCAGCGGGAGTGGCTGAGAGCCTGCCTTTCAGGGTGCAGTGTGGCTGCTCCGCTCGCCCCTGGGCAGAGGGGCTTGGATGGAGGGCAGGGCCTGCGGGATGGGAGGAGGCTCGCCGAGCGGAGCCGTGTGTCCGGTAGGTGGAAGGGCGGCTGCACAGGTGAGTCAGCACACGTCACTTCCCCTTCCAGCCCAAGCCCGTGGAGGTCCAGGTGATAACCCATCATATGCAGCGGTATGCGGTGTGGTTTGGAGGCTCCATGCTGGCCTCAACTGTAAGTCCTTTTCTGGATTGTGCTGTCTTTTCATCTCTGTGTCCTCTGCTGGGTTTGAATAAATACTGTCTTTTGGAGGTTAAATTATGTGTGTTCTAATTGTGTGTGGCTCTAAACAGCCGCACGTTTAATTCTGAGATAGAAGAAATAACTTTAATGACCATTTAAACTGCACGGCTAATTCGTAAGCATCCTTGCCAATTAGGGGTTACAGATAATAGGGATAAGAGAATCCAAAAATAACCTCAAACGTCTTGCATTAATCGTTAGTTCCAGTGCCGTTTCCGAGTAATTACTACTTTCTTGCCTCAAATTTGGGACTGGCTAACAAGCTACTCATTTAGGGCGAGCACGTGGTTGCACATAGAAGCTGAGTAAGTTTCGAAAAAATGAAATAAGCCCCCGTTTGGAAGAGGTCGGAGTCTGTGACAGAGGTCACCGGGGAGAGCACGGAGGTTGGGGGTGCGAGAGCTTCTCCTTTGCTCGGTCGTTTACTTGGTTTTGTCTCCCTCCGGGAGTGTTTATGCCCCTGCGCTGGTTGTGCTTTGCAGCCGGAGTTCTTTCAGGTCTGTCACACCAAGAAGGGCTACGAGGAGCACGGCCCCAGCCTCTGCCGCCACAACCCCGTCTTTGGAGTCATGTCTTAGTGGTGGCTTCGACACCGCCCTTCCGGTGGCGTCGCGGCGGTGTGCAAGTGTCCTTCAGACCCGGAGGAGGAGGAGGAGGAGACCGGCCTCTGTACGTAGTGACATAGTGCGCGTGCCGTGGTGCCGGGCAGCCCGGCAAAGCCATCTCCGCGCCCGCCCGCCCCCCCCGCCCCCCGCTCTCCTCTCCTCCCGAGCTTCGAGTCCACAGATTCAATTCCGGAGGAGTTCAGCTGCGACTCTCAGACTTGTTACGGAAAACCCTAGAACACGGAGCAGAATGGCTCCCACCCCAGGGCAGAGTATGGGGCTCTCAACCCTTTTCCTCCCAGACTATTTTTGTAAATAAAATGTTATGAACTTGAAATACAGATTGATGTTTATATTTCCTATCGTTTTGTATTTTATGGTATTTGGTACAACTGGCTGATCCCAAGCACCAGTAGATGTCGATGTCATGGAGTGTTGTCATAAAACGTTTTTAAGTGTGAGGCATGTTCTGATTTGTTTGCAGGCAAACAAAACGAAGCAGAGCAAACTTTTTTGGCCACATGTTTGCTAGGAAGTGGTTACACTTTATTGGAGCCACGTGAAGCTTAAACACTGAGCAGTGTTGTATCACAGTTGTTACAGACAACGCATCTTTTCATTTTCTTGTTTGAACTTTCTGGAATTGTCTTACGGAAGGTGCCGGTTTGCTGTCGGTGAGTGTTGGATGAAATACTACCTTGCACCATTGTAATAAAAGCAGTTAGACTCTTTATAAAGATCCCCTCTTGTGCTGTAGTGGTCTTTTGCTTTTCCTCTTTGTGCCTGAACTTCTTTCAAAGAATACTGAAATGTGCTTCACGTGTGTGGGGGCTTTGATGATTGACACCACGTTTTGGGGAGGAGGTTTCCTAAAGTGACGTGGATTACCTGTCCTGCGGTGACCACCCAGCCGTCGGAAGTGGTGTGGGTGGGCCTGTGAGCGCGGGGGACCGGGCGGAGGGGCACGCCTTGTGGTTCCCACCACCCCTTCCTGGGAATGCAGAATTCATGGCTGTAAGCCTTGAGTAGCTACTCTGACATCTGCCCAGTGGATTGCTGGCCTGAAAGGCCAGCAGTGAAAGGCCAGTTTGCTAAATTAGGAGATTTAGTTTTACCCCATTCTTCATATACTACTTAGGTTACTTTTTAAACTGTCATTTATGGTATTTCTTCTAGGTCATGAAGTATGTTTTATTCTCTGAAAATTTGCCTTTGTAAAGAAACATTCGGTTTTACTTTTTTTTTTTTTTTTTTTTTTGCGGTACGCAGGCCTCTCACTGCTGTGGCCCCTCCCGCTGCGGAGCACAGGCTCCGGACGCGCAGGCGCAGCGGCCACGGCTCACGGGCCCAGCTGCTCCGCGGCACGTGGGATCTTCCCGGACCGGGGCGCGAACCCGTGGTCCCCTGCATCGGCAGGCGGATTCTCAACCACGGCGCCCCCGGGGAAGCCCCCGGTTTTACTTTTTAAGGTTAAGAAGTTTGGGATAGTAAAGGAGTCTTTCCGCCCAGCGTGGTAAAATCGGTTTTCCCAGGCGGTAGGCGCTCCCTCTGCCACTTGCTCGTGATGGTCAGCGAGCCCAGGCCCTCCAGCTCCTCGGTGCACAGTCTCAGGCTACTTGCTTCCTCCTTTGTCCAAACTCTCCTTTGGACCCCCGCTGGGGTCTGCTCTGCTCAGGGCCCCGGGGCTGGGCTGCTTTCTCCTGGTCTTCCAGCCGCCGTATCACAGCTCTCCCAGCGCTCGCGCAGGCCCCGTGCACCTACGTGTTGGCGGGAGTCACCTTCCCTGACACCGCTTCCGCCACCCTCGTCTGCTGTTCAGGAACCGTGGGACCTTCGGGGCCCCTCCTGCCTCCGGTCTCAGTGGGCGTCTTCCCACCGGGGCCCTTTGCCGCCCCAGCTTCAAAAAAAAAACTGAGGATGCCTCAGTTTTGGCTATGCGTGTCCCGTGGACGTGCTTCAGTTGAACACGCTGGGATCTGGAAGCTCCTTTTCGGTACCTCGCGGTGTTATTTCAAGGGGAGGCTGGTGCTCAGCGTCCTGAAGGGACCACCAGCCCCAGGAGGGGGCTCTTCCCCTGAGTGCTCTCGCCCTCGGCTCCAGCATCACCCACGTGCGAAGCCGCCTCTGACCTTCCCCACCGAGTCAGCCTCTTCTTACCCACGCACCAGCTATGCCCTCTGTCCCTCACCTGACTGAGGTTCTGGAAAACGGGACTGATTTTTGTGCCCCCAGGACCTTCGCAATGCCCGGCACGTGGTGGGTGCCCCTTAAATACTGAATTAAGTTCCTGTTCACACCAAGACTTCATCCCTGGTTTTTCCAGGCTGGGTGTGCTGTATAGTGAGAAGTGTTGTGTGTTTGGGTAACCTGGGGTGAAAGCTGGGTTTTGGGTGTCTGGGGTGTTACCCATCTTGACTTTAAGACTTTTAAAGATATAACACCTATCTCTTGAATGTATAGAGAAGCTGCGGTACATGTATAAAACGGAGTATTACTCAGCCATAAAAAAGAATGAAATAATGCCATTTGCGGCGACACAGATGATGGACCTAGAGATGATCAGACGAAGTGAAGTAGGGCAGACAGAGAAAGACACATATCATATGATATCGCTTACATGTAGAATCTAAAAAAATGGTACAAATGAACCTATTTACAAAATGGAAATATTGTCACAGATGTAGAAAACAAACTTATGGGGGAAAGGCGGGGAGGGATAAATTGAAGGATTAGGGTTGACATATACACACTACTATTTATAAAATAAATAACTAATAAGAACCTGCTGTATAGCACAGGGAACTCTATTCAATACTCTGTAATGACCTATATGGGAATAGAATCTAAAAAAGAGTGGATACATGTATGTGTATAACAGTCACTTTGCTGTGCACCTGAAACTAACACACAACATTGTAAATCAACTATACTCCAATAAAAATTTTTTTAAAAGATAAAAAATAAAATTGTACACATCCTTCCCCTAATCTAGCTCTTATATCAAATAGATCATTGGTCTCCTGGGAGAGGGTTGGGGGATGAAAGGTTAGGAGGAAATGTACCTACCAATAGGTATGGGGTTTCTTTCTGGGATGAGTAAAGTGTCTGAAGTTGATCCTAGTAAGGATTGTACAGCTCTGGGGATACACTAAAAGCCATTGCATTATACACACTAAGTAAGTGAATTCTGTAGCATGTTAATTATATCTCAGTAAAGCTGTTGAGAACTTAGTAGCTTTCTGAAAAAAAAAATCTGGCTCTTAAGCCATGAGTCCAGTAGGTGTTCCATATACCTGACAGGTGGGTGTGTGATGCCGTAGCACACGTTTGTGAGAGGACCTCTCTCCGCTGTGTCACACGTCTGCAGTGTGGTCAGCGGGAGAGCCCAGCGGAAGAAATGACCCCGCAGGAATCTTGAAGACAGGAGTATATTTTATGGTAGCGATGGCCAGTTCATTCTGCAACTTAACTAATACGCCTAACGAGCTCTGTGTGACTGAAGTACCGACAGTTTTGTGATGAATTCATTTTGTATGATCCCTGCATTTTATCTCGTTTGTAAAAAGTACGATTGTGCTGAACAGGCTTGTGAGGTTAATTAAGCGTGTAGCTCGTTTCACACTGCAGGAGAGCACCATTAAGAATATTTATCTGTTAAATAATTCTTTACCTGATTGAAGACCATTTCATAATGTTTCTTTTAAAAGTAACTGTCACGCTTGTTAAATAGAAATAAATTGATTGGCAAAATAATTGTGTGGGGTTCTAACTGGCAGTTACATCAATTTCACTTGCTCGGATGAAAATAAATCTTGTTTAAAAGGAGGAAAAGACCTATCGCTTGATATTGGTATCATGGAAGGATTTTTCTCATGTTAAAATATTAGTTCTTTCTACCCTGTATTATGTCTCATAAGTAAGCAGCTGTTTATTCTCTGAAGATTGATTTCTCAGGTTTTACCCTCTTGTTTTTAGCTTGGGATGCTACAGATCATTTCTGGTTATCTGTGTGTGTGTGTGTGTACAATCATATATATATATATAAGTTAATAGTGTTTGCTACTAAGAATTTCAAAAAATTTTGATTGATAAAAGAGGAATATAGCTATACATTGTTAAAAAATTAATATTTACAAGGCTTCCCTGGTGGCGCAGTGGTTGAGAGTCCGCCTGCCGATGCGGGGGATATGGGTTCGTGCCCCGGTCTGGGAAGATCCCACGTGCCGCGGAGCGGCTGGGCCCGTGAGCCATGGCCGCTGAGCCTGCGCGTCCGGAGCCCGTGCTCCGCAACGGGAGAGGCCACAGCGGTGAGAGGCCCGCGTACTGCAAAAAAAAAAAAAAAAAAAAAAAAATTAATAATTACAAACCCAAGAGTTTATGATGGCCAATAAAATTTAAATGATACGGCATTGGCTATATTTTCAATATTAAGCGGTCAGATCAGCTGTAGTAATTGATCAGAGCGCCACTTAAGTCACTCGTGGCTGCGCTAGCACTTACTGCAGATCCAGTTTTAATGGTTTTCCATCAGACACACTTTGGCCTGAGTAGTCTCTCCTCATGCTTATAGCTAGTTTGGCCGTGGTGACCAGCTGAGGAGTTCTGAGGGGTGCCCTTGGTGTCCCTTTTCACTGCAGTGTGGCTGAACTTGGCGACTGAGCAGAGAACGGGCCAGCTGAAGTCCTGCCTCCAGACTCTGGCATCGCTGTCGGCTTGTTGCTGGTCCTTGTTAATGTCAGTTCATTTCTTTCTCCTGCTCACCTGCTGATGGGGGGGTTATGTGCTCCAGGGGCGCCAGTGGCCGCAGGACCCCACCTTACTGGACAACTCGGATGACCGGAGTTCCTGGAAAGATGAGCTAGGAGGGGATGGGAACACAGTCAAGGAAACCACTGGAGGCTGCGGTCCCGCTCTCACTGCACCTCTCACACTGTAGTCTATAGGACCACACCCTCTGGGTTTGTGCGGTTGCCTCCAGTTGTTTTTTTTTGTTTTTTTTTTTTTTTGCGGTACTTGGGCCTCTCACTGTTGCGGCCTCTCCCGTTGCGGAGCACAGGCTCCGGACGCGCAGGCTCAGCGGCCACGGCTCACGGGCCCAGCCGCTCCGCGGCACGTGGGATCTTCCCGGACCGGGGCACGAACCCGTGTCCCCCGCATCGGCAGGCGGACTCTCAACCACTGCGCCACCAGGGAAGCCCAGGTTTTTGTTTTTTTAAAACGGGAAAAGCCATCATTTGTCGAGTGCTTGCTGGGTTCTGGGTACTGTGCTAAGTCCCCATTCCGTCGACGCACGTTTGCTAAGTGCCTGTTAGCCCCAGAATGTGTCAGTCTGAGGTGGAGGTTCCTTTCCAGTGGGAGAGCCGTGCATTAAGCAGATAATCGCGGATTATCACAGACTGTGAAAGGGCCACGGGAGAGAGAAGTGCAGGGTGCACTGAGACATACCGCAGGGGTCCTGGTGAGGAGGTGGATGAGCGGCGGGGGTGGTGGTGGTGGTGGTGGTGGTGGTGGTGGTGGTGGTGTCGCAGCTTCCCGGGCAAGTGACACTCAGCTGAGACCACGAGAGACGCCAGTTGCGCGGAGGTGCGGGGAAGCAGCCAGAAGGGGCTGATAACGGCAATTAAACGCCTCACTAACACACAGGCCCGGTATGGACGGAGTAGAGGCACCCAAGGTGGGGCTGGGTGCGGAACTCGGTCTTTCTCTGGAGAACAAAGTCCTCAGCCACGTAAAACAATTTTAAACATAGGAGTGGATGATCAGGTTGGTACAGCCATGCCTGAAGTTTCAGCCAAGAGCTGTAGCTTTTCTCTAGAGTCTGAGCAGACGTGGAAGAAAAGAGGGGAGTCTGCCAGACGCGAGGGCTGCTCTGGAGTGTTCTCTTGGGAAAGTTGTCTCGTGAGACCGGACAGTCTGGCGGAGGCAGCCAGGGAAGACGGGCGGAAAGTTCGAGCCTTTACCCTGTGGCACGGTGAGCAAAAGGAATCGGAGCAGCCAACTGCCACGACCTTCAGGTGAAGGTGGGGGATGGCTTTTGGGGGTTTTCGCATAATGGACTATACGGCCAGTGGGTGCAGTTAGTTTTTGGTTCTAAAACCGAAAGACAGCTGCTCCTGCTGAATTTAGAAGTAGTAGGTGTTTTTCACTGTTAGCTTTGTGCTTTGTTTCTTTTGTAGAAAAAGAGCTGCTGTGATTTGTCCATAATCAGTGGTATTTGAGAGCTATTACAGAAAGACTTACGATACAGCACAGTGTAGAGAAAGTGCTCTAAATAGTAATTAGAAATAAGCTATCAAGAGAAATAAGTTTGTGAGCTATAAAGGTACAAATAACTGGCATTTTCCACTGACATGACTCATCTTAATTAGGATGGTGTACTGAACTTGCATTTCTGATTATGCAGTCATTTTCTGGAGCTGAATTAGTATGTTTTAACATTTACTCATTAGCTCTCAGTCTATGATAAATTAAACGTTATGGGTAATCAAAACATTATTGTGTGATATCATTGCAGTGCTCTGAACTAGAGTTTAAAAACGTTATTACAATAGTATATGTAACTTAAATGTCCCCTACTGGCAAAGATGAAAAGCATTATGGACTTTCTGGTGATACGCCGTTCGTGTCCGGGTTGACTTACAGTTGAGGAACTTTTGAAGAGCTGACAGCACTTGTGCGGAGCCTCGATGAACAGTGTCCCTCCCAAGGAGGAAGCCGTCCCCTCTAATTTGGCGCGATCACCAAACCACTCACGATAATGTGTGTACTGAGTTTGTCGCGCAAGTGCCCTGAGAAGTTGTTATGTTCATGACATAGTAAAGTAGGTGCCTGGTTTCACAATGTCGCGTTAGGAAATCAGCTACATGAAAACAGAATAAGGATGTCGGTAGGGCTTAAAACCACACCTGGGGATAATTTTTCAGGATTTTGTTTTTTCTTAAAAAAAAAAAGAAAAAAATCACTGATACATTCACACCAAGGGATATACATTTTTGAGCGTATATATTTTTTCTCAAGTCTTAAACTCTACCATTCCAGTGGACGGCTCTAGAAAGCCTTGGGGCTGTAAATACTGGACTTCTCCTTATTCAGTTCCTTACCCACAGGGGGGTGCTTGTTGCCCGTGTGAATGAATGGGAAAGGGACTTGGTGTTCTGTCCCCAACATCAGAGATGGATTTGTGGGGGTGAGAGTTACAGACCTTTAGAGCAAGCAGTTCACCTCTCCCCGCCCTCCCCAAGACCAGGTCCTCTTGACGACGTGGGATGCGAAGTGACTGACGGCGAGCAGAATTCCAGTCTGTGTCCACCGCACAGAGTCGGGCTTTGCTGGATTACACGGGGCTTGGACCAGAGACCCCCATGGAGACCCACAGAAATTACTCAGGCCTGCTCGCAAGCGAACTGTGGCTTAATACCAAGCGACTGCTTCCGATGTGCCTGTTACAGCAGAGAGATGAAAAACAAGTTCCAAGCTCAGATATATTTAGGAAACCTTGTGTTAAAGAAAGCACATTTCTTTCTTTTTTTTTAAGAAAGCATCTTTCTTTACTCCGTTGACGAGAGCTTTTGATGTGCTGGGATGTGTCATGTCCTTCTGAGCACAGTGCAGTGCACTGCGTCCCGTGTCTACTACATCCTGGCCCCCGAAACAGTAACACCTCTCGGCACCGGTGGTCCAGAGGACCGAGTTTGGGGAATCCGTCCTTCTGGGATCCCCCAGGGGGAGCCGCCTTCGGATCAGGGTGTCGGTGGAGGGCCCTCTCTCATCTTGCTCTTGGTAGACTGAGGGAAATTGAGGTTTCTAAAAAGGATTTTTTGGTTTTTACTTTGGAATAATTACTTTTATTTTACTGTGAACTGAAGAGAAATGATAATTGTGCTTCTGATGGTCATTGGTGATAAAGGAAAATTGAAGTTACAGAAAGTATTTTGGTATTTTGCAGAAGGATTGTAATTAAGAAAATGGGCTGTTTGGCGTTTCTTTCCGTCATTTTTCGTTTCTTATGCTCTTATTCATCGTCTGAGATGATGCACGCGTTCAGTGTGTTACAGTCAGCAGGCTGCATTTACGCAGTTTTTCTGTAAAAGGACATAATTTCTATCCATTGGAAGTTTGATTTCAAATATGAACAAAGTCCCCGACAGGAGAAGATTGAGAGATGCCAGGGATTCCTACCGTGCGGAGGGGGCGATGGATAGTGTGCTGGTCCCTGGGACGACAATTTTTATTTTTTAGGGAAAACAGATCCCTTTTAACGAGTATGATAAAAATAAGAACGATAGGATGTTACGCTGACATCCTTTGTTCTTGAGTGAGAACCCCCAGTTTTCTTTACTTTAATCTCCAGTCACAAGTGTGTGCTTTGGGGAGTATTCTTTTTTTTTTTTTTTTTTCCGGAGGGGGGCGTGGATATTCTTAAAGAGGAAAATCATTTTAATTCATTTTTATAGTTTTAGTGGGCATCCTGTTTGTGGTTAGGGCGAAGGGTTTTTAAAGATCATTTACTTTGACTTTTTTTGATTCAGAACTTTGGAGGGTGTGGTCAGCCTTCCATCTCGTAGGCTCTTCCCGTTCGTTATCCAGGGGGGACGCTGACTGTCCCCCTGCCCTGCCCTCCGGCTGTCTTACTTCATGGCAGCACCTCTTCTGGAGAATGTAGAGGAAAATTAAAGATGAAAGCGGCTTTCCTTTCAGTTGTGGGAAAAATAATCGGTGGTAAAGAAGATAAAACTTTGTTGTATGGAAATAAATGAAGAACCACGTAAGCAAGAGGCTGCTCACTCAGCGCTGGTGGAGCGCAGGGGTCCATCCAGGGGAAGGGGGCTCCGGGGCGCCCTGGTGGAGGCTATGGGCGCAGGGGACCTAGGGCGGCTAACTTCCCCACGTGATTGGTTAGGGGAGCATGTTAGGTTTACCCCAGTGGGTCCTGAGTTGGAAATGCGGGCAGAAATGAGGGAAGCTGTCCGTTATTGATAGAGTCCTGGCTGTCTTGGGCTGGTAGCTGCACGTGTGCTTTGGCTTCCTGGGCTGATGCTTGTCGATGAAAAATTAATCAGTCGATCTAAGAAAGAATTGGAAAATTTTTATGGGAGCCAAATTTGAGGATTATGACCCGGGAAGAGCATCTCAGAAAGCTGAGAACTGTTCTGCCCTTTAGAAGTCAAGGCATAGTTATATAAGTTTTTTTTTTTGAGACAGAGCACTGTACATTAAATGATGTATTATTGACAGCTTTCATAATCCAGATCTAAGTGCCACCGCGGTGGGTCATGTGACCCTTACGAGATCAAGGAGGAATGTTATCTTTTAAGGAGTTCTCTTTTTAAAATTTCTTTTTGCGGTACGCGGGCATCTCACTGTCGCGGCCCCTCCCGTTGCGGAGCACAGGCTCTGGACGCGCAGGCTCAGTGGCCACGGCTCACGGGCCCAGCCGCTCCGCGGCACGTGGGATCTTCCCGGACCGGGGCACGAACCCGCGTCCCCTGCATCGGCAGGCGGATTCTCAACCGCTGCGCCACCAGGGAAGCCCTAAGGAGTTGTCTGGATGCTGGGAGAATGTTGCTCTTTTTGGTTGAGCAGGTATTTCTGCTGATGGGGGAGGTTTGATCGATGCCTAATGCAGATACACGGTGCACAGTGTGGGGAGAGAGGAGGCCAAAGGGCAGAGAAGAATTTTCATGTTTAAATTTTTCTTGTCTTGCCGTAAAATACGAATTTTACCTCACACGCTGCAGGCTGTGCGTCTGAGGCAGGTTGTCACGTACGGTCTGGCTGCTGTCTGTTCATGTATTTAGTCTCTCAGTTGGAAAAATGAAATTTGGAGCGATGTGTGAATGATCCAGAGTACATTTTTTTAAGTTTTTTTTTTTTTAAGAATACATATGCTTTATTTATTTAAAGTTTTGGCTGTGCTGTGTGGCATGGGAGATCTTAGTTCCCCGACCAGGGATCGAACCCAAGCCCCCTGCATTGGAAGCGTAGCGTCTTAACCACTGGGCCGCCAGGGAAGTCCCATCTACATTTTTCCATTACCCAAAGTACAAAAGCTGACTGCCCCAACCCTGAGTCTATGCTGCTGTGCTGCTGTCACTTTATTTCAATAAAAACCTTTGAAGTATTTCTACCACCGAATACATTTTTCTTAGAAGACTTCAAGTGATGGTGAAAAGAACCTCAGACGTAGCCGCTGTGCCGGGGTTCTGGCCCCTGCTCTGTTCCTGCTGTTCCCGTGAGTCCCTGGGCCTCCAGTGGCCTTGGCGTGGATGTGATGAGGCCCCACGACTCTCTTCTGGGGTGTTGTGATGATACAGTGAAGCCCTGGAAACAGTTGAGGAGACCTGTATCAGTTTCCCGGAGCTGCGGTTACAAAGTACCACAAATGGGGGCTTAAAGCAACAGAAATTCACTGCCTCACGGTCTGGAGGCCGGAAGTCTGAGATCAGGTTGTCGGCAGGGCCGTCCTTGTGGCAGCAGAACTCTGGTCTCCATGGCCTGCTCCCTCTGTGCGTGTCTGGGTCCACCTTCTCCCTGCTTTTAAGGCCACCAGTCATCTCAGAGGAGGGGCCCAGCCCGCTCCAGGGTGACCTCATCACAACTCCTTACATCCTCAAAACTACGTATTTCCTGGGACTTCCCTGGAGGTGCCGCAGTGGTTAAGACTCTACACTTCCACTGCAGGGGCATAAGTTCGATCGCTGGTTGGGGAAATAAGATCCCGCATGCCGCGTGGCGTGGCCCAAAAAACCAAAAACCAAAAAAACTACTTATGTCCAAATGAGGTCACGTTCTGAGGTACTGCTGGTTAGGACTGCGACATGTGGGTTTGTGGGGAGGCCGTTCAATGCATAACGAGACCCCGGAACACACAGGCCTTGGGTTCCTGGGAGCTGATAGGTATCCACCGTGCTGCTGGGGTCTCAGTGGGCAGCTGTGAGCATGGTACCCCATCAGTTTCCTCACCTGTAAGAGGAGGGTGGTGATGCATACCTCGTGCCTCGTGTGGTTGGGAGGATTAACAGAGGGAATACATGGAAAGGAAAGGGCTCCGCACAATTGCTGGAACAGAATAGCTATGGCTGTTAGGAGTGTAACCAGGGACTTCCCTGGTGGTCCAAGGGTAAAGAATCTGCCTTAACAATGCACGGGACGCAGATCCGATCCCTGGTCAGGGAACTAAGATCCCACATGCTGCGGGGCAGCTAAGGCTGCGCGCCACAACTACTGAGCTCGTGGGCCTCAACGAGAGAGCCCACGTGCTGCAAACTACGGAGTCCAAGTTCCCTGGAGCCTGCGAGCCACAACTGGAGAAGAGAAAGCCCGCACGCCACAGCTAGAGAGAAGCCTGCGCACCACAAGGAAAGATCCTGTTCGCCTCAATGAAGACCCTGCACACCGCCACTGAGACCCGACACGGCCAAAAAGAAATAAAATAAATAAATAATTAAAAAAAAAAATGTAGCCAGGAGCCCGTCTGTCTGCAGGAATGCAGGGAACAGCATGTCTCTCACTAAGGGATTGAGTGTCCAGGCTCAGGGGAGAACCGGCTTCCTCCAGCCTGCGTTCTCAGCCAATCTGACTTTTGCAGACATTTGGAAGGCCCAGCTCAGGGCTCGCTTCTCCTCGAAGCAGTTGGCAATCTTCCTGTGTTCCTTCGGCCCAAGGACTTACTGCTCCCCGACGCCCGGGGCTCTGTTCCTGAGGGCAGGGCCTTGCTAAGGGTCTTCTCTGCACACTGGACTCCGCGCCTCGTCACCAGGCCCCTCGCTGACTGGTGGCAGGACCCCGTGCAAAAAGAAAACACGGACCGCTGTGCGAAAACTATTGGGAATTTCAGGATGGCAGGAGTAGGTCTTTCAACCTGGGTGTGGAGTCCTGTGTGATCACGTGGCTGTTTGTCCACGAAGCCGCCAGAGTTTCCCAGGAAGAGACATTCAAAGGACCACTGACATGCCGGGAAGCGGAGGCGCGCAGGAGGGAGATGCGGCTGGGTGTTGCGAGGACCGCCCACCTCGCAGGGGCCACCGCTGGAGGGGGAACCCCTCCCTGGAGGGAGAGGACGCTGCTGTTAACACCCCGACTTCCTCCCGGTCCTTCGGAAGGATGCCTCTTATTACAAGGCTGTGTCCCTCCCGGAGGAGCAGGTGGTGAGACAGCTCAGGGATGGATCTGCCCCGGGGGAGGGGCGGGGGGGGGCGGCGTGGTATTTATTGATTCATGAGTCTTCTTGTAAAGCAGAGGAGAAAAGAAACAATTACGTGCCAGAAAACACATTTTGATTTCTTAAGGGCATCCATTAAAGTTTTACACTTGAATAGTAAATTAGAGCAGCCGCAGGGCTGCCCGGAAGGGCTTTCTGCTTTTCCGCGCCTGCGCGTTGCTGTGGCGTCCTTGAGTTCAGGGTTTAGGGGGAAGCTTGAGAGTGGTGGGTAGACTTGTGGCTGGTGGCTCAGCCCTGGGACAGAACAAGGACACTCCTATTGTTGGACCAGTGTGCTTCTCCACCTAATCTCCTTTTCCTTCTGGTCAAGCACAAACTTATTATCCAGCTTAAACTTGTGTCAGACAAGTAAGAAAGTGAAGAGTTAAAAAATTTGCAAAAATGTGTCATGAATATCATATGCTCAGCATAGTTGGCTGGGCCCCCAGTGGGCATAGACTGTGGGTATCACTTCCAAAGGGGGTCTCTCCTTGAAATAAAGCAAGCACAGGATTGTAAGAACGACCGTGTCCACAGATTTCATGCTCGAGCTTTTATAAACTATTGATCAATTCAAACAACATTTATCTATCTTTTACTTTCTCAAGGTTGTCTTTTTTTCCCCCAAAAGTGTATTCTATTAATAAATGTTAGAGGTTGGCCACATGTCCTTCAGAACCGATTATTTTCATTTTCCATTTGCAAAACATGTAGTTTACCTACAGAAAGGATACATTGAAAACACGATAAGTTATTTCAACAGAGTTAGGTTGGGAGGGGATTTTAAGAACTACCTGCATCAAAACTTGCTTCTTCTCTTGATACTTTCAAATTTAAATAATATTCAGCAGCAGAGAGCTTGAAGAATAATATATAGGTTTGGTATAGAATTCCGGAGGGAATGAGCAGGGGTTTGCATACAAAATACAGCATCCCAATGTTCCACTTTCCCATGTATCAGGGATTTAGTTACAGACCACAGAATGCAAGCTCATTATTTATTTATTTATATTAATTAATTTTTCATTGAAGTATAGTTGATTTACAATCCTAGTGTTCAGGTGTACAACATAGTGATTCGATATTTTTATAGAGTATACTCCACTTAAAATTATTATAAAATAATGGCTGTACCAAGTTAGATTTTAAAAGAACAAGAGTGCGGGTGGCTTCAGAATACCCAGGAGGGCCAGAGCACAGTCCTCAGGAGAAATGCCTGGAAGCCAAGCAGAAATGCAGAACCACTGGCCCAGCCCACCATGCAGCTCCTGCCCCTGCTGCTTCAGCCTGAAACAAACACAAGGCTGCACCCCTGTGCTGCCCAAGGCGACTTCTCAGGATGGGGCCACTCCTTCCCATTGCTGCCTCCTGCCCGGGCAGACGCTGGTCACAGGTGCAACGCCAGCTGCAAGGCCATCTGGGAAAGGCCATCTGTGTCCGCCTGGGTGGACGCACCCTCTGGGGTAGACGTGTCCCCCTAGGTGGATGTCTCCTTCTGGGTAGACGTGTCTCCCAGGGTGGATGTTTCCTCCTGGGTGGATGTGTCCTCCTGGGTGGACGTGTCTCCCAGGGTGGATGTTTCCTCCTGGGTGGATGTTTGTTTCCTCCTGGGTGGATGTGTCCTCCTGGGTGGACGTGTCTCCCAGGGTAGATGTTTCCTCCTGGGTGGATGTTTGTTTCCTCCTGGGTGGATGTGTCCTCCTGGGTGGACGTGTCTCCCAGGGTGGATGTTTCCTCCTGGGTGGATGTTTGTTTCCTCCTGGGTGGATGTCTCCTCCGGGGTAGACGCGTGCCCCTCGGTGAATGTGTCCTCCTGGGTAGATGTGTCCTCCTGGGTGGACGTGTCGCCCTGGGTGGATGTGTCCTGGGTGGGTGACTCATGCTGCTGTGTCTGGGAGAAGGCAGTTGAAATGCCCAGCTCACTTCAGGCTTCCTCAGACTCCAGCTCTTTTTCTCCGTACATGTGTTACCAGTCTGATCCTAAATATGGTGATTTATTTCCTTCATCGGTGCATCTGAACTCTCTCTCTGAAGCTGTTAAAATGAAAGCAAATTGAGTTCCTCTCCGGAAGCAGCACATGTGTGGAAGAGGCTGAACTCAGGGACCAAAGAACTGAAAGAACAAGAGAAACGATTGTGTGGGAAGGACATGCTGGACCCTCTGTCCCCTTTGTCAGAAGATGCAAGGACATAGATTCGCTAGTTTCAAATTTGGTAAAGTTGTATTTTTAATAGGATCAAATTCTTTTAATCATGTTATCCAGTAATGAAGAACTAGGGGCAGAAGCTACCCAGGTCAGCTGAAGACAGAGGCTCAATTTTACTATTAGATTGCAATATAAGACATACTAAGGGTTAGAGCAGGGAAAAAACAGAAAGAAAGAATTTAAACAGCTCTTGTAGTAGCTCTATGACTTCTTCTTCAGGGTGAATAATGAGTCCCGTCAGGCTAATAAGAAAATATTCCCATTTCATGAATCTAATTATCTACAAACAAGATTTCAGGGGTAGAGGAGGTTGGTTAAAAATACTTAGTCTAGTGACTTCCCTGGCGGTCCAGTGGTTAAGATGCCGCCTTCCAATGCAGGGGGTGCAGGCTCGATCCCTGGTCGGGGTGCTAAGATCCCACATACCTTGGGGCCAAAACACCAAAACAAAAAACAGAAGCAATACTGTAACAAATTCAATAAAGACTTAAAAAATGGTCCACATCAAAAAATCTTAAAACAAAACAACTTAGTGTAGAAGCCTATTTTTTTCCCCTCCATATATTTATCGGTCTAGTGTAAGAGTGGAGCTTTTATTTGTAAATAAAAGGATCTACTTATTTTGACTGCTTGTGAAAATAAACAGAATCAATAGTAGTTTAAATACATAAGGTTTTATTTTTTCCTGTAGGCAGGCCGTCCGTGGCTGGCATCACGATTTCCCTGAGGGCCTCGGGGACATGCTCCTCCAAACGTTCTGGCCTACAGTCCCTAGGCTGTGGCGCTGGTCCTCATAGCCCAGAGTAGTGGCTGGAGTGCCAGCTTACACACATGCTCTCCAGCCAGCAGGATGAAGAAAGTGGCTACAAAGGCAGTGACTCCTCCCTCTTCAGGATATTTCACGGAAGCACCATCTAGCACTTTCTTGAACTTGATTGCATGGCAATAACCAACTGCCAGCGATGGTGGTAAATAGAGTCGTTTGGCTGCGGGACAGTGGGCTTAGCTAAAAATCAGTGTTTCATGATTAAAAAATAGGGCAGTGGATGTTGGGCATTGATGAACAGTCTGTCACAGCTGAGCTGGAGGATCAGTTTTTATAGATTTCTGTTTTTTTTGGCGGTACGCGGGCCTCTCACTGCTGTGGCCTCTCCCGTTGCGGACGCGCAGGCTCAGCGGCCATGGCTCACGGGCCCAGCCGCTCCGCGGCACGTGGGATCTTCCCGGACCGGGGCACGAACCCGTGTCCCCCGCATCGGCAGGCGAACCCTCAACCACTGCGCCACCAGGGAAGCCCTAGATTTCTTTTTTTAAAGGGTGGACTGATGCTTCAAGGACAATAGGGCCTCCTCTCCTGGCCTAAGTGCTTCAGAGCTGCCCCTGCCCTGAGATCCCACATGTGCTGACATCAGTCTCCATTTCCCAAGAGTCAGGTTGGTCCCTTCAAGGAGCACCGACGGGGTTTTCAGGCCTCTTTTCTTTGATCTTAGCCTAAGGAAATAGGACACTTTCCTGGAAGATGCTCGTTGCTGGCTTTTAATTCCCCATGAACACAGACGATTCTGTCTCACTCGGCCCGTTGAGACTAGGAATGAGGTGATAGAAATAACTAGAAGAATCCTTCATTTTTATCTTATACTATCAATCTCCTTCCTTATTCCCCTTTCCCTCTGCCTACTGTTTAAAGCAAATAAAACAAATTAAAACAAAGCACCTGTGTGAGTCTCCCAGGGGTGCTGGCACAAACTATCACAAACCAGGTTGCTTAAAGAACAGACATCTATTCTTTCCCAGTTCTGGAGGCTGGAAGTCCAAGATCAAGGTGTTGGCAGGGGCAGGCTCCCTCTTCTGGCTTCTGGTGGTGGCCATCGTCCTTGGCTTTTCTTGGGTCGCAGCTGCAGCACTTCAGCCTCTGTCTCTGCCACCCCATGGCCACCTGCCCTCTGGTGTCTGTCTTCACATGGCTTTCTCCTGCGTCTCTTCTCCTTTTCTTTTTCTTCTTTTTTTTTTTTTTGCTGAGCTGTGCAGCTTGTGAGATCTTAGTTCCCCGACCAGGGATTGAACCCAGGGCCATGGCAGAGAAAGCACTGAGTCCGAACCACTGGACCTCCAGGGAGTTCCCTCTTCTCCCCCCCTTTCTTTCTTTCCTTTTTTATTGATGTATAGTTGACTTACAACATTATATAAGTTACAGGTGTACAATATAGGGATATACAATTTTTTTTTTTTTTTTTTTTTTTTTTTTTTTTTTTTTTTTTTTTTTTTGCGATACGCGGGCCTCTCACTGTTGTGGCCTCTCCCGTTGCGGAGCACAGGCTCCGGACGCACAGGCTCAGCGGCCATGGCTCACGGGCCCAGCCGCTCCGTGGCATGTGGGATCTTCCCGGACCGGGGCACGAACCCGTGTCCCCTGCATCGGCAGGCGGATTCTCAACCACTGCGCCACCAGGGAAGCCCGGGATATACAATTTTTTTGATCAATCCCAAACTCTCTAACTATCCCTCCCCCTGACCCTTCCCCCTGGTAACCATAAGTTCTCTGAGTCTGCGTGTCTGTTTCTGTTTTGTAAATAAGTTCATTTGTATTATTATTATTTTTTAGATTCTGCATATGTGATATCATATGATATGTCTATTTTTCTGTCTGACTTACTTCACTCAGTACGACAATCTCTAGGTCCATCCGTGTTGCTGCCAGTGGCATTATTTCATTCTTTTTAATGGCTGAGTAATATTCCATTGTATGTATGTACCACAACTTCTTTATCCATTCCTCTGTCAATGGACATTTAGGTTGCTTCCATGTCTTGGTTATTGTAAACAGCGCTGCAATGAACATTGGGGTGCATGTATCCTTTCAGACCATGTTTTTCTCTGGGTATATGTCCAGGAGTGGACAGGACTGCAGGATCATATGGTAGTTCTATTTTTAGTTCTTAAGGAACCTCCATACTGTTCTCCATAGTGGCTGCACCAACTTACATTCCCACCAACAGTGTAGGAGGGTTCCCTTCTCTCCACACCCTCTCCAGCATTTGTTGTTTGTAGATTTTTTGATGATGGCCATTCTGACCAGTGTGAGGTGATACCTCATTGTAGCTTTGATTTGCATTTCTCTAATAATTAGCGATGTTGACCATCTTTTCATGTGCCTCTTGGCCTTCTGTATGTCTTCTTTGGATTAATGTCTATTTAGGTCTTCTGCCCATTTTTTGCTTGGGTTGTTTGTTTTGATGATATTAAACCTCGTGAGCTGTTTGTAAATTTTGGAGACTAATCCCTTGTCGGTCACATCATTTGCAAATATTTTCTCCCAATCTGTGGGTTGTCTTCTCCTTTTGTTTATGGTTTCCTTTGCTGTGCAAAAACTTTTGAGTTTAATTAGGTCCCACTCATTTATTTTTGCTTTTACTTCCATTACTCTGGGAGACAGATCAAAAAAGGTATTGCTGCGATTTATGTCAGAGAGTGTTCTGCCTATGTTTTCCTCCAAGAGTTTTATAGTGTCTGGTCTCACATTTAGGTCTTTAATCAATTTTGAGTTTACTTGTGTGTATGGGATTAAAGAATGTTCTAATTTCATTTTTTTACATGTAGCTGTGCAGTTTTCCAGCACCATCTGTAACTGAAGACACGAGAGATTCAGTTTCCTGTTGACCACATGAGAAATGAAATCACTTATGTTACAGGGATGTGGGGAGAATCGAATAAGGTAACACGTAGAAGTGCTCTGTTGGCTGTCTGCACAATCACTGTTGTTATGATGGTGTCTAAAATTTTGCAGACGTCTGTGTAAAGGAGAATCATTCGTGGAGCATTTGTTGACCAAAATAGTGGGTGGTAAGATATGGCTTCTGTTCTAAACACTTGCAGTGCTGATGCAGAGACAGGACATCCACGTGACATCCTAAATAACACAAGGTCATGTGTAAGTGCTGGAGGATGCTAGGGGTCAGGAGCTCCAGTCAGCCCGGGCTGAGCATCTGTGGTGGTCTGCAAGGGTGACCTAATCGTTCAGACCCAATGGGAGGGGTATCAGAGGACTCACCAGGAATGCTGGGTGCACAGATTTGATTGAGAAGATTAGAACACGATGGAGGAGCGAGTAGTCAGTTTTTCTGAAATTCTAATTGGGGGTAGCAATTGGGATCTGTAGCTTTTTCTTCTGCGCCGTCTCAACAAAGCCAATTAAGTCTTATTGCATCTATACATCACCACGTGTACAGGCCATAAGCAGGAGAAGGCCTGTTTAGCTTGTTGCCTTTTGGCTTTTAATGGAACATCAATTTATTCCTGTGTATTAAGCTCTTAGTGCATATTGGATATTACCTTCCATTTTTCCATCAACTCCTTCTCCCACTTCCCCTTTCTCAGGCATCAGGGAGGAGTCTCTTGTGACTTTAAAAATGGTGAACGCAGGACCTCCAGGAAATAGAGGAATGAACCAGGTGCTCACTAGACGTATGTTGGACCCTCCCAGAACTTTCTGATTGAGTTATTAAATTCCTCAAGGTTTTAAAATTCTGCAATCAAGCATCAACTTTATTAATTCCACAGTCTGTTAAGAAGTGGTCCCATTTAGGAATATTACTCAGCCATAAAAAAGAATGAAATAATGCCGTTTGCAGCTCCATGGATGGACCTAGAGATGATCGTACTAAGTGAAGTAAGTCAGACAGAGAAAGACAAATATACAATGCCACTTATGTGTGGAATCTAAAATAAAACACAGATGAACTTATCTATGAAACAGAATCAGACTCACAGACATAGAGAACAGACTTGTGGTTGCCAAGTGGGAGAGGGGCTGGGGGAGGGATGGGGTGGGAGTTTGGGGTTACCAGTTGCAAACTATTGTGTAGAGAATGGATAAACAACAAGGTCCTACTGTAGAGCACAGGGAACTGCATTCAATATCCTGTGATAAACCATAATGGAAAAGAATATAAAAAGAGAATGTATATATATGTTTAACTGAATGACTTTGCTGTACAGCAGAAATTAGCAGAACATTGTAAATCAACTACACTTCAATAAAAAAAAATAAACAAAGAAGTCAGATCCAAAAGAAATGGTCCTATTGAGAACCTAATGGCGTAAGCCTTGTTCAAAGTGCACCCAAAGGCATTGGCAGATTAGATGAGCAGCCCTCTCTAAAACAGGGAAGGAAGAGTCATGGTACCCGTGATGGTTATTTTATGTGTCCACTTGGTTGGCCTCTGGTTCCCAGTTGTTTGGCCAAACTCTAGTCTAGATGTTACCATGAAGGTATTTTGTAGATGTGATTCACATCTACGATCAGCTGACATTAAGGAGATCACCCTCCCTAATGTGGTTGGGGCTGCATCCCATCAACTGAAGGCTTTAAGAGCAAAAACTGGGGGTTTCTGGGGAAGAAGGAATTCTGCCGCAAGCCTGTTAACATAGATGTCCTGCGTGAGTTTCCAGCTTGCCTGGCCGCCCTGCAGATTTCAGACTCAAGACTGTAACACCAGCTCTTTCCTGACTTCCTAAATGGTCAGCCAACACTCTACGTTTCAGATGCGCCAAGTCCCTCCAATCGTGTGAGCCAATTCCTTAAAATAAATCCCTCTCTGGCCCCTACCCTCACATCCATGCACATCTCCTATTGGACCTTCTGTGGGAGCCCCGACGGACACACCTGGCCTCCAACCCCCTCTCTCGGGCTCAGGGCGTCCTTGGGAAATTGCTGGCAATGCTCTTTCCTGCCGAGCCCGGACCCGGCCTCAGAATCACCCAGAGGATACTAGAGAGGGAACCTGTTTGCTTTTCTAATTCTAGGAGACATTCTTCATGGGTGTTGACTAAACAGTAATTGCTCTCATATTAAGCACCAGTTAATTAATTTTTCAGCTCATGTTTGTGGGCTTCTGATGCCACAGTACTCTGTTTAACATTAAGGGATAAGAGATGCACAAAGTACAGAGCATGGAAAGATCTGGGCTGAGCTGGGAGCTCCTGGGGGCAGAGGCAAGGGAGGGGCCAGGGCAGGGAGGCATCGCCAGTTCCCAAGGCCTCCACCACCTGCTACGTTTGATAAACCGCAGATACAGGAGGGAGGCAAGGCGGGATGCATGACGGGCAGACGGGGAACCGCGTAGGCACCTGTGAGCTTGAAGCCAGAGAAGCCTGGGTTCACAGCGTCAGAGGACGCGCCCGCCCCATCGTCACGTGACCTCTTCGGGCCAACTAGATATTTCGTGACAGCAGTCACTGGGTGATGAGGGAGTCGAGTCTTTAAGCAGAAAGGACGGCGGGCCAAGGAGGGTGTAGAAAGCAGTGATAGAGTTGTGCTCTGGCGTGTGGGAGGCTACAGAGGGTGGGGGGGTCTGACTGAAATAAAAAATGATGCCCGTAATAAAGGAGGAGGAGCTTTGAAATGCATAGCAGCGCAAGATTGGAGATTAATTTTTTAGGTGTTGGAAAACACGAAAAATGTAGCAAATCAATTCCGACCATTAGGCAGTCGTGAAGGCCTTGTAAGAAGAGCTCATTGCCGAAGGCAGCAGATAAGGGAATTCGTGGTGGGTCTGAAGGCCTGGACACATGTGTCTTGCCTTTTGAACCCAAGTCTTCCTCTTTGAAATGTCTCAGGGAGCGTGCAGAGAAGGCCAATCTGGGTGAGGAAGCTGCATTCCCACCCCCACTGCGCCCTCACCCGGCCCAGCCCGGCGGCTCTGATAGGGCATCGAGGGGCGTGTGGTACCGAGCTGGGTCTGCATCCATCTCACGCTCCTGGCACGTGCTGACCTCCCGGATGGTGGCTGCTGACCGCTGGCGGATGTGACGGGGCCGCCACAAACGTGGACAGGAGGCAAAGGACTCGGGAGCCTGGACACACGGGGAGCTCCTGGGACTGCAAGAAGTGAACAGTGGGTCTCGGATCATCACACGTCACAAACCAGGAACATTCGGACCGTGGACTGCTAGCTCCTGTGGGTTTTTGGGTCTAAAGCACAGACTCATGAAAATTCCCCCTTAATCTTTTTTTTCCTTAATAAGTAATTTCTTTGTCATTTTTAAATAATATTTTTTATTGAAGTATAGTTGATTTACAATGTGTTAATTTCTGCTGTACAGCAGTGATTCAGTTTTATATATATATATACACATTCTTTTTCATATTCTTTTCCATTAGGGTTTATCCCAGGATATTGAACATAGTTCCCTGTGCTCCACAATAGGACCTTGTTGTTTATCCATCCTACGTATAATAGTTTGCCTCTGCTAATCCCAACCTCACACCCCATCCTTCCCCCAACCTCCTCCCCCTTCCCCTTAATCTTAAGTTGTTCAAGCACACCATTTAAACACGGGTAAATGACCTTGGCCTCTAGCTTTGATGTCCTTCCTTCCTCTTGAGCACAAATCCTGCTTCAGCTTCTGGACCCCTGACATTGCTGCTGAGCCCTCTTCACGGCCGTCTCTGCCTGATTCACCTTCCTGTGGGTTTACTGCTCAACTCTCGAGCTGTATGTTAAAGGCCTTGATGGTTGCAATTGTACTCTACTTTGTAAAATTCAATAATAAATAGTACTGATAGCCATAGGTAGCATTTACGGTGTGTCAGGTCCGTGCATGGAGCCATTGAATCCTTTTATAAGTGAGGACAGGCCCTGCATCTATTGAGTGTTTGCTGTGTGCCAGACACTGAACCAGGCCATTCACCGGAGTTTGCTTATATCATCCTCAGATCTGCCGAGGGCCTAGTGTGTTGGTTTTTTTTTAAATTGAAGTTAAGTTGATTTACAATTTGTGTTAGTTTCAGGTGTACACCAAAGTGATTTCCGTTATACATATATATACACATATCAATTTTTTCAGATTCTTTTCCGTTATAGGTTATTATAAAATATTGAATAGAGTTCCCTGTGCTATACAGTAAGTCCTTGCTGTTTATCTGTTTTATGTATAGTAGTCTGTGTATATGTTCATCCCAAACTCCTCGTTTATCCCCCCGGCCTTTCCCCTTTGGGAACCATAAGTGTGGGTCTATTTCTGTTTTTGTTTTTTTAAAAAATTATTTATTTATTCCTTTCTGTGCGTGGGCTTTCTCTAGTTGCGGCGAGCGGGGGCCTCTCGCTATCGCGGCCTCTCCCGTTGCAGAGCACAGGCTCCAGACGCGCAGGCTCAGTAGCTGTGGCTCACGGGCCTATTTGCTCCGCGGCACGTGGGATCCTCCCGGACCTGGGCACGAACCCGCGTCCCCTGCATCGGCAGGTGGACTCTCAACCACTGCGCCACCAGGGAAGCCCTCTATTTCTGTTTTGTATATATGTTCACTTGTATCTTTTTTGTTTTTTTTTAGATTCCACATCTAAGTGATACCATATGATATTTATCTTTCTTTGTCTGGGCCTAGTGTTCTTTTTTTTTTTTTTTTTGTGCTAGGCGGGCCTCTCACTGCTGTGGCCTCTCCCGTTGTGGAGCACAGGCTCCGGACGCGCAGGGTCAGCAGCCATGGCTCACGGGCCCAGCTGCTCCGCGGCATGTGGGATCCTTCCGGGCCGGGGCACGAACCCGCGTCCCCTGCATCGGCAGGCGGACCCTCAACCACTGCGCCACCAGGGAAGCCCAGGGCCTAGTGTTCTTATTCTCCTTTCACAGATGAACAGACAAAGAGGTGGGCTGGGGCCTCGTCCAGCGGGGAGCGGGTGGAGGAGGAGGAGAGCTTCAACAGACCAGGTCCTCGACCCAGGGCCGCAGACTGTCGGTCCCCGGGGGCCTCCAGAACGGCAAGGCCACACACTTCTGTCGTGCGATCCCCTCAGCCTGAGGTACTTTGTTACGACAGCCCTAGCAAACGAGTACAGTATTCGTGGCTCAGATCCTCAGAAACGCTGGTGCCTCCAAACCACCCCCGACGGCCTGTGTGCCGACTTTGACCACAGCAGCCTGTGATCCGTGGGGTCACGTGCTGGGCTGCTTCGTAGAACCTTCCATGAACTTTCTCCTTGAATTGACCGGTGATTCAGGGGGCGGAGGGCTCTCGATATCTGCCCAACTAGCTTGGAAAAGAGGAAGAAGGCTAGAACTTTGCTTAAGCCTAGAACAAATATCTTCCCTGGGATGCCATCTGATGCCTTTTATTTAAAAATTTTTTTTGACTTTTAAAAGATAATTTTAAAGGGTGCACTCCATTTACAGTAATTACAAAATATTGGCTCTATTCCCCGTGTTGCACAATACATCCTCGTGGCCTGTCTTTCAGTACTTTGCCCCTCCCCTCCCCCTCCCCACCGCTAACCACTAGTTTGTTCTCCGTATCTGTGAGTCCCGCTTCTTTTTCGTTATATTCACTGGTTTGTTGTATTTTTTAGAGTCCACATCTAAGTGATGTCATACGGTATTTGTCTTTCTCTGTCTGACTTATTTCACGTAGCACAACACCAATAATTAATAATAATAATAATAACGACATGGATTGGTTTAAGCACTGATACTCTGCCAGGCACGGTTCTAAATGCTTTCTGTGATCAGTTCCTCTAATTCTGACAAAACCTTGTGAATTGCTATTGTCGTGCCCTGTTTTTACAGATGGTCAAACGGAAGCATGAAGGGGCACTTGCTGACTAGCACATACTTAATAAACAACGTTGATTTTATTTTTTTGCACCCGAAAGGCCTTAAAGATCAGTATTTGGTTTTTGTTTTTGTTTTCACTATTCAGATAAAATAATTCTGGCCCTCATCTCCAAAATGTGTGGGAGGTTTGGCATCTCATTGATATTTTGATGATTTTGTGGGCCGAGGGGGATATATACTCACATTTTTCCATGCATAGAAGTTGAAAATACTTATTTTAAAATTAGGGATGGTGATAGAAAGGAAGCTGGGTGGAGACAAATCAATTAAGAACTCGGAAAGCCAGCTCAAGTAACCTGCCATGTTCATACTCTTCAGTACCTTGCCCCAGCAAAAACATAAGCTGTGCTGTATGTAATGAGATACTGTTCGCATTTGGATTAAGGGATGGGTTTGCCAGGAAGCTGACTGGGGTGCTGATCTAGAATATATATTTAGGGCTTCCCCGGTGGCACAGTGGTTGAGAGTCCGCCTGCTGATGCAGGGGACGCGGGTTCGTGCCCCGGTCCGGGAGGATCCCACATGCCGTGGAGCGGCTGGGCCCGTGAGCCATGGCTGCTGAGCCTGCACGTCCGGAGCCTGTGGTCCGCAACGGGAGAGGCTACAGCGGTGACAGGCCCGCGTACCGCAAAAAAACAAAAAATAAATAAAAATAGAATATGTATTTAGACAATATTTAAGTAACTCAGAAACACAGTACCCACTTCCCCACATCCTGACATAATGAACAAAATGTAAATTATTAGCCCCATTCATGCGATAGTAGACTCGTAAAAAAATTCACTGCCGTCCACTCCAAATAGGGTAAAATGTTATAAGATGCTCAAGGCATTTAATGAATGTCTTATTTGGAATATAAAGAGATATAATATGTTTACTAATAGAAAAGTCATTTCTTTCCACCTTTGCTAAATATATACTGGTCGAATGTTAAAGACTTGCTCTGAAGGGGCATCACAGTCCTAATTTTCTGGGCAGAACTTCATTTCTCTGTCTGGCTCTGTTTTACAGCGCACTGGGCTGGCCTCCAGCAGCCCTCTTACCTCTCTTCCTGTACACCTGCCACATTCTGAGACCACCCGTTGCTATTCCTCACGTACCTGGCTTCCTAAAGCTGCTTTTGTGACCCTGAAGATTGCCCCGTCAGCTTTGAAATGGGGTCACCAGAAAAAAGTACAGGACACCCAGTTAAATGGAAATTTCTGACAAACAACAAATAATTGTTTAGTATAACTATATCCCATGCAATATTGGCAGCACATTCCAAACAATGTATGGGACAAAGTTATACTAAAAAGTTATCCAGGGCTTCCCTGGTGGCGCAGTGGTTGGGAGTCCGCCTGCCGATGCAGGGGACACGGCTTCGTGCCCCGGTCCGGGAGGATCCCACGTGCCGCGGAGCGGCTGGGCCCGTGAGCCGTGGCCGCTGAGCCTGCGCGTCCGGAGCCTGTGCTCCACAACGGGAGAGGCCACAACAGTGAGGCCCGCATACCACAAAAAAAAAAAAAAAAAAAAAAAAAAAAGTTATCCATTGTTTACCTTAAACTTTGTTACATCTGGCAACTTTCCTTGCCCTGGTAGACCTCAGTAGTGATTTTGAGTAATTTCTTGGTAGAATGGTGTGTGTGTGTTTGTGGTGGAAGTGTATGAATGACCGCTTGATTGGGTAAGTTAATCTTTGGTCTATAATTTAACAACAAAATCATCTCTTAGTGAAAACAAGAATATAAATGGTAAGCCCACCGTACACAATGCTGTCCTGTACACGACATCACTGGACACTTGGACGGTGCTTGTGAGAGGCGTGTCTCTTTATCAGTGAGCACGCAAGAAGGTCAAGTGCCTGATCTCCACATCCTCCTCCTCCAAACCACAGGAAGCTTTCTTTTGGTTCAACCCACGCATGCCTTCCATTAATTAGTACATAACGGTGTTTAAAAGACCTGAGCTGAAAATCTGGAGGCCAGGATTTCAATCCTGAGTCCTCACTTATTAACTGTGTGAACCTCAGTGTATTTCTTAACCTCTGACCCTCAGTTTCCTGGTCCCCAAACGGAGGATGTAAATTGAGCTGTCGAGGTTGCCGGGAGGGGGAAAGCTGATAGGGATGCGAGAGCGTGAGATGGGCCACCTCTGGGTACTTGGTCCTTCGCTCTCTTCCTTGCCTTTGCTCTCCGACTGCTGAGGTTCCCGGGGGTTGGGGGAGCGTCACCCGTCAAGATGTGTGATTCCGGATGCCCGCGGTCAGTCTGACGCTTGGAAGCGGGTTTCCAGGCCGCGTGTCCCACAGGCGGACACCAGAGGGCGCCCCAGCACCGCCGACCGCTCTGGCTCCGGGCTGAGCGCCGAGTGTGCGGGGGGGCCCCGCGTGGCTGCAAAGTGCTGCGCTCACGGTCCATCCTCAGAGGGCAGTTCCGAGCTGAAATCCGAGGGAAGGGAGGGCAGATTGCGTGCATTAACCCTTCCAGGTTATTTAAAAGCCGTGTCACAGCCCGGAGTGCTAATGAACCAAATGGGATTTGGGTGACAGAGACCTAAGTATTTTACGATTTTACCTTCAGAGAGGCTGTGCCCCTAAAACCCTCTTGGCTCTTTAGAAACAAGAACTCAGAGCCAAGGGCCAAGCCTGGGTCCAAGGCCCCCCCCCCCTCCCTTGCTGGCCGCACACCCAGCTTTCTCACTGTGCGGAATTCACCCGGGAGGTGGACCCAGAGGCCTGAACCCAGGAGGGCTGAGGTAACTGTCACCAAATCCTCGTGCTGGGGGTCCAGGAGCCTCCCTGTCTCAGGGCTACAATTTTTTTCTCTCCTTCTCTCTCTGTCTCTCCATCTCTCTCACAGCCCCCCCCCCCCGCCCACCCCGTGCCTCACGTACCAGAAGCCACAAATCGGAGGGGGGCAAGGGGCTGCACCCCAACTGTAGGATTGACCCCGAGGGTGAGAAAGAGGTCAGCTCAGCACAGGAGTTAGCACGCACGATGGCGATTCTGAATAAGGAAGAGGAAATGGGATCAGTTCTCACTGCTTAAGAAGGCAGGAAGGTGTGTCATCCATTTAACAAAGCTTTTCGCTTAAAATGGATAAAATAAGGTTTCGGTGAATGAATAAATAGAACTAATTGAGTCATCTAGAAATTTTATGTAAGGGACCGTAGAATGAGAAGTTGCTGTGTTGATTCGTAAAGACAAAGGTCCTCTGTACTTTGCGGGCTTTAATGGATGGTAAGGATGAAAACGTTTCCGCAGTGCCTCTGGGAGCGAGTGTTATCAGGGAGGGGGCACGGGTGGTTGCATGAGGATGGAGAGACGGCAGGAGGGTCCCTCCCCTCCATCCGCCCGAGGTGCTTCCCCCTCCCCTCCCTTCTCCATCCATCCCCTGTTTCTAACATCCGCTTTGCACTGTGGTGTGTGAGCCTGGATCACAGAAACCCCATCCTTCACGTGTTACACCCAAGGCACCCACCGCCGCGCTGATGGGGCTGGAGCCGCCTTACCCTTCTCACCTTGAATGCGCAGGTGCCCGGAAGGAAGTATTCCGCACCTTCTCGACCCTGGAGATTTTGTAGTCTCATTAGGAAAACTATATGCGTTAATATGTGATCAAGGTTAAGCCTCTGATCTATCTACAAATGCTGCAGGATTTCAGAGGAGAAATGAGAGTGAAAAGATGGTATTTGGCTGGGCTTTTGCTGTCAGGTGAAATATTTTGGAGGGGAGCCAGGTGGGGAGCTGGAGCCGGTATTATTCTCAGTCGGAGAGATTGGGGGCGAGCCGCAGTGCACCCCACCAGCAGGATGATGTGGAGAAACCACCTTCTTTTACACAAGGCACTTTTTATCTGACAGGAGAGCTGAGAACACAAACACCACTTCTCGGAGAACAGACAGTGCGCCAAGGTGTGGGACTGTGATCCGACCTGGCTCTTTCACTCGTCTTCATAGGCGTCTAAGATGGACCAGCAGATTTCACTGAAGCTTTTTCAGAAGAGCATCTAATCCACACCAGGTTTTAAGTATGAAAACCAGAACGTTTAGTGGGCTATGTTCTACGGACTTTTATGCCCTATACACATCTTAGGCACAGAGCTATGGCTTTTGAAATACACACAGCACTGCCTGATCTATGCCCTTGGGTTGTACAGTCTTGTCCTTGGCGAGCTGGAGAAATTGGAAGGTTCTTCATCACCAGCAGGCTGCGGGCAGCACTGGAGATAAGAGGTCTGCAGAGCTCCTTGCGGCCACAGGGGACACGTCAGACAGCTGGGTGGAGTAGTAGTTCTATTGTCCTGAAGACAGTGGGAAATGAGGAGATCCCTTACTTGTAGGATATTTAATTCAAGGCAACCGAAATTTGTTAGATGCCCTTTCTAGAGATGGTGTGCCTAGTGGTGAGTGAGAGTCGGCCTGTTCCCTCAGGGAGTGTGGTGGATGCTGCGATGTACCACATACGTCTTCCCCCCCCCCAGTGATGAAGGTCTTAGCTCTAGCAGACACCTCTCAGCCGGCAGCCCCCATGGGGACGCCTGGGCCGCAGAGAGCCTCCCCAAGGTGACATCCATTTCCTGAACACCTGTTCGCCCGCCCCCTCCCCCTCCAGTGGCTCGTTGGAGTGGGGGAAGGGGGGATAACAGAGTCACTGCCCTCTGGCCTCAACTTGGATCAACTCTGAAGGGTGGTCCCTGGCTCACAGCCTCCACCCAGGGTCAGCTGAAGTCTTATTTAGACTGCATCGGGCTTGACCCCTCCCTCTTCCCAGTGCTCCCCTCCCCCCCCTTTCCTCCCCTTCCCTTCCTTTCTCTCCCACCTCCATCCCCATCCCCACCTCCATCTCCATCCCCATCCCCACCTCCATCTCCATCCCCATCCCCACCTCCATCCCCGTCTCCATCTCCATCTCCATCCCCATCTCCATCCCCATCTCCATCTCCATCTCCATCCCCATCTCCATCCCCATCTCCATCTCCATCTCCATCTCCATCCCCATCCCCGTCTCCATCTCCATCTCCATCTCCATCTCCATCCCCACCTCCATCTCCGTCTCCATCTCCATCTCCATCCCCATCTCCATCCCCGTCTCCATCTCCATCTCCATCCCCATCCCCATCCCCATCCCCATCCCCGTCTCCGTCCCCGTCTCCATCTCCGTCTCCATCCCCGTCCCCGTCCCCGTCCCCGTCCCCGTCCCCGTCTCCGTCCCCGTCTCCGTCTCCATCTCCATCCCCATCTCCATCCCCATCTCCATCTCCATCTCCACCTCCATCTCCATCCCCGTCTCCATCTCCATCTCCATCTCCATCTCCATCTCCATCCCCATCCCCATCCCCATCCCCATCTCCATCTCCATCTCCATCTCCATCTTCATCTCCATCTCCATCCCCATCTCCATCTCCATCTCCATCCCCATCTCCATCCCCATCCCCATCTCCATCTCCATCCCCATGCCCATCTCCATCTCCGTCTCCGTCTCCGTCTCCGTCCCCGTCCCCATCTCCATCTCCATCCCCATCTCCATCCCCATCTCCATCTCCATCTCCACCTCCATCTCCATCCCCGTCTCCATCTCCATCTCCACCCCCATCTCCATCTCCATCTCCATCCCCATCCCCATCTCCATCTCCATCTCCATCTCCATCTCCATCTCCATCCCCGTCTCCATCTCCATCTCCATCTCCATCTCCATCCCCATCTCCATCTCCATCTCCATCCCCATCCCCATCTCCATCTCCATCTCCATCTCCATCCCCGTCTCCATCTCCATCTCCATCCCCGTCTCCATCTCCGTCTCCATCTCCATCCCCATCTCCATCTCCATCTCCATCCCCATCTCCATCCCCATCTCCATCCCCGTCTCCATCTCCATCTCCATCTCCATCCCCATCCCCATCTCCATCTCCATCCCCATCCCCATCTCCATCTCCATCTCCATCTCCATCCCCGTCTCCATCTCCATCCCCATCCCCATCTCCACCTCCATCCCCATCTCCACCTCCATCTCCATCTCCATCTCCATCCCCATCCCCACATCCATCCCCATCTCCCTCTCTATCTCCATCTCAGAATTGGCCTCCCAGGACCCATTCTGACAAAGTGGCTTATGGTTTCACAAAGGGGACAGCCCTGTGATCACGTGATGGCTGTGCGGTCTGCTCGTGCAGAGGTGTGCACGCCAGAGAATAGGGAGAGAGGAATTTCCCCTCTTGGGGGGGCGGTGGTCACATCAACCTGAAACTTTATTACTTTTAAGGATGTAGGAGTTCCCCAGGTGGCCTTGAATGAAGAGGCAAAGGCACAGAGACTGGTGTGCAGAGAGAGGTGAGCACTTCAGCCAGAGCTTGGGATGGCCCGGCACGAGGAGGGCGTGGAGAGACCAGGCAGGACCCATGGAGCCTTGAGTGCCGCTCGGGGCTTCACCCTGTAGCCAGTGGAGGCCATGAAAGGACTGCAGGCAGCAGAGGAATGTGAGCATATTTCTCTGTAAGAAAGACCATTATTGTAGCACAGCATGAACGGGCGGTGGGAAGGCAGGGTTCCCACAGAGAGCTGGAGGCCCCAGATCACTCCTCTCTGCTGATTCAAATGCCTCCGGGCCTCTAAGATACAACTGGGATGCCGTCTCCTGTGGGTGGGTGTCTCCTTTCCTTAATGCTACCTGACCCCCTGGTGTGTAGCACACAACCCCACACGTTCTCCCGTGGATTCCCGTGCAGCCCGTGTACGTCCGTCAGTCGTGGGCTGTGCCATTGGGCACAGGATATGCCGCCAGCTAGAGGTTGTGCCAGGGGTTGTACGGTGTGCCTCGGCCATAGGGTATATGCCAGTGGTTCTAGGGTGCGCCATATTTCAGGCTGCCCTCTGCTCTCTGGACCAGATCACACTCTGACTTCTTTTACTCACAGTGAGAGAGAAATTTTAAGACACCAAGATATAGAAACTGGCTCCTGTGTTTGGAAGGCCCTGTATGTTCTACCAAGGGCAGTGGTCGGAGAGTTTCCAGCTTGTTTTGCTTTTCGGCCCTGCCTCCGCGGTGCGGGGGGAGACTTAGAATTGTCTGAGCAGGGACTTCCCTGGCGGTCCAGTGCTTAGGACTTCGCCTTCCAATGCAGACGGTGCGGGTTCGATCCCTGGTCGGGGGACTAAGATCCCAAACGCCTCGCAGCCGAAAAACCAAAACATAAAACAGAAGCAGTATTGTAACAAATTCAATAAGACTCTAAAAATGGTCCATAGAAAAAAAATCTTTAAAAAAGAGTAGTGTGAGGAGGGCGGTGCCCCAGGGGTTCACACAGAGGCACCCGGAACAACAGCAGAGGGGCTTTCTCACAGGACGGGCAGACGGAAGCCTGGCCCCCACGCCAGCAACACCACGAAGGGCTTCTCTCCATTGCTGTCATGTGTTTAGCCATTAGAGACTTGAGGTGAAAACCCAGGACAACCTCTTTACCTTATTCAGAGCACAAAGGGTGCACCTCTCTCTAATCTGTGACTTTTCTCAGGGGAGAGATTGTTGACGTTGAAGAAATCCAATTACCACTTTCTTTTCTCCCTAACCTGTGCATACCAGAAAGAACGTGCAAGCAGGGTTTCCTTCCTCAGGGCCGGTAATTAGGAGATAAGCATGTGTTCGTATTTGCCGTATTTTCCGTTGGATGAGGGCCTGTCTTCCTGGAGAAGGCTAGCACCTGGCTGGACCTTGCCGTCAGCTCTGTTGGTGTCACTTGCTCCAGGAGGGAGGAAAAAGGAATACGTAGCAGTTGGGGGGTTCCGTCCCTTTGGGGCGTTTTCCAAGTAGTTACCATTCTATGATCTATTTCATCTTCAAATTTTATTGAGGACCTATTATATGCCAGTGTATCAGTCTCCTAGGCCTGCCACAAAAAACTACCACAGACTGTGTGGTTTAAACAACTCAGATTTATTGTCTCCTAGTTCTGGAGGTGGGAAGTCCCAGATCAAGGTGTCTGCTGCGTTGGTTGCTTCAGAGGCCTCTCTCTCCTCAGCTTGTAGACACGTGTCTTGATCGTCACGTAAATGCATGTCTGCCTGACTTGTATGCACGTCTGACTCTGTGTTCGAATTTCCCCCTTTGATAAGGACACCAGCCATCTTGGGTGAGGGCTCCCCTACTGACCTCATTTTAACTTGATTTGGTCTGTAAAGACCCTATTTCCAAATAAGACCATGTCATGAGGTCCTGGGGTCAGGGCTCCGAAATACGCATTTCAGGGAGGACCCAGTTCAGTCCCTGACAGCTGGTGGGGTGTGAAGTCTGTCTTTCCCCTTTGCCCTATGTTTGGGGGTGTCTTGGTCTATATTTATATCTATGCCTAAATCCATATAATTTGCAAGAGCGTATGCATGCTTCTCCAAATCATCCAAGTGGCGTGTGGAATTTCATTCCTGTAACAGGTCAGCATCGTGACCCATAAGCCCAGAAAGAGAGCAGTGGACGCCGGGTGGCCAGCACTTCCGGGCTGCTGGCCTGGCCTCTGCCCACAGATGCACATGCACGGCCAGAGTCTCCCTCATAAAGGATGTCTCTCCCTTGGACCTTAATTTCTCTCTGGAGCTGGAGGCCCCATGCTTAGCACCTCTGCTCCAAGCTCTTAAGCATGACCCAGATCACTCTTTTGTGTCCTTTCCAGAATTAAAAAAACCTTCTCGGTCAAGCCTGCAGTCAATGACATCTTTTCTGGTGGCAAAAAGTAAACCACGTCTGACATCTGTGATTCTAACACGCGCTCTGTGCCGTGCAGCCCCTCCCCCGCCTTCTCCAGGGAGTCTGCTTGGAGCTGAGCCACCCGGCTCCCCAGCGAGGACCCAGCATGAACCGGGCTTCCCCGCAGATCCTCCCCCACGGGAGGGGGAGGGGGTAGGGGCAGCTGCCGAAGGCGAGGGGCGCGTGGAGCTTTAGGGATAAGTTGCGGATTTTCTTGCAGACATTTTGGCAGCTGTCTGCCAGTGTAATATAAATGGTTTTCTTTTCTTCCTTTTTAAAAGTTATTTATTTATTTATTTATGGCTGTGTTGGGTCTTCGTCGCTGCGCGCGGGCTTTCTCTAGTTGCGGGGAGCGAGGGCTGCTCTTCGTTGCGGTGCGTGGGCTTCTCATTGCCATGGCTTCTCTTGTTGCGGAGCACGGGCTCTAGGTGCGCAGGCTTCAGTAGTTGTGGCACACGGGCTCAGTAGTTGTGGCTCGTGGGCTCTAGAGCACAGGCTCAGTAGTTACGGCATGCGGGCTCAGTAGTTGTGGCACATGAGCTCAGTAGTTGTGGCACGTGGGCTCAGTAGTTGTGGCTCGTGGGCTCTAGGGCGCAGACTCAGCAGTTGTGGCGCACGGGCTTAGCTGCTCCGCGGCCTGTGGGATCTTTCTGGACCAGGGCTCGAACCCATGTCCCCTGCATCGGCAGGCAGATTCTCAACCACTGCGCCACCAGGGAAGTCCCTAAACTGTTTTAAAAAATTAAATCCTGTCCAGGGTTTCCGGTTTAGAGCCGCAGACGGTGTGTTGGTTTCAAGCTGTTTTTCAGGATGACCTGCGCGGAACTGGATCTGTAAGCAGCAGCCAGGCCGAGCTGGGAGGGCGGGCCAGGCGCGGGAGTGAAGTCAGCCGTGTGGCCTTAGCTCCCGCCCCATCCATCACCCGCAGCCCCAGCACCCTGGGGGCCACTGGCAGCGTCAGAGAAGCTCACAATCTGCGTTTCTGACCAGACTGTGCATCTACTTGACCAGCTCTCAGATAAGACAACCATGCAGCTTCCTTGTAGAGTTACATCCTTCTAGCATTTTCTGTTGGAAATCTCTGAAGAGATTCTGAGAGCAAACAGCTTCTTGGCGCAAAGATTCTCATCAGACTGTTTATTCCCTCTCTGCCCATGAAGTATGTCGGGAATGAAATTAGAGCCGACCATGTGTCTGGCTACAGTCCCCTGGTTAAAGCACTCAGTCATTGGGCAGCTGTCACTCAGAAGGTGGTCTCAGAGACCCTCCCCGCCCCCCGACAAAGCCACCGAAGAGCATGTTTCCCACTGTTCCCTCTCGTGCATTCGTTATTTTATTTATGTCCCTAAAAACGGCCACCAGGTTCCCTGAGTCTCCATCACTGTGTTTTGCTTCTACTCTTGGGGAGGGGGAGGCACAGTGTGAGGGGGGAAGCGGAGGTTGTGGGGGGGGGCGGGCGATCTGAAAGTGGCCGTGTGAGATGGAGAAGGCCTCGGGGCACCTGGAGGTGAGGGACGTGTGCTGGGAACCAGCGATGATGTGCTCAGGAGCCCGGAGGGGCAGGGCTGGTAGGGGAGGGAACGGGGGAGGGCAGGTGCCCAGGGGAGGTCGAGCCCTGCCACCCTCCGGGTGGGGAGACGGGCCTTGGGGAATCTGCAGGCAGCTGCGGGGCAGGGGATGGGAGGACGGGGTTGAGGGGCTCGTGGTGATGCGGTGAAGAAAGGGAGGGTTTTCTCCAGCTTTGGCCCTGCCGGAGCCCCTGGACCCTCGCTGGGTGGCTGGGCTCCCGGCTGCGGGCGGGTCAGCGTGGCCCCCGTGCGTGGGGCCTGCTTTTAAGTGCTCGCGTATTCCGGGAGGTCACGTTCAAAGCAGGCGTGGGCCACCATCCCGAAAATATAGTCCATGGATTCCCTTACTTTGGGGGGACAGACGTGTACCCCATGGTGAGTTTGTGGCCTGTTATGAATGACGTGGAATGTGGAGGCTCCTCTCAACGGACCCCACGCCCCGAGCGACCCTGACATCCCCCACCCCAGGCCCCGGCTGGCTCACCCCCCCAGGTCCTCTCCGGCACCTTTTCTTCCAAACCCACCCGCCCCCCGTCCCCCGAGGATGCTGCTGGTGGGTAGTTAGCCGGCTGGCAGACTCGGGGCATCGCTGACCTTCTGAGCTGGGGTTCTGACATCAGGATGGTGACTTCGGGCATCAGCCCGACTGCGAATCGGCTTGGTTTCTCTGTGTTTCAATTGCCATGTGCCGTGCCAGCCCACCCACGCCTGGCTATTCCAGCAGTCCCACGTTGCCGGGTCTGTCTCCGTAACAGGGCCCTGGCTGGCCCTGACCTGCAGGGTGGCCGTGGGACTGAAACGCAGACACAGCTGGTCCTTGCTTTACGTGACAGGCGTGTTCCTGGAAAGCCACACACTGCAGCAGATTTTCCCATGAAAAGTAATGGCCGATGAGGCGGTCCTAGGTGTGTCCCCCTACGTTTTTCCACTAACAATCAGTATAACATGTCCCACTATCGTCTGTAACCATAGCACACATTCAGTGACAGTGACAATACATAACACATAGTGTGGGCGCTCAGAGGTGGGGTTCTGGAGTGGGTCTGGGATCACATTCCAACCTTTTCGTTTCTGGTCAAGAGATCTATGGTGAGTTATTTCACCTCCCCTGTGCCTTGCTTTCCCACCTGTCAGATGGAGCCCATAAGAGTTGAGGCTTCACAGGGTTGCCTGGGAATTCAAAAGGTGCACATGCCTGGCTCATTGTAAATGCTCAGTAACTGTTACTTAAAGGTGTTCCCTGTAAAACGAAAGGGATAAAGAAATACGCGTGTGGCTCCCTTTGGTTGTAGAGGTCTGTAGGGCTTGCTGGGAAGACACAGACGACCCCGGGGAAGACGGGGGTGACTGGTGGTGGATGAAGGAAAACATCACAGAGAAAGGAAGGGGGAAGAGAAGGAGAGAGAGGCCACCATGACATCCCTGACACGTCACCCAACAATGGTGCTGCCCTGTCGGCGGGGATGTAAACTGGTGCAGCCACTCTGGAGAACAGTCTGGAGGCTCCTGAAGAAACTAAAAATAGAGCCACCATAGGATCCAGCAAGCCCACTCCTGGGCATATATCCAGACAAAACTCTAATTCAAAAAGATACGCGTACCCCTGTGTTCATAGCAGCACCATTCACAATAGCCAGGACATGGAAGCAACCTGAATGTCCATCGACAGATGAGCGGATAAAGGAGATGTGGTACATATCTACAATGGAATATAAAAAAAGAATGAAATTTCGCCATTTGCAGCTACATGGATGGACCTAGAGATTATCATACTAAGTGAAGCAAGTCAGAAAGAGTAAAAGACAGATACCATATGATACCACTTGAATGTGGAATCTAAAGTATGACAGAAATGAACATATTTACAAAACAGAAACAGACTCAAAAACACAGAGAACAGACTTGCGTTTGCCAAGGGGGAAGGGAGAGGGGGAGGGAAGGACTGGGAGTTTGGGGTCAGCAGATGCAAACTATTATACAGAGAATGGATAAACAACAAGGTCCTACTGTACAGCACAGGGAACTGTATTCAGTATCCTGGGATAAACCATAACGATAAAGAATCTGAAAAAGAATGTGCGTCCATGTATACCGGAACCAGTTTGCTATACACCAGAAATGAACACAACACTGTGAATCAACTATAATTCAAAAAAACAACCGTGCTGCGGAAGGAGACGGTGCTGTGACTTCTCGCAGCTCCGACGCACCCACAGAGCAGAGATGAGGCCGCAGTCTCGTCATCACGTGACTCCCTGGCCCCCTGACTCCCAGCAAAGGCTGCCCGATTGATTTCTCCTTGCTCACATCTCTCTATAACATCACATTTAAATCAAAGAGAAAACCTTGTGTAATTTCCTGGAACCAGAGCTTCCTGAAGATTGCCTGACTTTTTGTCAGGCAGGCGGCAGGACAGGAGGGAAGCCAGTCCCACGCTGCAGCCCTGGGAATCCCACGGAGCCGGGGACCACGGGAGCAGGAGGCCTCACGGGGGTGAGGGCACACGGAGGAGGGCTGTCACGCCCTAAGCACTGCAGCCCTGGCGGCTCCCCGCTGTCCTGCGGATCGGCCCACGCGCACGGGCTTCGGAGGACTCCAAAGCTTACATGAAAACCGCCCAGCGAGTGGAGGGCTGTTTACCATCCGATCCAAACGCCTCTCCCAGGGGCCTGTTGGCGAGGTGTGAGCTGTGAAGGATATTTCCCACTGCTTTCCAAAACGAATGCTCACGCTTCCATTTTAACTTTACTTGCATAGCTGGCAAGAAGAAAGATCTAGACCCGTAATCTGGGAGGTTTTGTAAGCTAGCAAGAGAATGGATTCAGTTTACATAGAGGCAGTTTTACTCAGAAGAGATTGGTTAGGTCAAAGTTACTGGGTTGATTATAGCAAGTTGGTAAGTGAATTCAATTTTCTATGGCAAACATTGTTCCTAACTCTAAGAAGACAGGCATGTTTTCTGCAAAAGCATATTCGAAGATTTCTTCTAACATTGAGGGGATCCTTGAGTTAATCTAGGTTTAAGGTTATAGGTAGGTAACGAGGACAAATTCTCTGAAGATGGAGGCTGATAATGATCAGGCATAGAGCATGTCCATTTTGACCTTAAAGGAAACTTTGTCCCCCTTGGCAGGGAATATATTTTGTTCTGCTGCAAAGCACGCGGCTATAACATGAATGAACAAAGTGCAAGCGGCAAACAGGAGAATGTTTTCCATATCATGCAGAAGTCACCGTTTTATCAGTGATTTTTCCTAGCATGCAAACTAGTAAAAGAAGAGCTCCAGGAAGCTCCAACTAAGCAGAAGAAAAGGGAACAATAAAGATAAGAACAGAAATCAGTGACCTAGAGGGCAGATAAACAAGAGAGAAAATCAATGACACTGGAAGTTGCTTCTTGGAAAAGATCAACCAAACTGATACATCTCTAGCAAGACTGATTGGGAAATAAAGAGATAAGGCCCAAATTACTAGTGTGAGGAATAAGAGGGAAATATCCTACATGATAAGGATAAGAGAATATTTTGAACAATGTATGCCAAAAAAATCTACAAATGCCACAACGTAGATAAAAATGGGTAAATTTCTTGAAAGACAGACTATCGAAACTTACCCAAGAAGGAGTAGATATACTGAATCACCCTGCATTTATTAAAACATTGAATTTGTAGATAAAAACCTTCACATAAAGAAAACTATAGCCTTAGTGGTGAAGTCTACCAAAATTTAAGGAAGATGTAATACCAATTCTAAACAAACTTTCAGAAAACTGAAGAGGAGAGAATACTTTCCAAATCATTCTCTAAGTCCAGTATTACATTGCTACCCAAACCAGAAAAAGACAATACAAGAAAATAAAACCACAGACCAATAGACCTGATGAACTCAGATTTTTTTTTTTTTTTTTTTTTTTTTGTGGTATGCGGGCCTCTCACTGTCGTGGCCTCTCCCGTTGCGGAGCACAGGCTCCGGACGCGCAGGCGCAGCGGCCACGGCTCACGGGCCCAGCCGCTCCGCGGCACGTGGGATCCTCCCGGACCGGGGCACGAACCCGCGTCCCCTGCATCGGCAGGCGGACTCTCAACCGCTGCGCCACCAGGGAAGCCCCCTATTTTATTTCTGAAGGAACTGGGAAGTAGGCATTTCTTTATGGCAACGGCAAGATGCATGGAATCTGCTGGTCCCGTGGGTGGAGATGGAGCTGGGAGGAGGGGCCCCGCCAGGCTGTGTAGCCCGGGCTGCTGGCAGCTGCCCCGGAAGAAGGCTGTTTGGGTGCCGTGCAGTTCTTGGAGGATTTGAATGAGGTACTTAGAGTGTAAATCTAGACTTTCAGATTGGTTATTTTCATGCTGTTCACATTTCCCATAATTATTATGTTTTTAAAAAAATCACTTTTGGCTCTGTTCCATTTGATAACAATACGCCTACAGCGGTGGTTCTCAACCAGGGACCAACCAGTCTTGCCTCGGGGGACATCTAGCCACGTCGGGAGGTGTTTTTGGCCGTCGTGACTGGTTGGGGGGTGTTATCTTGGTGGGTAGAGGCTGGGGAGGTGCCCACACCCTACAAGGCACAGGCAAGCCCGCAACCTAGAGCTGCCGGGCTTGTGTGCCAGCAGTGCTACGGGTGGGGCCTGGCCTGCGGGTGAAGGAGGAAGGGTTTCTGTGCCCTCCTGCTGCCCAGGGAGCCCACGACCTCCGGAAGGCGCAGCTCGAAACCTCCAAGGGGAGCTGAAGGCTCGGGTGACCCCCACGCGTGCATCCAGCTGCACATCCAGGCCCCCTCCGTCCGCTGCAAAGGGTCGCACCTGCTTTCACAGGAGCTCTTTCTTCATTCCTCCAGCCATCGCAGCTTTCCTCGGTGACAGGCCGCACTGGGGGTGCCTGGGAATGGCGCATCCCTAGGGAACAAGCAGAAAAGCTTATCTTTTAAAAAAAATTTATTGAGGTAGAGTTGCTTTACAATGTTGTGTTCATTTCTGCTGTACAGCAAAGTGACTCAGCTATACACACATACATTCTTTTTCATTATTATATGTATATATCATATATTATTATATATATAATAATATATGATATATATAATATATGTGGTATATATTATATATATATTCTTTTTCATTATTATGTATGTATATATTATTATATATAAAATAATATATGATATATATAATATATGTGGTATATATTATATCTATATTCTTTTTCATTATCATAGGATATTGAATATAGTTCCCCATGCTATACAGTAGGACCTTGTTGTTTATCTATCCTACATATAATAGTTCGCAACAGCTAATGCCCGAATTCCAATCCATCCTCCCCTGCCCCCCTTGGCAACCACACATCTGTTCTCTATGTCTGTGAGTCTGTTTCTGTTTCGTAGATAGCTCTAAAATATGACTGATATGTCATATTCTACTATTATTATTTTAAATTAATTAATTAACTTTGGGCTGCGTTGGGTCTTCGTTGCCGCGCGCAGGCTTTCTCTAGTTGCGGCGAGCGGGGGCTACTCTTCATCGCGGTGGCTTCTCTTGTTGTGGAGCACGGGTTCTAGGCACGCGGGCTTCGGTAGTTGTGGCGCACGGGTTTAGTTGCTCCGTGACATGTGGGATCCTCCCGGGCCAGGGTTCAAACCCGTGTCCCCTGAATTGGCAGGCGGATTCTTTTTTGTGTGTGTGGTACGCGGGCCTCTCACTGTTGTGGCCTCTCCCGTTGCGGAGCACAGGCTCCGGACGCGCAGGCCCAGCCGCTCCATGGCATGTGGGATCTTCCCAGACCGGGACACGAACCCGTGTCCCCTGCATCGGCAGGCGGACTCTCAACCACTGCGCCACCTGGGAAGCCCCTGGCAGGCGGATTCTCAACCACTGCGCCACCAGGGAAGTCCCATATGCCATATTTTAGATTCGACATATAAGTGATATCGTACGGCATTTGTCAGGAAAGCTCAGCTTGACCTTGATCTAAATCCCACCCGCTAGGAGGGTGTTTGCAGCGTTCTCCTCGTAGATTATAAGGTCAACAGGGAGGGAACTGCTGGAGAAATTCCTGGAGAGAGCCTCATTAGAGGGAGTGGAGCTGGTGTGTATTTTGTAGGGGGGTGTGGAGGAGGCCAGCCGGTCCCCCTTTGTTGGGGGGAAATCCTGCAGCCCCAGATGCTGGGAGGCCTTCGGGACCTATCTTGCCCACAGAGCTGCCTCAGCTGCCGTCCTGGGTGCCACCTCCACGTGGGGCGGGGCTGTGGAAGCTGGCCAGCGGGCCCCGTGGAGCAAACCTGCAGCGTCGTGCCCTCCACAGGTGTTCACACCTGCCGGGTACCCCTGCGCAGACTCCGTCACAGCATCGGCCCTGGGGAAGCCAGCTGTGATGGGGAAGGGAGGATTCCGGGGGCTCAACACCCCAGGGCTTCCAGAAGGGACTGGGATGCAGGACTTACGGACAGAAAGGCTGCTCAGGAATGGAAATGTCAAGGCAGTTTGACACAAAGGCACCGCCAGCTGTTGAGATGTTCGGACTCCTTGGGCAATGATTCGCAGCGGAATATCTGTTTTCCTGGCTGTGCTCCCCCTGACAAGATGAAGTGCGTTCCTGACATCCAGAATTTCCCAGGAAAGATTTCATTGTCTCGTTCCCCTGTGAGAAGTGAGAAGTGAACTTGACATTTCTCTGTTCAACCTTCATCAATAAAAAATTTTTCTGGTTGGCTTATTCCTGTTGATTCTTAATGAAGTGGTGTTTTATGAGATGCCATTCATTTCTAAACATCAGAAATAGCCAGGGATCTACATGGCATGGCAGAGTGGATGCATTAAAGGTCGAAATGTATATTCATGGCTGTGTGCGTACGTAACGCAGTGAAATAAATACACAGTTATTAGGGATTTAATACATGTCATCCAGAAAGGGATCTATCACACACTGAAACGTAATTACTGGCTTGAAACGGAAATAGATCATCTGCTAAACCAGATTCATCAGCCCGACTCAAATGCATCACGCACTGAACCAGAGAGAACACCCACCGGCTCTGACACCTCGCTGCCTCGCCCAGGCCCACGGCCACTGAGTTAGACCCCAAGCGCTAGTATACTGAATGGGTGACCACCCCTTGCCTGAAATGCAGTGTCACCTGGTGCAGAAGATCTCTGTGCTGGAGCCCACTGACCGCGAGTGGAGTCCCCTCGGTCAGGCCCACCCCGAGCAGGCAGCTGCAGGCGGGAGGCCGGGCCCGCAGGAGGAAGCAGCCGGGGTCTGGGAGCCGCTCGGCGATGGCCCGCCTCTCGTCCAGGGACGCAGAGGAGGTGGCCTCCGGCCCCGTGCTTTGGGCTGGCTCCCCATCTGGCCGCAGGGCCTGGGGGCAGGAGGCTATAGCCGCAAAGGGGGACAAGCGTCGCTGTGTATTTTGTGTATACGTTCAGCTGCGTCAGCCCCTGTCTCTGATCTCCGCACGCCGTCGTGTGCGGGGTGTGGGGAGGCGTGGAAAACCCTTCCTGTGTGCTTCCTAAGGGCTGCTCCTCAGAGGCCTGCCTTCCCCCAGACCACTCGTGAGGCCCACTTCCACCAGAGGGACGTGTGCGTGCGTGATGGCGCGTGTGTGTAGGTGCTGTGTGCGTTGGGCTGTGTGCATTGGGGTGTGTGCATTGGGGTGTGTGCGTTGGGGTGTGTGCATTGGGCTGTGTGCATTGGGGTGTGTGCGTTGGGCTGTGTGCATTGGGCTGTGTGCATTGGGGTGTGTGCATTGGGCTGTGTGCGTTGGGCTGTGTGCATTGGGCTGTGTGCGTTGGGCTGTGTGCGTTGGGGTGTGTGCATTGGGCTGTGTGCGTTGGGCTGTGTGCATTGGGCTGTGTGCGTTGGGCTGTGTGCATTGGGGTGTGTGCATTGGGCTGTGTGCATTGGGCTGTGTGCATTGGGGTGTGTGCATTGGGCTGTGTGCGTTGGGCTGTGTGCATTGGGGTGTGTGCGTTGGGGTGTGTGCATTGGGGTGTGTGCGTTGGGCTGTGTGCATTGGGGTGTGTGCGTTGGGGTGTGTGCATTGGGGTGTGTGCGTTGGGCTGTGTGCGTTGGGCTGTGTGCATTGGGGTGTGTGCATTGGGCTGTGTGCATTGGGGTGTGTGCATTGGGCTGTGTGCGTTGGGCTGTGTGCATTGGGGTGTGTGCGTTGGGCTGTGTGCATTGGGGTGTGTGCATTGGGCTGTGTGCATTGGGGTGTGTGCGTTGGGCTGTGTGCGTTGGGCTGTGTGCATTGGGCTGTGTGCGTTGGGCTGTGTGCATTGGGCTGTGTGCGTTGGGCTGTGTGCATTGGGGTGTGTGCATTGGGCTGTGTGCATTGGGGTGTGTGCATTGGGCTGTGTGCATTGGGCTGTGTGCGTTGGGCTGTGTGCATTGGGGTGTGTGCATTGGGCTGTGTGCGTTGGGGTGTGTGCGTTGGGCTGTGTGCATTGGGGTGTGTGCATTGGGCTGTGTGCGTTGGGGTGTGTGCGTTGGGCTGTGTGCTTTGGGGTGTGTGCATTGGGCTGTGTGCGTTGGGCTGTGTGCGTTGGGGTGTGTGCGTTGGGCTGTGTGCGTTGGGGTGTGTGCGTTGGGGTGTGTGCGTTGGGCTGTGTGCGTTGGGGTGTGTGCGTTGGGGTGTGTGCGTTGGGGTGTGTGCATTGGGGTGTGTGCGTTGGGGTGTGTGCATTGGGGTGTGTGCGTTGGGGTGTGTGCATTGGGGTGTGTGCATTGGGGTGTGTGCGTTGGGCTGTGTGCGTTGGGGTGTGTGCGTTGGGGTGTGTGCATTGGGGTGTGTGCGTTGGGGTGTGTGCATTGGGGTGTGTGCATTGGGGTGTGTGCATTGGGCTGTGTGCATTGGGGTGTGTGCGTTGGGGTGTGTGCATTGGGGTGTGTGCATTGGGCTGTGTGCATTGGGGTGTGTGCGTTGGGGTGTGTGCATTGGGCTGTGTGCATTGGGGTGTGTGCATTGGGCTGTGTGCGTTGGGCTGTGTGCATTGGGGTGTGTGCGTTGGGGTGTGTGCATTGGGGTGTGTGCGTTGGGCTGTGTGCATTGGGGTGTGTGCGTTGGGGTGTGTGCATTGGGGTGTGTGCGTTGGGCTGTGTGCGTTGGGCTGTGTGCATTGGGGTGTGTGCATTGGGCTGTGTGCATTGGGGTGTGTGCATTGGGCTGTGTGCGTTGGGCTGTGTGCATTGGGGTGTGTGCATTGGGGTGTGTGCGTTGGGCTGTGTGCATTGGGGTGTGTGCATTGGGCTGTGTGCGTTGGGGTGTGTGCATTGGGGTGTGTGCATTGGGGTGTGTGCATTGGGCTGTGTGCGTTGGGGTGTGTGCATTGGGGTGTGTGCATTGGGGTGTGTACGTTGGGCTGTGTGCATTGGGGTGTGTGCGTTGGGCTGTGTGCGTTGGGGTGTGTGCGTTGGGCTGTGTGCATTGGGGTGTGTGCATTGGGCTGTGTGCATTGGGGTGTGTGCGTTGGGGTGTGTGCGTTGGGCTGTGTGCATTGGGGTGTGTGCATTGGGGTGTGTGCATTGGGGTGTGTGCATTGGGCTGTGTGCGTTGGGGTGTGTGCGTTGGGCTGTGTGCATTGGGGTGTGTGCATTGGGCTGTGTGCATTGGGGTGTGTGCATTGGGCTGTGTGCATTGGGGTGTATGCATTGGGCTGTGTGCATTGGGCTGTGTGCATTGGGCTGTGTGCGTTGGGCTGTGTGCGTTGGGCTGTGTGCATTGGGGTGTGTGCATTGGGCTGTGTGCATTGGGCTGTGTGCGTTGGGCTGTGTGCATTGGGCTGTGTGCATTGGGGTGTGTGCATTGGGGTGTGTGCATTGGGCTGTGTGCGTTGGGCTGTGTGCGTTGGGCTGTGTGCATTGGGGTGTGTGCATTGGGCTGTGTGCATTGGGGTGTGTGCATTGGGGTGTGTGCGTTGGGCTGTGTGCGTTGGGCTGTGTGCATTGGGGTGTGTGCATTGGGGTGTGTGCGTTGGGCTGTGTGCGTTGGGGTGTGTGCGTTGGGCTGTGTGCATTGGGGTGTGTGCATTGGGCTGTGTGCATTGGGGTGTGTGCATTGGGCTGTGTGCATTGGGGTGTGTGCATTGGGCTGTGTGCATTGGGCTGTGTGCATTGGGCTGTGTGCGTTGGGCTGTGTGCGTTGGGGTGTGTGCATTGGGCTGTGTGCATTGGGGTGTGTGCGTTGGGGTGTGTGCATTGGGCTGTGTGCGTTGGGGTGTGTGCGTTGGGCTGTGTGCGTTGGGCTGTGTGCATTGGGCTGTGTGCATTGGGGTGTGTGCGTTGGGCTGTGTGCGTTGGGGTGTGTGCGTTGGGCTGTGTGCATTGGGGTGTGTGCGTTGGGCTGTGTGCATTGGGGTGTGTGCATTGGGCTGTGTGCATTGGGCTGTGTGCGTTGGGCTGTGTGCATTGGGGTGTGTGCATTGGGCTGTGTGCATTGGGCTGTGTGCGTTGGGCTGTGTGCATTGGGCTGTGTGCATTGGGGTGTGTGCATTGGGGTGTGTGCGTTGGGCTGTGTGCGTTGGGCTGTGTGCATTGGGGTGTGTGCATTGGGCTGTGTGCATTGGGCTGTGTGCGTTGGGGTGTGTGCATTGGGCTGTGTGCGTTGGGCTGTGTGCGTTGGGGTGTGTGCGTTGGGGTGTGTGCGTTGGGCTGTGTGCGTTGGGGTGTGTGCGTTGGGCTGTGTGCATTGGGGTGTGTGCATTGGGCTGTGTGCATTGGGGTGTGTGCATTGGGCTGTGTGCATTGGGGTGTATGCATTGGGCTGTGTGCATTGGGCTGTGTGCATTGGGCTGTGTGCATTGGGCTGTGTGCGTTGGGCTGTGTGCATTGGGGTGTGTGCATTGGGCTGTGTGCATTGGGGTGTGTGCGTTGGGGTGTGTGCATTGGGCTGTGTGCATTGGGGTGTGTGCGTTGGGCTGTGTGCGTTGGGGTGTGTGCATTGGGCTGTGTGCGTTGGGGTGTCTGCGTTGGGCTGTGTGCGTTGGGCTGTGTGCATTGGGCTGTGTGCATTGGGGTGTGTGCGTTGGGGTGTGTGCATTGGGGTGTGTGCATTGGGCTGTGTGCGTTGGGCTGTGTGCATTGGGCTGTGTGCATTGGGGTGTGTGCATTGGGGTGTGTGCGTTGGGCTGTGTGCGTTGGGGTGTGTGCGTTGGGCTGTGTGCATTGGGGTGTGTGCATTGGGCTGTGTGCGTTGGGGTGTGTGCGTTGGGCTGTGTGCATTGGGCTGTGTGCATTGGGGTGTGTGCATTGGGCTGTGTGCATTGGGCTGTGTGCATTGGGGTGTGTGCGTTGGGCTGTGTGCATTGGGGTGTGTGCGTTGGGCTGTGTGCATTGGGGTGTGTGCGTTGGGGTGTGTGCGTTGGGCTGTGTGCATTGGGGTGTGTGCGTTGGGCTGTGTGCATTGGGCTGTGTGCATTGGGGTGTGTGCGTTGGGGTGTGTGCGTTGGGCTGTGTGCATTGGGGTGTGTGCGTTGGGCTGTGTGCATTGGGGTGTGTGCATTGGGCTGTGTGCATTGGGGTGTGTGCATTGGGCTGTGTGCATTGGGGTGTGTGCATTGGGCTGTGTGCGTTGGGCTGTGTGCATTGGGGTGTGTGCATTGGGCTGTGTGCATTGGGGTGTGTGCGTTGGGGTGTGTGCATTGGGCTGTGTGCATTGGGGTGTGTGCGTTGGGCTGTGTGCGTTGGGGTGTGTGCATTGGGGTGTGTGCATTGGGGTGTGTTGGGCTGTGTGCATTGGGGTGTGTGCGTTGGGGTGTGTGCATTGGGCTGTGTGCATTGGGGTGTGTGCGTTGGGCTGTGTGCGTTGGGGTGTGTGCATTGGGCTGTGTGCATTGGGGTGTGTGCGTTGGGCTGTGTGCGTTGGGCTGTGTGCATTGGGCTGTGTGCATTGGGGTGTGTGCGTTGGGGTGTGTGCATTGGGGTGTGTGCGTTGGGCTGTGTGCGTTGGGCTGTGTGCATTGGGCTGTGTGCATTGGGGTGTGTGCATTGGGGTGTGTGCGTTGGGCTGTGTGCGTTGGGGTGTGTGCGTTGGGCTGTGTGCGTTGGGGTGTGTGCATTGGGCTGTGTGCGTTGGGGTGTGTGCGTTGGGCTGTGTGCATTGGGCTGTGTGCATTGGGCTGTGTGCATTGGGGTGTGTGCATTGGGGTGTGTGCATTGGGCTGTGTGCATTGGGGTGTGTGCGTTGGGCTGTGTGCATTGGGGTGTGTGCATTGGGCTGTGTGCATTGGGGTGTGTGCGTTGGGGTGTGTGCGTTGGGCTGTGTGCATTGGGGTGTGTGCGTTGGGCTGTGTGCATTGGGGTGTGTGCATTGGGCTGTGTGCATTGGGGTGTGTGCATTGGGCTGTGTGCATTGGGGTGTGTGCATTGGGCTGTGTGCGTTGGGCTGTGTGCATTGGGCTGTGTGCATTGGGGTGTGTGCATTGGGGTGTGTGCATTGGGCTGTGTGCGTTGGGCTGTGTGCATTGGGCTGTGTGCATTGGGCTGTGTGCATTGGGGTGTGTGCATTGGGGTGTGTGCATTGGGCTGTGTGCGTTGGGCTGTGTGCATTGGGCTGTGTGCATTGGGGTGTGTGCATTGGGGTGTGTGCGTTGGGCTGTGTGCGTTGGGGTGTGTGCGTTGGGCTGTGTGCATTGGGGTGTGTGCATTGGGCTGTGTGCATTGGGGTGTGTGCATTGGGCTGTGTGCATTGGGGTGTGTGCATTGGGCTGTGTGCATTGGGCTGTGTGCATTGGGCTGTGTGCGTTGGGCTGTGTGCATTGGGGTGTGTGCATTGGGCTGTGTGCGTTGGGGTGTGTGCGTTGGGGTGTGTGCATTGGGCTGTGTGCGTTGGGGTGTGTGCGTTGGGCTGTGTGCGTTGGGCTGTGTGCATTGGGCTGTGTGCATTGGGGTGTGTGCCTTGGGCTGTGTGCGTTGGGGTGTGTGCGTTGGGCTGTGTGCATTGGGGTGTGTGCATTGGGCTGTGTGCATTGGGGTGTGTGCATTGGGCTGTGTGCATTGGGCTGTGTGCGTTGGGCTGTGTGCATTGGGGTGTGTGCATTGGGCTGTGTGCATTGGGCTGTGTGCGTTGGGCTGTGTGCATTGGGCTGTGTGCATTGGGGTGTGTGCATTGGGGTGTGTGCATTGGGCTGTGTGCGTTGGGCTGTGTGCATTGGGCTGTGTGCATTGGGGTGTGTGCATTGGGGTGTGTGCATTGGGCTGTGTGCGTTGGGCTGTGTGCATTGGGCTGTGTGCATTGGGGTGTGTGCATTGGGGTGTGTGCGTTGGGCTGTGTGCGTTGGGGTGTGTGCGTTGGGCTGTGTGCATTGGGGTGTGTGCGTTGGGCTGTGTGCATTGGGGTGTGTGCATTGGGCTGTGTGCATTGGGGTGTATGCATTGGGCTGTGTGCATTGGGCTGTGTGCATTGGGCTGTGTGCATTGGGGTGTGTGCATTGGGCTGTGTGCATTGGGGTGTGTGCGTTGGGGTGTGTGCATTGGGCTGTGTGCATTGGGCTGTGTGCATTGGGGTGTGTGCGTTGGGGTGTGTGCATTGGGCTGTGTGCATTGGGGTGTGTGCGTTGGGCTGTGTGCGTTGGGCTGTGTGCATTGGGCTGTGTGCATTGGGGTGTGTGCGTTGGGGTGTGTGCATTGGGGTGTGTGCATTGGGGTGTGTGCATTGGGCTGTGTGCGTTGGGCTGTGTGCATTGGGCTGTGTGCATTGGGGTGTGTGCATTGGGGTGTGTGCGTTGGGCTGTGTGCGTTGGGGTGTGTGCGTTGGGCTGTGTGCATTGGGGTGTGTGCATTGGGCTGTGTGCGTTGGGGTGTGTGCGTTGGGCTGTGTGCATTGGGCTGTGTGCATTGGGGTGTGTGCATTGGGCTGTGTGCATTGGGGTGTGTGCGTTGGGCTGTGTGCATTGGGCTGTGTGCATTGGGCTGTGTGCATTGGGGTGTGTGCATTGGGGTGTGTGCGTTGGGCTGTGTGCGTTGGGGTGTGTGCGTTGGGCTGTGTGCATTGGGGTGTGTGCATTGGGCTGTGTGCGTTGGGGTGTGTGCGTTGGGCTGTGTGCATTGGCTGTGTGCATTGGGCTGTGTGCATTGGGGTGTGTGCATTGGGGTGTGTGCGTTGGGCTGTGTGCATTGGGGTGTGTGCATTGGGCTGTGTGCGTTGGGGTGTGTGCATTGGGGTGTGTGCGTTGGGGTGTGTGCATTGGGCTGTGTGCGTTGGGGTGTGTGCATTGGGGTGTGTGCGTTGGGGTGTGTGCATTGGGGTGTGTGCGTTGGGCTGTGTGCGTTGGGGTGTGTGCGTTGGGCTGTGTGCGTTGGGGTGTGTGCGTTGGGGTGTGTGCGTTGGGGTGTGTGCGTTGGGGTGTGTGCGTTGGGCTGTGTGCATTGGGGTGTGTGCGTTGGGCTGTGTGCGTTGGGGTGTGTGCATTGGGCTGTGTGCATTGGGGTGTGTGCGTTGGGGTGTGTGCGTTGGGGTGTGTGCGTTGGGGTGTGTGCGTTGGGCTGTGTGCATTGGGCTGTGTGCGTTGGGGTGTGTGCGTTGGGGTGTGTGCATTGGGCTGTGTGCATTGGGGTGTGTGCGTTGGGCTGTGTGCGTTGGGCTGTGTGCATTGGGCTGTGTGCGTTGGGGTGTGTGCGTTGGGCTGTGTGCATTGGGCTGTGTGCATTGGGCTGTGTGCGTTGGGCTGTGTGCGTTGGGGTGTGTGCATTGGGCTGTGTGCATTGGGGTGTGTGCATTGGGCTGTGTGCGTTGGGCTGTGTGCATTGGGGTGTGTGCATTGGGCTGTGTGCGTTGGGCTGTGTGCATTGGGGTGTGTGCATTGGGGTGTGTGCATTGGGCTGTGTGCGTTGGGCTGTGTGCGTTGGGGTGTGTGCGTTGGGCTGTGTGCGTTGGGCTGTGTGCGTTGGGGTGTGTGCATTGGGGTGTGTGCATTGGGGTGTGTGCATTGGGCTGTGTGCGTTGGGGTGTGTGCATTGGGGTGTGTGCATTGGGGTGTGTGCGTTGGGCTGTGTGCATTGGGGTGTGTGCATTGGGCTGTGTGCGTTGGGGTGTGTGCATTGGGGTGTGTGCGTTGGGCTGTGTGCATTGGGGTGTGTGCATTGGGGTGTGTGCATTGGGGTGTGTGCATTGGGCTGTGTGCGTTGGGGTGTGTGCATTGGGGTGTGTGCGTTGGGCTGTGTGCATTGGGGTGTGTGCATTGGGGTGTGTGCATTGGGGTGTGTGCGTTGGGCTGTGTGCATTGGGGTGTGTGCATTGGGCTGTGTGCGTTGGGGTGTGTGCGTTGGGGTGTGTGCGAGGTCTGCTTCGGGCTGTGGGTTTGTGTCGCCTCTGACGCGGAGCCGGGGGCTGGAGGGAGGGGCAGGGCTGCAGAGGACGCTGGCCCCTCATCGTGCACGGGCCGCTCTGAGGAGGGCCACATGCCTCGGCCGCGGGCCTGACTGTGTGCGGAGAGCCCCGCCCTCCTGCCTCCCAGGTCCCTCTCAGGAGGGGCTGCGTCTCCGCAGAGAATCGGCAGCAGCGGGGCCTCCGCGTGCTGTGGGGCTGGTGCCGGATCGCGGGGTGGGAGGGCTCAGTTTCGTAAGAATCCCCGGGTTGGGCTTCCCGGTTGGCTGTGCCGCGTTGCGTTCCCGCCGGCGGCAGCGATGAGAATTCCTGTTGCTCCTCACCCTCGCCGGCGTCGCGTGTGTCCCGACAGCTCACCGTTGCCAAAGGCGGTTTGAAAAAGAAATCTAGGTGAGGTCCTCCTTCGAACCTGTTCCCCTCTTTCCTTGCACCTCCCAGCCCACACAGCCCCGGGACCCTCGGGACACCTGAAGGGTCTGCTGACCCCTGGAGAGTCTCCACTCAGGCTGGTGGTCGCGAGAGGCGCCCTGTGCTCCAGGGAGATGCTCCCCCACCCAGACCCCCTTCCATCCACGCAGTTGTTTTGGGGGCTGTTAGAAAGGAAGGGGCTCAGTGTGCTCAATGCACAGAAATGTTAATGGACTGATAACCCCCGAATTCTCTAGATACTCCCACGCCGAAAGTACGGGTCTGTCATTTGTTCAGTGGGGATTTTGCTGCTGAAGACCCAAATTAATTTAAAACCAGAATTCCTAGATCTCTTAGTATCTCTGCTTCCTCCCCTGTAAAATGTTCCTACTGAACTCTAAGGATGAATATCTAGAGTCTTATTGACCAAAGTGATTAAAGGTGAGGAAACATTGACTAAATCTGGCAGAGATTTGCCAGTCGTAGGGGTGGGTGATGGGTGTTGGCCACAGAGCAGGCTGGCATTGCCTTTGCCTCTTCTGTGCTTGGCCTCTGAACCACGCTTGCTTTTCAACTTCTTCCCGTCTTTCTCATCTAAAACAACAAGGTCTCTAAAAGTTCCCTCCGACTTTTATTCTCAAACCCACAGAGGCTCCCCCAGCAGCAGCATAAACAGGCCCGTGGTTGGAAGTGGGGGCCGAACAGCCATAGCCACTCATATACGGGCTGCTGTTAAATCAGGGGCTGACAAGGGACACTTTGGTAACTAAGTCACTCTTACAAAGGGCTCCACCGCCGTGTGAGCAAGTGACACGGCAGCCCCAGCCTGCCTGTGACATACCCAGCAGTTCTCGAAATCAAACTGTGCAGGGCGGTCACCTGGAGGGGGGAAGAGAGGCTTGTTGAACATTCAGCTTACTAGGTCCCACCCCCATGGGCTCTGATTCTATGGGCCTCGATGGGGCCCAGGAATCTGTATTTTTATTAAGCACTTGCTATGGACTGAATTGTGTCTCCCCTAAATTCATATGTTGGAGCCCTAGCCACCCACTGTTTCTGGAGATAGGGCCCTCAAGGAAGTAATTAAGGATAAATGAGGTCAAAAGGGTGGGGCCCTGATCAGGTGGGATTAGTGGCCTTATAAGAAAAGATATGAGATGGTTTGTTCTCTCTCCACCATGGGAGGGCACAGTGAGAAGGCTGCCATGTGCCAGCCAGGAAGAGGGCCCTCAGCAGAACCCAAACTGGCCAGCACCTTATCTTGCAATTCCTGTCTCCAGAGCTGTGAGAAAATACAGTTCTGTACTTAAGCCACCTTGTTTATGGTTTTCTTTTGTGGCAGCCAGAGCTGACTGGTACAGCACCACAAGTGGTTCCGGTGCAGGGTCGTTTATAGGCAAAGAATCAAGGATATCACAGCTAATTATGTTGTCAGAATCCATAGGTGAACCTTGGTGTGTGGCCCGGGTTCTGTCTCTGAGTCATTCAGCCTTTGTGCTGGTCCAACACTGGGTTTGCCCTTCTCACTGGGGATGGAAGGAAGTCAGGAGCCTGCACAGTGCCCACCAGTGCCCAGGGCTGTGCAAGTGCTTTGCATGTATGATCTCGTGTCAGCCTCACGCCATTCTTCACACCGTCTGATATGGTAGGTCCTCTTACCCCTGTTTTACAGACCAGCACGGTGAGGGTCAGGGAAGGAGCATTGCAGGCTGCAGGGCGCCCAGCTAGAGAAAGGCCGAGTCAGGATACTTTGGATCCGAGTCAGTCTTCCTCTTTTTATCATGCTAGGCAACCTTGGACATGGATATGGCCAGGTACCTTCCAGAGTCTCCAGAATGGCTCCTCTGCTTTAATGTCGTTTGTGAGCGTTTGTGGTCAGAGCTGGGGCATGTCTGGGCACACACTTTGCCTTTTCTGCGGCTCAGAGGGTCATCTGGTGGTGACATCCCTGAATTTACTGGGTCCCTTTTATCCGTCTCCCTCTTCATTTACGTCTGTTTTTTGGAAGTCAGAAAGTAGCCTCTTCCCAGGACCATGGGCTCAGTGATATTTTACCAAGACCGTTACTTGGATCTTCCTCTGCGGTTGTTAGACTGTTCTTTTACCTTAAGATGGAGAACCCATTCTGGGAAGGTACATATATTTTTTTTCCAATTGACTTCTTGTCAGGTCTAACAAGATCAATCAAATCATACGGGCAATAAAACTGATTTAGCACTCATAAAGTCCCACGACATCTCACGTGTGCCAAGAATGAACGACAAGGAGGTAAAGCTTCTCTGTGTCTCTTCACGCTCCTGGTCCCAGGAGGACACCTAATCCATGGGCTCACCTTCTAAGGCTCCCTTCCCACCCAGCAGACAGCTGCCAGGGAGACCCAGGGCAGGCAGGTCCTGAGTGGGCGGGAGGAAACAAAGCTGCAGAGAGGGCAGAAGAGGATAGATGTTATCCGTGAACTAGCAGGAGGAAGGAGGCAGAAAATGGTCTGATGGTGCCCCTGGAGAGGAGATATCTGAAATGTCCAGGAGAAACATAATTGGGAATGTGAGTACGTTCCATTTTGACTTTGAATTGGGAAACTCTGTTGCAAGTCCCCATCTACCGCCTGAAGAAGAGGTGTGCCTGCACAGCTGTGATTGGACCATGCGACGCGGCCCTCCCGGGTCGTGGCTGCTCGGTCAAGGATGGTCACTGGGTCTCAGACGGGCCTGAAGAGTCCTCCCTTTGGAATCTGAAAGTGGGCTCTTAGAATCAAGTAAAGAGTAGAGGGTAGAGAAGAAGCAGCCCCACGGTGTAGCCTGACCCACTAGAGTGAGGCTCTGGGCTGAAGGCTCACAGAACCCTTCTCCCGAGGTCCCTAGAGGTGTCCCAGCCCCATTTCTTCAGCTTTTCTTGGGATCCCTGACACCCACAACTTGCAGTATATTTTCCTTTCTGGAGTGAGCCTTCTTGGATTTATATTCCTGGCAACAAAATATATCTTGATTAAAACATAAAACAGACTTTTTATGGGACACAAAACAGATTTCTTTAGGGGATGATCTGCCCTCCCTCATATAGATCTTGGAATTGAGAAATTTTAGGTAAAGTGGGCTTTAGAGACCACGTGGTCCTAGGGTTGCTGATCTGTAGCCTGCAGGAGTGTTTCTTATGGATTGCATGTACGATTTCTGGAATATTTTTAGATGCTCATGTAGGCTCTCCAGGGTACCCCAGGCCCTACTGTTCCCTTTCGTCTTACACCTTGACTCTACACAACGTCGTTCCTTTCCAGCCTTTGAGGACATTCAGCTTGTGACTCCTGATTGAGCCCTACCCTTGAACTTTTCAGAGAGGTGAAATGACTTTCCCAAGGCCACACAGTGAAGTATCATCATGACTGGGGCCAGAATCACGTTTCTCTGATTTCCAAGGAGAGTAGAAATGGCATACCGGCTGTGGTTAATTTTCCCCCCAACTTTATTGAAGTATAATTGACGTATGACATCGTGTAAGCTTAGGGTGTACAAGGTGATGATTTAGTACACACACCTATTACAACATGACTTTCACAATAAGGTTAGTTAACACACTGTGATGGTTATTTTTATGTGGCAACCTGAGTGAGCTAAGGGGCTCCCATAGAGCTGGCAGACCATCATTTCTGGGTGTGTCTGTGAGGGTGTCTCTGGAAGAGGTTAGCATTTGAATCAGTGGACTGAGAACTTGGGGAGACTGTGGTTTCTGACACAGGTGGAGACAGAGGGCGTTTAAGGTTTGCTGGAGGGTCCTCTTTACCCCAGCACTTGGTGGGAGCTGGCATGGAGTCCTTTCTGGGGCCTCTGAAGTCACATCACCTGGGTGGGTGCTGCCCTAGGGCCATGCTCGTTCACAGACATTGACAACTGGAGTCCCACAGAGCCTCCATGGAAACAAACTCAGCACCTGGCCCTTCTGCTTTGCTGGTGTCACTGGAAGGAAGAGACAGGCTATCTCAGGCCTCCCGTGCCTGTGTGCTACGTTTGGTCTTGATGGTCACCGTCTGTGTGCCCTGCCTGTTTTGAATCTCCATACCTTTCAAGGAGTGGGCGTTCTGGAGATGATGAATTGTGTCCTCTTGTCGTCTGGCCGTCTGCCTTTGATCAATGGCCGGGGGCTCCTCACGGGAGCCATGCAAGTCAGCGATGGATCACAGCGAACCGTCACCAGAATGGCTTGCCAGGATGAAGTGTGGCTGGCAGGCCTCAGGAGGTGTTGGCACTGCCAGGAGCTGCACGGTGTTTGGTTAAACGTGTGTGTGTGTGTGTGTGTGTGTGTGTGTGTGTGTGTGTGTGTGTTCATTCAGAGGTACCCACCAGGGGGAAAAACCCACACCCAGGACCAGAATTACGGAATCGCAAATGTGTAAGTGAGAGAAATCTCAGAAAATTGAAAGCTCTCTACACTGTGACAGGTGACACCAGTCCACATGGGCAAATGATTTTGACTGATAAACGACCTATATGAGCTTTTGAAGGCCAACAACAGTAAAATATATGTTGCAACATTTCCCAAGCAATGCCCCGTAACAAACAGCTATTGTTTGTGGCATCAACACCGTAGTAATTCGGTGACCCCACCACCACCCGCCAACCCCAGGCTCAGGGCACGTGTCTCCAGCTGGTCCCTCGGAGGCAGCCCTGCTTCCTGTGGCCGCCTCAGCACCTGGGGTGTCCAACCTGGGGTGAGTGAGTCCCATCTCCTGCTCATGACTTTCTATTGCAAAGATCCAGGACTTCCTCACCTTCATGCACCCCTGGGTAGGGGAAATAGAACCTGGGGAGCTGCTAGGACTCACCTGGCACACGTGGTGTTACCAGACTTGCCAATTAAAGGAAAACCCGAAGAAAGTGGACCCCAGGGCAGAGTGAGGGGCTCACACACACACACACACACACACACACACACACACACACACACACGCTGTAGGTAACTCAAATGCTGATGTAGCTTTTCAGATTACAGATATGCCCACAAGCGAGGGTCAATCAAACATGACAGTTTAATTCCCAGGTGGTTAAAGCTAAGATTAAGTTCTAGGTGAACGTTTTCCAAAGAGGCTGGAATTCTCACTCTGCGATGGGAGTTCAGAGCACCGGTGAAGCAGAAGAGCTGCCGTCCTGCCCACAGCCCGTAGCGCTGTGAGCCGGCAGGGGCTGTGTGGGATCGGGGGGCGCTGAAGTTGTGGGGTGACATCCCCTCAGTGCACGTGTGCCTGGAGGTGTCACGAATATGCTGGACCCAGGTGCCAGGTGCACTCACGGCTCTGCAGGGTTCTTCTGGGTGTGGGATAGCGGGGGATGGGGAGAGGCCACCTGAGAGGCTGGGCCAGCTGTCCCCACCCTGTCTAGACGCCCGGATCCTCCGCACAGTGAGAGGGGAGGAGCCACCGTGCGTCCCCAGGGAGAGGAGGAAAGGATGGAATCCAGTGTTTTCCTGAGAGCAGTCCCTGCTGGAGGAAGGTGGGTGGGGGGGGGGACCACAAAGGCACTGAACGCCCACGGAGAAGCAAGGTGGGCGCTAGGGCCTGAAGGTTCGTGTCCCCCCAAGTTCATACGTTCAAACCTCACACCCAAAGTGGTGGTGTTAGGAGTTGGGGCCTTTGGGAGGTGATTAGGTCATGAGGGTGGAGCCCTCACAAAAGGGATTCGTGCCCTAATAAAAGGACACCCCACCGAGCTCCCTCCCACCCTGTGAGGACGTGGCCGAGAAGACGTCCGTCGATGAGCCAAGAGCCAGGTTCTCACCAGACGCCAAGTCTGCTGGTGCCTTGACCTTGGACGTCCAGCTTCCAGACTGAGAAGTCCATTTCTTTGTTTATAACCACCCAGTCTGGAGTTCTGTTGTCGCAGCCCTGAGAGGACTAAGAGCCGGGGTGTGGGGAGGGGCAGGGCCAGGCAGAGGGAGAGACCCCAAAACCAAGGGTCGTAGACACAGGAGGCGGGTGGCCCCGGGATCTGGGCGGGCCCCTTGCAGCTTTGCACACACAGAGCAGGTGCCTCATAAATATTTCCCGTTTGCCTGAATAATTTCACTGCTTTCAAGCCCCCCAGCAAAAAAGCCTGTGAAGCGTTAAAACGAGGTGAAGAGGGGAGAAGTCGGAGCCTCTGATAGTAAAAGCACTGGTGAGGTGAACTGGGAAAGTGCCGGCTGTTAGGGGAGGCAGGGTGCCGGTGGAGCAGATGAGAGCGTGCTGATAGATGAGGAATGAGCATAAAATACAGGAATGGATGTCATTTCAGCAGAACAGGAAGCTTTATGATGAGTTACTGCGCGGAGCCGAAGATTCAGAGACAGGCAGGGGTTAAACCACCGCAGGAAGCCTGCAAGGGAGCAGTTTATAACTTCGAGATTCGAGTGGGAGAGCCGCACCTTCAGTTCCAGAAATTGGGCCTGGGTGGGCTCAAGGTCCCCACCCACATTGTGAGCAGTTCAAGGTTGGGTCACGTCTCTTCTTAACGTTTCTATCTTCTCTTGCCCAATATCACTCGCCCCCGCAGCCCCTATAATTGGTGGTTTCCACACAGTCATCGTACATCCGGAATATCGAGGGCCAGTGGAGTGGTGTCTGTCCCCTCCCTGCCTCCAGCATCATCTAGTCACTGGTCTGAGCGACCAGCCAACTGCCCGGCCGCGAGAACCGCGGGCTGGGGGTTGGACAAGGAGCACGGAGACCAAGTCACAGCCAGGAGCCTGGCCACGATGACCCAGACGTGGGGAAGGAAGGGTGGGACGCGGACGCTGGGTGCCGGCTGGCCCTCTGCAGTGACATTCACTGGGCCACGGAGGCAGTGCCGGTGTGGTTTCCATGCACCCTCCCACCCAGATTTCTTTGCATTTATGGTACGTGGAGAGTCGGGGGACTCAGAGCCAAGGTTTGTGTTGAATTTTTTTTTTTTTTTTTTTTTTTTTTTTTTTTTGCGGTACGCGGGCCTCTCACTGTTGTGGCCTCTCCCGTTGCGGAGCACAGGCTCCGGACGCGCAGGCGCAGCGGCCATGGCTCACGGGCCCAGCCGCTCCGCGGCACGTGGGATCCTCCCGGATCAGGGCACGAACCCGCGTCTCCTGCATCGGCAGGCGGACTCCCAACTACTGCGCCACCAGGGAAGTCCGGTTTGTGTTGAATTTTGATCGATTTCCTCGGCCTCAGTTTTCTGGTAAAGTCATATGATTCTTTCCTCTTCATGGAGTAGATTTTGTCATTTCCCCTTGTTTGAATGATTTTCGTTGTGTTCACGCCTTTTGTTAAAAGGCACCTGCAGCGTCTTTCGGGTGTGGGTTCGGCCCACGAATGCTCTGAGCCAGCCCACTGTTCGCTCCATTGTTGCCCCCAAAGCGCCTGACTCCCCTTGCTTCCTGTCTGAGGGGCCCTTCTCATCCTTCTCCGTATCAGGGTTCCCCGTTTCCCTCAAATTCCCCGTCCTGCGTACGGGTCTCTCCTCGTACGGCGGACCCCGGTGACTGGCCCTGCCTTTGGAAACTCCAACACTCCCTCTTGGACCTCCTCCTTTGATCCGCAGATACAAGTACCCTGCGGAGAACTAGGGAGAAGCTCTGCGACTGTTGCCACCTTTCCTAAGCGTCTGAGCTAAGTGCTAAGTTCCTGCAGGCGCGTCACCTTAGATAGACCTGCATGTGAATGTTGTTGAGACCCGTGATTCAGACCAACTGGGGCACAGCCAGAGGAATCTGTGCAGCCTGAGTTATAGCATTCATTTTTTTATTGAAGTAGAGTTGATTTACAATCTTATATTAGTTTCAGGTGTACAACATGGTGATTCAAGATTTTTAGAGATTATACTCCATTTATGGTTACTATAAAGTATTGGCTATAGTCCTTGTGCTATACAATATATCCTTGTAGCTTATTTATTTTATACATGGTGCTTTGTACCTCTTAATCCCCTACCCCATCCTGCCCTCCCCACTTCCCTCTCCACGCTGGTAACCACGAGTTTATCCTCTGTACCTGTGAGTCTGTTTCTTTTTTCTTATGTTCACTAGTTTGTGTTATGTTTTAGGTTCCGCATATGAGTGATAACAGTGTTTGCCTTTCTCTGTCTGACTTATCTCACTTAGCATAATAAATACCTTCCAAGTCCATCCATGTTCTTGCAAATGACAAAATTTCATTTTTTTAATGGCTGTGTAGTATTCCATCACAGCCTTCTTTTAAAGCATTGTATCACCTTTGGTTTACACAAAACACTAGTGAGGTTAGCAAAATGTGGTGTATTCTTCATGCGAACTCCAAGGCTCTGTTTTAGTGAATTAATGGATCATCCACCATAATCTGTATTTGATTTTAGCTTATTGTATATTAACTGCTCCTTCTAATATTCAAAAATAGTCTGTTCATTAAATTCGATAAATATGTTAATTATTATATGTTCATTATATGTCATATTTAACATAATAAAGTTAATTATTCTCACTGAAATATTAGTTAAATATGCATCCTGAAATCTTGCTCACACTATCTCTTAGCAAATTTCTTTCTTTATTTAAATACTATACTTATAACTGTCAGAAAACTCAAAGCTAAGTTTAGTGTTTAATTTTAAAATTAATGTTAGTATTTTAGCAGCCCCAGTTAAGGGCAATGATCAAAATCCCAAATGAGTTGGGTCTGAGAAATGAGAGCTTCTTTTTCTAGCTCTGGCTCTGGAAAAGGAGTTCCAGGTGGGAAGCTGGGACATTTGACTTGTGATTCTGTCCTGCCATCACTGCTCTGGCAGGGTTCTCCTTTCTACACTGAGCAGGCCTGATGACCGCTGAGCTGCCTTTGGGTCTGTAAGTGGGAAAGGGTCCAAAGGGACCTTCCAGGAAGCAGGAACCCAAATCGCGTGGCGCTCCCAGGGTTGCATAAACCTGGTTTAAGGCTGAACTCAAGGCTCGTTCGGCCCAAGTGGACCTCCTCGTTTTGGGTGTCGTAACGGTGGCCCAGAAAACAACACCGGTGGTCTTAGTGAAGGGCCTGATCTTGCTCTCCCTGGTCTACTGCAGCACGCTGGAGAACAAACAGAAGATGCTGAAGCTAGTGAGGGACTGATGAGCACCCAATGCTGGCCCTTCATGCGCAAAGCCTGAGCGCTCCCAACGAAGTGGGGGGAGGGTCTTTATCTGACAAAGTGACACACCAGCCACTTGATTTCCAAAGTGCCTTCTGAAGAGCAGGAGCTGTGGTTGCCTTCCCTCCTCCGAAAGGCTCTTCTGTGGTTGAAATGAAATAGAAGCAATTAAATAATAAACACAAATGACTGGCTCTTTGGGTGCTCCTGGGGTATTGATTCGAGTCCTAGAAGAATAAATTGTCATCCTCTTTGACTTATCTGGGGATTATATTTCACCACTAATTAAAGTTCACCCGGGGAGTGTTCCTTTGACTCTAAAGAACTCTTGGACTCCGGCAGATGCTAGAGACGGTCTCTTTGCCGAAGGAGAGTGAGGACCTCTTGCAACTGAAGCTCTCTGGTGCTGCAAGACGCTTGCACTTGTGTGCTGTTATAAGCGATGCTCTAGAAATTGCACGTTGCTGCCTTCTGTAGAATTCCAAGAAACCACGTAATCTAACAAAACGGACACAGCATCCTTAAAGCAAAGGAAATTTACTTGGCGCACGATTGCTTGAGGTTGACTTCACTGCTGATAGAAAGCCCTGCCGCTGGATACTTTTTCTGTTAATGGTGTTGCAGTCGTATCTAAATGGCAAGTGCGATAAAGTCGATAAAATTTGTGTTGACCACAGGCTGTCTCATTATTTGCAGGGTACATTGCTTCAAAGAGCTGGGCTGGGAGAGTGTCACCCTCCATTTTGTAACATCAGTGACTGAGCCTTGATGAATTTTAATACCATTTGGTTTAAATGCAAATGTTAAAATGAATAATTGCTTTGCTGCGGGCTGAAGTTGAGCAGCCTGAGAATATCTTCCTATTAAGCCCATGGATGAGATGGACGCTTTAAAGGAAAAGCTTGACGGGTTACCAATTATTTCATGTAGAAGAATTAACAGAAAAAATGCTTGTTATAGCAACTTCCTCTTCTCCAGTGACACACTGGGAGGCCACTGTTCGTCTGACTTGCAAAGCATCGTGACTCCTCACATGGATGGTGTTAAGAATGTTCTCACATTTAATACAGTTTCTTAGGCAAAATATTACTCCTCTGTATGTGTTAGACGGTGAGCAAAGACCTTGCTTGATGGTGTGTGTGTGTGTATCTGTGTGTGTGTGTTCTCTTTCTTCCCCACACCATGCCATCTTCTAGGCAATTTTAATTTCTATTTTCTGAATGTGTCTTTGACCTGCAGCCTTCCTATTTGCACAGATGGAGGGGAGGTGAGGCCCTCCAAGCCCGCTCCATCGGGCTCCTTCCTCCGGATGGGGAAGACGTGCCAGACCATTCCCAAGGGAGGTGGTGGCAGAGCTGTGCACTTAGCAAGACTCGGTACGGGAAGATTCAGCACCATGCTGACCAGTTTGCTCCTGACAAATTGCTTTCAGACAATTGTTTTCTGGCCAGATGTTTACCTCTTCTTCCCTCCTGGCCGTTCACATGCACATGCACACATACGCCCGTGACCACACACACAGACACACAGACACACACACACAGACACACACAGACACACAGACACAGACACACACACACAGACACACAGACACACACACACACACAGACACACACACACACAGTCACACACACACAGACACACACACAGACACAGACACAGACACACACAGACACAGACACACACAGACACAGTCACACACACACAGACACAGACACACACACAGACACACACACACACGCACACACACACAGACACACACACACACAGTCACACACACACAGACACACACACACACACAGACACACAGACACAGACACACAAAGACACAGACACACACAGACACAGTCACACACACACACACACGCACACACACACAGACACACACACACACACTCTCTGCTCTGCTGGCCCCTGACTCCCTCCCTCCCTAGCCACGCTGTGCTCAGGCTGTTCCAGAGCATCTCCCGCCCTCTGGCTTGGTCCGAGGACACTCTTGAGCTGCCCCCAGGGAGCCCTTGGCAGGTGTCGCGGTGTTCCGAGGATGCAGCCCCATTCCCGCCGCAGGGAGCAAAGCGCGGGTGTCCGACGGTAAAATGGGAAGGCCAGGTCGGGGCTGGACCAGCCCCGGAGATCTTGGCTTAGGGGAGCGCCCTATGGCACCTGAAATGCAGACAGACTGGGAGGCTACGACTGCTACTGCCATCACTACTCCAACTCCTAGGACTACTGCCACCACCGCTAGTACTGCTACTACTATTACTACCAATATTACTGCCACTACTGTTATTACCACCGCTGCTACCGTTACCACCACCACGCTACTGTTACTACTACCACTATTACCATTACTACCACCACTGCTACTGTTACCACCACCCCTCTACTGTTACTATTACCACTATTACTATTACCACCACCACTCTACTGTTACTACTATACTATCACTATTACTACCACCGCTGCTACTGTTACCACCACCCTTCTACCATTACTACTCCCACTATTATGATTACTACCACCACTGCTACCGTTACCACCACCACGCTACTGTTACTACTACCACTATTACCATTACTACCACCACTGCTACCATTACCACCACCACTCTACTGTTACTACTACCACTATCACTATTACTACCACCACTGCTACTGTTACCACCACCCCTCTACTGTTACTACTACCACCATTACTATAACCACCACCACTCTACTGTTACTACTACACTATCACTATTACTACCACCACTGCTACTGTTACCACCACCCCTCTACTGTTACTACTCCCACTATTATGATTACTACCACCACTGCTACTGTTACCACCACCATTCTACTGTTACTACTACCACGGTTACTATTACCACCACCACTGCTACCCTTACCACCACCACTCTACCATTACTACTACCACTATCACTATTACTACCACCACTGCTACCGTTACCCCCACCCCTCTACTGTTACTACTACCACTATTACTATTACCACCACCACTCTACTGTTACTACTACCACTATTATGATTACTACCACCACTGCTACCATTACCACCACCACTCTACTGTTACTACTACCACTATTACTGCTACTACCACCACTGCCTCTACTGTTATCACCACCGTTGCCAGTACTACTACTGCTGTCAAGATGACCACCACCACCACCATTACTCCTTGCCCCCCCATAACTACCGCCGCTTTTATTATGAGTCAAACACTCTGCTAAACATCTAAGTGTCACGTTTACTCCTCCATGCAACCCCCTAGTAAACTTTCCTGATTTACTTAACTTAAACCTAAACTCTCCTGGCTAAGGTTGAGGAATCCAAGGTCTCAAGAACTGCTCGTGGGCTCAGCAGCCTTCCTGCTGGTCCCGCTCTGACCCTGATGCCCGGTAGCTGACTTCCCATTTTACTCCCTGGGCTGGTTTCCTCCATTCCTCGGTTTACAGGTTCACTTCTCCCTCCAACCGTTGCCCCATCCCTCAGGCGGGGCTGGTAGCATGCCTGCAGTGCGCAGGCTCTGTGTGAGCTCAGTGAGCCTCTGTCTGGAGGGAAAGTCTAGTGGGAGGAACAAGGCAGGACAGCGACCACAGACCCCGACAGATAACAGCAAAACAGGCGTGAGGGGCTCCACCCAGCCCCCCGGTCACTGCGTGCCTTGCCTGCACTCGAATCTTTCGGGGGAACTGATTTCTCTCAGTGACTGAGCTTTCAGTGACGTTTAAGGTCTCTGAATCCTTAGCAACCTTCTGTCCTCCTCACCGCCATTGGCTTGATGATTGAACCATCGCCTAGCTCTGCATCTGGAGCATAATATGTATTAACAAGTATCATTTCCAGTGAATGACTGCATGCTCCCACCTGGTTTTTAGGGGCGCCGGGCATCGCATTGGTGGCTTTTGGGCTCGGATTCCTTGATTCCATCTGCCTTTCTTCCCCGCCTGGTTTTGCACGGTATGTTCCCCACATTCTTGGCCCCTTTGCTCCCCATGTTATCTCCCTTCACGGACCCATCTTGATAATTTCTACATGCAAATCCCAAGAATGACCAATGACTGGCCTTGCATGCATGCTTCAAAAACCTCTTTCTGCTCAGCTTTGCACGATGCCTGACCTGGACATCGGGAGTCTGGAAACCCTCATCCCTGTTCTTTTTAAAAATTAAAAAAAAAAATTTATTGAAGTATAGTTGATTTACAATGTTGTATTAATTTCCCCTGCATGGCAAACTGGCCCCCTCCCCTGTTCGGATGTTGCATGGCTGAGGAAGAGAATGCTTTTTTGAAATATTTAGTTGGAAGAAACGTTGCTCTCATCGTGCAGCTATATTTCACAACAGTACGACATTTGGAATGATTTTCTTGTAGGTTTTTGGTTTGTTTTCAGTTGAATAGGTTGAAAACTAATGGGACAAGTGGGGATGCTTTTAAGTTTTGCTGCAGTCTGGAGGGAATTAATTTATCCCTTTGTAATTGAAGATTAGATCCAAAGATTATTTTCAGATGGAGGCTTTCTTAAGCCATGTAGAATTCTTGACAATCAAACATTTTGTGTCCCCCCCACCCTTCTTGAATTTCTTTTTGTTATTTCCTGACTGGATTGAGGCACAAAGAGATGGAGTGTTTTCTAATGGTCTCGCTGATGCCTGAAAATAATATGACGCTTTTTTCTTCTCCCGAGTAATAAAAAAAAAAAAAATCAAAATGTCTTTTACGAGTGGGATAATTTAACAGTCAGATCAATCTGAGTAAATAACCAAAGTCACAGTTATTTAGAGGAGGTGCACTAGATGGTGGTTAAGAGCCAGTACTCCACGGCCAGACTGTCTGGGTTTGAGTCTTTGCTGCGTATTAGCTGTGTGACCTTGGACAGGTTATTGAATTTCTCTGTTCTCAAGTTCCCTCATCTGTAAAATGAGGTTATTAATAGTGAGACTTACCTCCTAGGCTTGTTTTGAAGATTAAAAATAATATTTCTAACTCACTTAGGACAATGTGCTGGAACTTTGTAAACAGAATAATAATTCTTGTTTTGAGCCTGTTATTTCTTTTCTGGGAAAGAATACAGTAACTTGGAGTAAGAGTCAAGTTGCCATTTGGAGCATTCCTGATGGCTGAAGATGTGCGGGAGAGCAGGTCACTCACTCAGAAATTCGACACTTACTGACAGTAACTGATGGACACTGAGAACTTTCCGTGTGCCGGGCCCTTCCCCACAGATATTCACATGTATGATCCATTCCATCCTTACACCAGCCCAGAGGGGAAGATACTCTAATTATTCACATTCTGTGGAGGAGGAAACTGAGGCTTAAAGGATGTGTCAGTGCAAAAATGTGGCTGCCTCATCAGTAAGCAAGGATGTTGCAGCCATCAAGCCATCACGTTACAACCACCCAGATGGTGAGCCCTGAGGGAACTCAGGTTGGAAACAGGATGCCCACTGTCTAGCAGCCACTCCTGATGGTGCACCGTGAGGAAACTCAGGATGAGAAAGAACAGGATACTGGCCCCAGAGAGCTGAGGTGCAGATCAAAGGAGTGATTTCAATGAGCCCAGACTTTTGCATCTTTCCATACATGGAAGAGCGCTAAATTCCTTCACTCGAGATGTCTGTTTCTCTTCAATTAACAGTAATCTTCTGAAGTTCTGACTACCTGGTCTTTGTTGCAAAAACTCCTCTGTATCCTGGTTCCCCGCCTTACCTCTTCAGAGCAGCCCCGCAGAGATATCTGAGAGGCTGTGTCCCAGGCTTAAGTTCTCAGTTTTGCCCGCTGAACAAAACATGATTCTCAACTTTTAGGTTGTGCATTTTTTTTTTCCAGTCGACAGATGTAAGTGAATCTCCCAAGATGACAAACATGGAAGTGGCAGAGCTGAGATCTGAGAGCCAGACTTGAATGACCTCAGAGTATTTGCCGATGGCAACGGTCCCTACTGCCCCTTCTGTGTACTCAACCCCAAATGATCGACTGTTGAATTTAGAAATCCAAAGAAAAACAATTCCCAACCTGACTTGCTCTCCAAGTGATGCCCTGTTCTCAGTCTAGTTGGGTTTAATTAAGGAAACTGCAAAAAGGGGATCCCATTTTTTTCCATTGGAATAATAAATGGTACAATCAGTGAGAAAAATGGTGGCCTATTTATGTAGCGTCCATTTATTCATTTATTCAGTAAACATTGACTCAACACCTGCTGAGTGTGAGCTCTGGCCTCAGGTCTGCAGGCGCAGGCAGAGAAGGATGACCATTGTCCCTCCCGTGGGACCTGCCACGTGGTCAAAAATATCTGCAATAGAGGCCAGCTTTTAACGAACTTGGGGAATAGGACTTTGCTCGTATCTTTCTGAAGTACCACAACCTCAGCCAAGTTTCCCCAGAATTGCTCTCAACGTAGCCAGCTAACCGATTTCCCATTGGGCCTCTAAGTACAGAATTTCCTTGCCTTTCAATTTTTTAGGTTTGGGACTGAATAGCATTTCCTGATGGTTGGGCGTATTCCCTAAAGCAGAACCGTTTAAGGCTGCCTGAAGGCACTTTGCTGAAATAATCCACACAGGAGCGCCTTTTCCCTCTGAGGGAAGGTTTAACTGAGACCCCTAAGTCCTTAAGCTCAGAGCATAGAGAAAGATGCCCTCGTGCTTTAGTTGTGGGTTTTTTTTTTTTTTTTTTGCGGTACGCGGGCCTCTCCCTGTTGTGGCCTCTCCCGTTGCGGAGCACAGGCTCCGGACGCGCAGGCCTAGCGGCCATGGCTCACGGGCTTAGTTGCTCCGCGGCACGTGGGATCCTCCCGGACCGGGGCGCAAACCCGTGTCTCCTGCATCGGCAGGCGGACTCTCAACCACTGCGCCACCAGGGAAGCCCCTAGTTGTGGGTTTTAAAACAGGTCTCCAGCTTCTGGAAATGCTAGAGCTTCTGGTTAGCTCACCCGTCCAGGCAGGACAGGGATGCTCCCAGGAGAGGCGGACAGCATTACGGGATGGTCCAAACACCCCGAGAAGGGCTGTCTACAGTAAGGGCTGGCCTCAAAATGGGGTACAGCACACCATCCTAGGCCTAATACCGCTCACTCTACAGGATGTATTTGAAAATATTCCATTTGCACTTGTCTTATCAAGGCTGGTCATTTCATAAAGTGTTGGGAAGAACCGTGGACCATCAGTTTGTGAAAGTGTCTGAGACCGAGGTCCCAGAGGGAATTTGTCTTCAGAAATTCACGGCGGGCTTCCCTGGTGGCGCAGTGGTTGAGAATCTGCCTGCCAACGCAGGGGACTCGGGTTCGAGCCCTGGTCCGGGAGGATCCCACGTGCCGTGGAGCGAAGAGGCCCGTGCGCCACAACTACTGAGCCTGCGCGTCTGGAGCCTGTGCTCCGCAACGGGAGAGGCCACGACAGTGAGAGGCCCGCGCACCGCGATGAAGAGTGGCCCCCGCTCGCCGCGGCTAGAGGAAGCCCTCGCACAGAAGCGAAGACCCAACACTGCCAAAAATTAATTAATTAAAAACAATTCATGTCAATTCAATGAACACAAGACGAGATGAAGAATTCTCAGCTGTTTTGATTTGACAGAGAGTGCAAGGCGGTCCTAAGTCATGTGCAAGGCGGTTCTAAGTCATGTGCAAGGCGGTCCTACGCCATGTGCAAGGCGGTCCTAAGTCATGTGCAAGGCGGTCCTAAGTCATGTGCAAGGCGGTCCTAAGTCATGAATCTGCTGAGAGGTGCTCCCAGTGAAGAGGGCACAAACTCGAGTCAGATTCGGGGGAAACTTCCTTTATCTGATACTCTGTGGTCCAGCAGAGCCAAAGAGAAACTTCTGGAAAGTAAGCAAACGAAGATTCCAAGCCTGCAGTTTGAAAACATCCCCGTCAGATTTCACTTCCTTTGTCTCTTCCCTCCTTTCCTCCTATTTCCACCCAGACATACTCTTCCTATATTTTAGTCTCAGTGTTTCATTCATTCATTGGGTAACAAGAGGACAGAATTTATTTTCTGGTTGATGTGGCCTGAGCACTGTATTCCATCCCAGGTGATGCTAATGGATGCCACACCAAAAAAAGTGTCCCACCGTCATATATATTTTAGAAACACCAGGTTAACTCCAGTTACATGAGCTTTTGCTGGAGGCTTCACGGAACCTTTAACATGCTGATGGCTAGTCTCTAAGAGGAGGATCTTTTTTTAAAAATTAATTTTTATTGGAGTCGAGTTGATTTACAATGTTGTATTAGTTTCAGGTGTGCGGCAAAGTGAATCAGTTATACATATACATATATCCACTCTTTTAAAAATTCTTTTCCCATGTAGGTCTATATTATAGAGTATTGAGTAGAGTTCCCTGTGCTACACAGTAGGTCCTTATTTGTTATCTATTTTATATATAGTTGTGTGTATACGTCGATCCTCATCTCCCAATTTATCCCTCCCCCCACCCCTTTCCCCCTGGAAACCATAAGTTTGTTTTCTACATCTGTGACTCTATTTCTGTTTTGTAAATAGGTTCATTTGTAACATTTTTTAAGATTCCACATATAAGTGATATCATATGATATTTGTTTTTCTCTGACTTCCTTCACTCAGTATGACAATCTCTAGGTCCATCTGTGTTGCTGCAAATGGCATTATTTCATTCTTTTTTATGGCTGAGTAATATTCCATTGTATATATGTACCACAGCTTCTTTATCCATTCCTCTGTCGATGGACGTTTAGGTTGCTTCCACGTCCTGGCTGTTGTAAATAGTGCTGCTATGGGTGCGTGTATCTTTTTGAATTATGGTTTTCTCCGGGTATATGCCCAGGAGTGGGATTGCTGGATCATATGGTAGTTAAGAGAAGGATTTTACACACCATTTTCCAAACCCATGAGGATTTTCCCAAATCACAGGCCACCATGATATACCCCTCAGGGGTGCCGGTCACATTACAGTCTTGTGATCCGTGTTCCCTGGATGTGATCATTTGTGATCATTTGTCCCTTATTTCTCAGCTTCCTTTGACTAGTTTTTTATTCTACCCGTATAACATGGACGTATATAATAAAAAGTGAAAGGTCTGTTCACCTCGCTCCTTCAGTTCATTCCCAGCACCCGTGCTGGCAATTCTGCTCTAATGTGATAGGCGTGTTCCTAAAAATTACCATGGTAGGCAAAATTATGCACTAAAAGCCACAGGGCTTCTATGAAATGGGTTAGAGGACAAACACTCAAAAATTTCATCAGCAACCTATTAAAACAAATGTTGGCATCTAATAAAAGCAGTAGCTCAGTTGTACACGTGTTAAATGGTTAGAAAATACATCAATACAACAACAAAAGTGGCACTTTTCCTTGACAAAGATCTGAATTTTGCTCGCGGATATGAATGTCAGAAAGATTGCCGCTGGTTCTTTACTGGGAAGCGGTGAAAAGAGGGTCATCTGAAACTGAAGGGAAGTTCACCAGATGTGGATGAGTGGAGCTTATCACACAGGCGGTGAGTGTAGGATCTGGTAGTCTTGAGGGGGGGGGTGTGCGTGTGTGTGTTCCTACCGTGCTTGGCTAAGTTGCGGACAGACTTCTGCATTCACTTAAAGTTTCTTGGGGACAAAAGTGCAAACAAACAAATGCAAAATTCTCATTATGCTCAAATTACTCCCCAATATATTAAACACAGTTGGAACAAGTATGTGTTTTTAAAACAAGCATTACATAGCAGAACTGACTATAATGTTAATGTTGTATTTTCTAATGCATGTTTTTCGGTGCAGATAACAAATCGACCTCCACACACATACACAGCATTCTTTTTTTCCCTTCAATAGGATTATACCACACTTATGTGACTTCATTTTATTATTTATCTACTTGTGTAGCATGTTTTCTTCTTTCTCTGCCAGTATGTGTAGCTCTGTCTCAATTTTTTCTCTGAGGTTTAGTTTTCCAGTGTCTGGAGGTAACCTAATTCATTAAAATTTTTCCCTTTTGATGGTCACTGAAGTTTTTCCATTTATTTCTTTTCCTATTACAAGTTGTGATGAGGACTGTATTGTCTTCAGTGAAGACTGTCCCAGCTTTCATTCAGGATGTAGAAAGTTGGAGAGAACGTTACTCTCACCTTTACAACAAAAAAGTTAATTGCTGGACAATTCCCAGACTCACAATGTTTCTTTCTTTTTAAAAAAAAATTAATTTATTTTATTTATTTATTTTTGGCTGCATTGGGTCTTCGTTGCAGTGCGTGGGCTTCTCATTGCAGTGGCTTCTCTTGTTGCGGAGCACGGGCTTTAGGCACGTGGGCTCAGTAGTTGTGGCTCGCGGGCTCTAGAGCGCAGGCTCAGTAGTTGTGGCTCATGGGCTTAGTTGCTTCGCAGCATGTGAGATCTTTCCGTACCAGGGCTCGAACCCGTGTCCCCTGCATTGGCAGGCAGACTCTTAACCACTGCACCACCAGGGAAGCCCTCACGATGTTTCTTGAATTCATTAAAGAGCTAAAATCACAGGGCAACCAGCTAACCTGAAGTCTGAGGAAATACTTGAGTGTCTTAAGAGGTGTGGGGCGTGAACCCTTGCTTACCCTGGGCGGACGCAACCAGATACCATACAAGCCAGTTAAAGGAAGTTAACTTAAATTTCTAATGAATCATTAAGGCCCAGTGTGGTCTAGCATGAGAATATACCCACCCTGGGAGCTGCAGGGACTCGCTCCCTCTCATGGACTCGGCTCCAGAGTCTTGTTCCCAACACAGACTGGAGACAGAGAGAATCTCCAGAAAGCCCCCCTCGCGGTGCAGATCTGGAGGAGGAGAGGAAGATGCAACAAAGGCGTAGGCCCTGCCTGGACCCTCCCTGCTGTCTCCCCTGTGGACCAGAAGCCTTCAGCCACTGAGGGACACGCAGGAAACCCTGTCAGCCCCGGAACGCTGGCAAAGACCCGCATCTGGTGCAAGGGGATAGAAAGAAACCCTCATCCCCCGAGGGAGCAACAGGAAGACGTGGTGGGCTGAGACCAGGGGAGACCTCCTGCTTCTGGGAGCAGGGCCACTGAGAAGACCCACCCCCTAGACCGAAGGATACAGTGCTCACCTAGGATTGAGGCTGAATCAGAGCAACAGAGATGTGCCTCTCTGCCCGCCCCTCCCCCACCAGCCAAGCAACCGCTGAGTAATAAGCAAAGCCTCCCCTAGTGCTGGGGGAGGGGACAGAGTGCGGAGGAGGCCAGTGGGCAAAAGAAGAGCCAGAGATGGGAGTGGACACACATCAAAAAACCCCCTCTGCTAACCCAGCCTTGACCCCAAACACAAGGTAGCACTAGAGGAATTTGAAGCCTGTGCTGCACTGAGAGAGTAACCATAGTAACAAGAAAACCCCAACCCAGCTAAACCCCTAAGTAGAGACTTTCTTTGTAAGGTGTTCCTAAAATTGTGTTGCTATCGTCTTTTCATTTTTTTTTAAGAAGCACTTTGAAGTACTAAGGTTTCTAAGAAACTTGTTTTCGGACCGAGTTGATTTCGAATTTTTTTTTTTTGAAAAACGGGTTTTCTTTATGTTTTTATTTTTTAAATTTGTATTGGGGTAGAGTTGATTTACAATGTTGTGTTAGTTTCAGGTGCGCAGCAAAGTGAATCAGTTCTACATATACATGTATCCACTCTTTTTTAGATGCTTTTCCCATATGGGTCATTACACAGTATTGAGTATAGTTCCCTGTGCTATACAGTAGGTCCTTATGAGTTATCCATTTTATATACAGTAGTGTGTGTACATCAATCCCAATCTCCCAATTTATCCTCCCCCCCTTATCCCTGGTAATTGTAAGTCTGCTTTCTACATTTATTTCTGTTTTGTAGATAAGTTCATTTGTAGCCTTTCTTAAGATTCCACGTATTAGTGATATCATATGGCATTCGTCTCTCTCTGTCTGACTTACTTCACTCAGTATGATAATCTCTAGGTCCTTCCATGTTGCTGCAAATGAAGCAGATTTGATTTAAGGGAATAAGGCAGTGGCAGATGACTCTGATCTAGGCATTAGCACCATGTGATTTAAATGCTATTCATTGGGCGCCTGCTATGTCCACTGAACTGGGATATTTGGACAATAAGGTGTGAGAAAGTGCAGTGTTTGTAAACCGAATCGATTAAAATGCATGGGGAGGCATCACTATTAAAAACAGTTCTTTTTAAAAGTAAAATAGGGCTTCCCTGGTGGCGCAGTGGTTGGGAGTCCGCCTGCTGATGCAGGGGACGTGGGTTCGTGCCCTGGTCCGGGAGGATCCCATGTGCCGCGGAGCGGCTGGGCCCGTGAGCCACGGCCTCTGGGCCTGCGCTCCACAACGGGAGAGGCCACAACAGTGAGAGGCCCGCGTACCGCAAAAACAAAACAAAACAAGTAAAATATATTCTTCTGATAAAATAATCATTCTTTTGGGGGGCAAGTTATCTAGTTATAACATTGAAACCTGGTTTCTTAAAGAGGTGGTTCTGGACTGAATGTGTCCTGCCAAAATTCATACGTTGAAACATTAACTCCCAGTGAGATGATGTTAGGAGGTGGGGCCTTTGGGAAGGGCTCAGGTCATGAGGGTGGAAACTCCATGAATGGGCTTGGTGCCCTTGTGACAAGAGACAGGAGAGAGCTTCTTCCTCTCTCTGCTATCTGCCATGTGAGGACACAGCGGGAAGGTGGCCCTCTACTCTCTCCAGAATCCTACCAAGCTGGCACCTGGGTCCCAGACTTTCAGTTTCCAGAACCGTGAGAAATGAATCTCCCTCCCCCCAGCCCACGGTACTTTGTTATATAACAGCCCTAGTAGACTCAGACAGAGGGGTACTACTTTCTTAGATAGTATCTCTCTTAGAGTTGTATCTATCTTACCAACTCCAGCCCTTGTGGAGGTGACAAAATGATGACATTATTATCGCGAGTAACCTTTCTTCTGAAAAGACATTGGCTCAGTTTTCTACTGTTGACCGTGCCTAGAGCCGGAGTAGGTAAGAATCAGGGCCGTTATGCTTGTTTTCCAGTCTGAGAAGCAAAAGCCCAGGACGGGCAAGTGGAGACACTGGGACTGAATCCACATTTCCTCTCCATCCAGCTGAGAGAGTTTTCCCACGGGATTGACAAGGTCTGGGAATTCTTGATTCCATTGGAGACTGGAGCAGCCGGCCTAGCAGATTGAGTTGAGAAGACAATGCCAGGACATCTATTCCTGATACCTCTAGAAAAGTGGCCCAGGGAGGGCTTCAGCGATTCAGCAAGCACGCTTAGCTGGGACAGTGCATGCTGACAACTCAGCAGCTGCCTGCTGCACAGAGGGTCCTTGGTCCCCTCGCCTGCCCCTCTGCTCCTATTCCAGATGCTTATTAACCTGACAAGCTGCCCCTAGCTGGGCGGAAGAACTGCTCTGGACAGTGCAGGCCCAGAGCGTCCATCCACGCGGGGCAAACTCCTGGCCAGTGTTTGGAACCTTTGCAAAGATGGAAGACAAGTGAAATCTTGGCCTCTGAAGACACCTGGGGTGATGGTGATGGGGTTTGTCGTCTGGAAGAGACTCCTGGGTGGGAAAGATTTCTGAGCAGTCATTTTGTTAGTTCACCTCCTGTTCCCACTGCAATTATAGTTCAAGTCATCAGCCACAAAGCAGGCTTTGCTGTGAAAGTGGCTGCTATTCCTGCATCACGGGGATAAGTTAGCATCTTTTTGCTCTTCTTCTTGCAAAATATATTGGCCACCGGGACATGCGGAAATGAGGTCATTTTCTGTGGAATCAGGTGACACAGTTACAAATTCCAAGTTTTTTCTCTTTAAGATGCTCTCCTTACTAAACAATTTAATTTAGTGTAGAGCAGCTGACCACAGTAGCTTTTGAACTCTAGCCCGTATTTTAAATATTTCTAAACCAGAGAGCACAGGTCCTGGTAGTGTGGGTTGTGTGCTCAAGGGTCCCTAAATTCTAGAAAATAATTTAAAAAAATTTTTTTGTGTGGTTTCAATTGCAGTCTTAAAAAATGTGAGCATGTTCTGTATCATCTAGGTTACACTTAATCTCATCCAATTGTGCAATTTGGGGACCTAGATTTGCCTAAATTTGAGTTTGTGTTAATACTAAGGCCAAGTGATTTAAGTTTTAAAAATTTATATTGAGATATACATATAGCAAAGGGCACAAATCTTAAGTGGACAAGTTGATGAATTTTTACATTGTTTTACAAGATCAAGATAGAGAATGCTTCCAGAAGGCTCTCTAGGGCTGCTTTCCGAAGTCAATACTGTTCCTTCCTGCACATCCCTCAACCAGAGGTAACCAGCTTTCTGACTTGCACCGCCATTGATTAGTTTTACCTGTTGTTGAAGCTCCTATAAGTTGTGTCACTATGTGCTTGGAGGAGTTGTTCATTTTTTTTCAATGCTGTGTGCTGTCCCAGTGAATAATTATACCAGAGTACTTTAAATCCACTCGACTGTTAATGGGCAGTTGGATTGTTTCCAGATTTTGGATTTTAATAATAAGGCTGTGATACATATTTTAAAAGTTTATTTATTTATTTTTATTTTTGTCTACGTTTGGTCTTTGCTGCTGCGTGTGGGCTTTCTGTAGTTGCGGCGAGCGGGGGCTACTCTTCGTTGCGGTGTGCGGGCTTCTCATTGTGGTGGCTTCTCTTGTTGCGGAGCTCGGGCTCTAGGCGTGAGGCTTCAGTAGTTGTGGCTCACAGGTTTTAGAGCGCAGGCTCAGGTGTAGCACACGGGCTTAGTTGCTCCGCGGCATGTGGGATCTTCCCGGACCGGGGCTTGAACCCATGTCTCCTGCATTGGCAGGTGGATTCTTAACCACTGTGCCACCGGGAAGCCCTGTGATACATTCTTGGATGTATCTTTTGGTAGAAATATGTGCCAATGTTGGGTGCTTACATGTTTACCATTTGACATCCTTTTGATAAATTGACCCCTTTGTCATTAAATAACGACCATCTTGATTCTTGTGACAGTTTTTGACTATTTTGTCTGATGTAAGTATAGCCACCCCTACTCTCTTGAGATTACCATTTGCCTGGAATATCTTTTTCCATCCCTTTACTTTCATGTGTGTCCTTAGTATTAAAGTGAGTCTCTTATGGGCAGCATATAGCTGGATCTTGTTTTTCTGAATCCATTCAGCCACTCTACGTCTTTTGATTAAGAATTAATCCATTTATGTTTAAAGTAATTATTTATAGATAAGGCCTTACTATTGCCATTTTGTTGTTTTCTGATTATTTTGTAGTATTAAATTTCATCCTTTCATTCTTGATAATCTACCTTTGTGATTTGATGATGATTTTTCTGCAGTGGTATGCTGTGATTCCTTTCTCTTTGGGGTCTGCTAGTTTTGTGATAAGCACGAGGCTTATAGAAGTATTTATAACAGTTGCAGAGGTGAGAAGATGAACTTGTTCTTGCATGTTGAATTTGAGGTACCTGTGGATAAGTAGATGGAGATGTCTTTGGGAACTTAGGAGAGAGAACTGTGGTACAATGATGGCCTAATATTGTAACCTTGACATTCAGGATAACCTGAATATTTAATCCTTCAAATAAGAGCTTAACACTGGAGACTTACAATATTCTTGACCAGAGTAGAAGCAGTCATTGATTATGAAAATGGATTTCCATCATGAGAGTGATTTTTCCTATAGCTGCAGAAATAGAAGAGACTTCTTGACCTCATGAATTTTCAAAATCGGTGTTGGCTTTAGCACTCTGCTTCATAACTGGCTTTGCCTGCCAGCTTGTTCTGTGTGGTCCCTTGGTCCTGCCCATTTGTGTCCCTTTGACCCATCTCAGTCTCTGGCTTCCATCTTGTTCCATTTACTCTGGGCTTGGAAACTACCCCAGAACTTAGTGGTTTCAAAAATGAACATATAGTTTGCTCATGAATCTTCAGTTTGTGCAGGACTCGGTGGGGATAGCTGATGTTTACCCCATACAGCATCAGCTGGTGTGGCTTGAACCCTAGGGGCTAGAATCTTCTGAAGGTTTACTCACTCACTCACTCACTCACATATCTGGTAGTTGATGCTGGATTTTGGCTCAAATCCTGAGTTGGATTCTTGGCTGGAACACCCTCCATGTGGCCTATCCATGTGGTCTGGGCTTCCTACAAATATTGTGACTGGGTTTCCAGGGCGAGGAGGGAGGCAAGGAGGGGGAGAGAGAGAGAGAGAGAGGGAGGGAGAATTTTACGATATCATCTTTTACAATAGCTTGGCAGGCACGTGGCATCACTTTCCCTGGCTTTTATTCATTGAGAGAGTCACAAAGTCCCTCCCAGGTTCAAGATGCATAGACTTCCCCACTTGACGGGGCGTGGCAAGGTTGTGGAGGAGCAGGTGGGACTGGAGGTATTGCTGTCGGGCTTTTGGAGGATGCATTCCGCCACACGTGTATTTGCGGTTCCCGTCGCTCCCTGAACCTGCTCGCAATCCTTCATCTCACCTCTCCTGGCACCTGCTGCCCTGCTCCTTCATACGCTGCTGACTGTGGCTCAGACTCACAGGAAGGATGGGGCATACATTATCCTTTTTTACATTCCCATGTCCAAACAGAGTGATCAAAGTGAGAATATCAACTTGACAGCCACTGGCGGGGAATGCCAAAGCCAAGAAAAACGTCTGCAAAGTCTGGGCCTTCCAGATTTTCTCCTCTTGTCAGCAAAAACAGTTAGATTTAGGGACTTGTAGTTAGCAGTGAGATTTAAGATGTTTGGTCACACAAATCAAAAACCACAGGTCTTCTTGGGTTAACCAGGACAAATTTATGATGGAGAATTATGTTTTTAAAAAAACCCCTCTGTGGCATGAGCTAAGATTCCTTTGCCTGCAGGGCAATTTTTCCTTTTGAAATTTAAAATTTCTCATCAGGGTGAAAGGCACGGTTGATGACCTTGTTTATGCCTGAGAAAGCAATATATATGCAAAGGGGAGGTCTTCCCAGGAAGTTAGCCTGTCCCTGGCTTGTGCTGCAAAGCGACTTTGATTTATCCACAAGTCAAACTTTCCCAACAGTAGGGATGTTTCAACTGGACAGCAATTGAATTATGATACAGGGTAATCTTGATTGGGAGAAGCCACATGACTGGGACAGATATTCTCTACCAGCACCTGGTGACCCTGGGCCAGGTGTTCTGAGAACATTTATAGCATGAATGGAAAAACAAAGAAGATGGATGGAAATGGAAAAAATAAGTCCCTGCTCTGTAAACATAGAAAGCCAGACAGTTTGAAGGAAACTCTGAGATAAAAATGATTGCCTCACCAGCATTTTTCTGAGAGATTATGCAACACGTGGTATAAAGCAAGTGACATATTTGTATAAAAATGTGACCAAGGGCTTCCCTGGTGGCGCAGTGGTTGAGAGCCCGCCTGCCGATGCAGGAGACGCGGGTTCGAGCCCCGGTCCAGGAGGATCCCACATGCCGCGGAGCGGCTGGGCCCGTGAGCCGTGGCCGCTGGGCCTGTGCGTCCGGAGCCTGTTCTCCGCAACGGGAGAGGCCAAAACGGTGAGAGACCCGCGTACCGAAAACAAAAACAAAAACAAAAAATGTGACCAAGCACTCGCCATGGGAACTCAAGAGTAATGGTCGTGATTGTAGAAGTATCGGTGTGTCAGTTAATGCATTCATTGAGCAAACTTTGTTAAGCACTATTTATGTTATGAGGCACTGTACGAGGGTCCTGAAAATAGAGTCTAAAAGGCTACGCTTTCCCCTTGGGAGTTCACAGTCCATTAATTTTGTTGTATAACCATCACCACCATCCATCTCCATAACTCTTCTTATCTTGCAAAACTGAAACTCTGTATCCATTAAACAATAACTCGCCATTCCCCTTTCCCCTGCCCCTAGAATTTTCTTTTAGATCAGCTTTAGGTTTACAGAAAAATCGGGCAGAAAGGCCAGCAAGGTCCTAGAACTTCCCCTCCTCCTGCATGCCATCTTTTTGAAGACATTGTAACTAGCAATTAAACTCAACACATGTAGGGTGGGTGAGGCGTGCTGCTCAGTGGAGGTGAGGGGAGGTGAGCGGTCACATGGGCTCTGCAAACTCACAGGCGGTGGCCACTGCGCTGGGACCGTCACTCGGCAGATAGTGACTGTGGGATCATCGGCAGTACAGTGCGAGACTGTAGAACAGTGACATTGTAGTACTACTATAAGCCATCTCGATTTCAGAGAGGCTGAGATGTTAAAAAAGCATGCCTGTTGGTATCACTAGAATTTACTGCCTTTGCTTAAGATGGTACGGTTTAAAATCCAAGTATAGCATCTTTGTGAGCTGCCGACTACAGACATTATCATTTACCATATTATGAATAAGTGGCAGCCTAGAAAGCATTGACCCTCCGCCCAGAGTCCGTAGGGCAATCATTCTTTTTTTTTTTTTTTCTTTCTTTTTGTGGAGATAGGATGCCTTGCAGCTTGCCACTTGTAATAGTTTGTGGGTTTTTTTGCGGTACGCGGGCCTCTCACTGTTGTGGTCTCTCCCGTTGCGGAGCACAGGCTCCGGACGCGCAGGCGCAGCGGCCACGGCTCACGGGCCCAGCCGCTCCGCGGCACGTGGGATCTTCCCGGACCGGGGCACGAACCCGTGTCCCCTGCATCGGCAGGTGGGCTCTCAACCACTGCGCCACCAGGGAAGCCCCAAGTGGGATGATTTAAATTGAGGTCAGTTCAACTCCAAGTGCATAAGATCAACGCATTTTCACATGCCTCAGTCACATTTCTGATGTCCCGAGTCTTTGTATATAGTACCTGCAGCTTTTCCCATAGGCCAGGGCCCCAGAAAAGCAAGTCTGAGGGGACTCAACCCAAAAAGCTGGTTCTATCTGCACCAAATTCTAAACAACTGAGCTGACTACACTCAGCTCATTGAGAATAATAACTCATAACAATCAGTTCTTTTACTATTATTATTATTGTTATTGTTATTTTCCACCGGCAAAACATCTCCTATAGTGTTATTTGCAGCTCTGATAAATCGATGGCTTCTAAATTAAGTCCAGTCCAGGCTGGCTGTTCTGAATTCTCCTGGAGCTGCCCATTGCGTTTGGTCAAGAGCACCCAACTGGGGTGAGCCCTGTATTAGCATTTTAATTGCTGGCTGACTGTTTTGCTGTTGCAAGACTCAGCCCACAAAGGTATAGCAGGCAAGTTTCAATTAGTTCTTATCCTTGATTTACTGGGCCTATAAAGAAGGTCTCCCTGTAGCACTGGGAAAGTAATACTCTTAATGTACTGAAAACAATACAGAACATTAAAGAAAAAGAATTGCCTTTACCAAAGTGTGGACATCCAAGGTCCCAAGGAAAATTCCTGTTTGAATGATAGTAAATTTTCTTGGGTGGGTTCTCACTGAAACAAAACGAAACAAGCAAAAAACTAGGGCTCCTCTGAATTCCAGGCTGGATATTACCTCCTTAAGGCTAGCACGGAGACACCACTACTGAGATTCCCCGCCTGGCCTGCTTTATTTCATAGGGGAGCTGGTTCTTCAAAATGACATTTGTTAAGCTCAGCAGATTTATACACAAGGTTTCCAGTCAATTGGAGTATTAGATCTAAGACTTGGAAGTTTGGCACCTTTTGGAAACATTGGGTAGCTTGTTAAAAAGAGACTCCTGGGCCCAATCCACACAGATCTGGTTCAAGAGGTCTGGGGTGTGACCCGAGACGGCCTTCATGTTGCCTTCGGCTTGACTAAACTTTAGACAGATCTCTTCCTGACTCTTGGCCCCTGACTGCACTTTCCTTACAGCATTGACTTTAGAAAACTTATAATCATAAATTATCTCTTTTCCCCTTGAGATGGAAATCTTCTTCCAGCCCCTTGCTAGTTTCACAATCCAAGAATGTCCTTCTTGAGGATGGGGGAGCCATCCCTTTGAAATGTCATCATCTAGAAAGATACTTCCCTATTTCTCAGTCTCCCTGGGAAGGCAGGAGCCTAAGCACAGCAAGTGCAAATTAGCAAACACAGAGGCCTCATCACATAGCCCGCCCTCCTCCTAACTTCCTCCAGTACTTTTCCATTAGTTCATCCCAGGGCTTATAAACTCTCCTGCCGTGTTTCAGCTAAGTTGGTGCAATCTCTCTCCCCTACTGCAATAGTCTTGAATAAACTCTTCTTTGCTCATTTAGCTCTGTCCAGTGCAATTTTTCTTTGAATGTTTAGCCTGAATGTCTGCGTTTCTGATAAGCTCCCAGGTAGTGGTGATGGTGCTGGTCTATGGGCTACACTTTAAATAGCAGGAGTCCAGAGACAACACAGAATGGGGGGGCGGGAAACCGTGTAGTGTCCTGCTTGGCCCCTCTGTGCTGAATAAGGTATTATCTCTGTCATTGCATCCTGTGGCCAGTTTCCTGACAGTCTGGAGGTGGAGGTGAGCCTCTCTGGGAGCTGGGAGGAGACAGAGTTGAATGGGTGTCCTGCTTAAAAGTGTTCCATCTGAAAGCAGGTTGTTGGTCTAGAGAGATGGGAGAAGCTGCCTGTAATCTGTGGCAAGAGACAGATTTTATAATGTGCAGGTTAGTCTGTCTTCTTCTAGAGAAATACTTACCGGAGTTTTGGGAGGGAGATAATCAGTGATGCTGGGGTTTATAAAACCTTGGCCATACTTGCTCTGGAGTGGAGTTTCCCAAAGAGGCATCCTCTGAATCACTGTTTCATAGAACCTTTTGAGAAAGGGTTTGTTGCCCAGAAAAAGTTGGAGATCATTCGATTAAATGGAATTTAAAAGTGTTTCTTTATTACTGGATTCTTCAGTCCTTATTTTGCTGATGTACATTGTAAGTCTGCAAAAGGAGGATGAGATAAATGGCACTTTCCAAACTTACTTGAGATTGCAATCTATTGTTTGGTAGAAAATCGCCCACAGAACACAGTCTGGGAGAAAACGGTGCTCTGGAGAAGTGTAGATTACCTACACCTACCTATCTGCATTTTGTAGTGTCAGCAGGGATCCTGGGACCTCAGAAATGCCCTGGTTCCATCAAGATGCAACAATTGACCACAAAATTCAGAAAGAATAGTCCTCCCTAAAGAGAAGAATCCACGTGGCAAGTAACTGCAAGAGGTGTCCTTTTTTGGTAAAGGGAATTTTCACCCATTTCCAAAATCACCAAACGGCACTTCTGGACCTGGGCGAGTGTTTCTGTGGGTGTGCAAGGGTAGGTGACGGTTCAGTGAGCATGTATGCTTTGTTGGAGTTCTGTGTTGTTTTCATCAGTACTTTCATTGTTGACACAGCCTCTTTTTACACTGTGTAATAATTCCTCCATATTTGGGAGTCATCTATACACCTTGACTTTAATGGATACTGAAACGTTTCCTGCCACCAAATCTCTCTCTCGCTGCGACATCTTCCACCAAGCTCTTCTTGGGTGATCATTTCTAGAAGGCGTGTGGGAGGAGGCATCCCTTTGGGCACCATTTAATACGAATGATTGACCAGGTTAGGCCAGGCAGCGGGCAGGGGCTCTGCTCACGCAAGACTCCTCCATGAAACAGAAAGGGATACTGGGCAGGTGGACCCCCCCCCCCAAGAAGCCTGGGACGCAGCAGGGCTCCTGGTCCTCGAGGGAGGGGCCGGGCATGTCACCGTGGGTCTCCACCGTCTCGCTCATCTCCAGGCGCAGGCTCTCCCATCTCCACGCTTCCCCTACGCCATCCCGCGTGCAGGGCTGTATCTTCCCCTTTATCCGCATCCTCCAAGAAATCTATTCTTGGCTTGTCATGCTTAAGCTTTGGGTCACTGAAGACCCATGGGTTTGGGGAAGAGATACCAACGCCCTGCTCCTCTGCATCTCTTCTTGCGCCAGCACCTGCCTCTCTAAAGAAGAGACTCAGCCCACACGCCGGGCCCTGGCCATCTCACCTACTCCTCTAAGTACTTGTCAAGAATTTTTTTTCCCTCCAAGCAAATATTGTTCCTTTCCTACAAGCATTTCCAGAGCCAGCTATTAAAAATGTGAATATTTCCTCCACTGTATCAGTTAGGATCAGCCAGAGGATGGAAGCACTTTAGATATTTAAAGTGGGAAGAGTCTTCGTGTAGAGAGAATTATAGGATTAAACTTCCATTAGAAGGCTGAGGAGGTGAAGATTGGAGAGGTTATTTTCAGGAAATCTCCAAGTACAGAGATTGCCAGAATTCTCACCACCAATAGCATTAAAGTGGAGATTGCTGGGAAACACAGACACAGACATAGAGAACAGATGTAGGGGTACTGGGGGGGGGAGGGGGGTGGAATGAACTGGGAGATTGGGATTGACATATATACACTGCTATGTATAACACAGATAGCTAATGAGAACCTATGGTACAGCACAGGGAACTCTACTCAGTGCTCCGCGGTGACCTAGATGGGAAGGAAATCTAAAAAAAGAGGGGACATATGTATACGCATAGCTGATTCACTTTGCTGTACAGAAACAAACACAACATTGTAAAGCAACTCTACTCCAATAAAAATTACTAAAAGATAAAAAAATAAAAGACCTAGCATCACTGTAAAAAAAAAAAAGTGGAGACTCCTGGGAGGACGCCCAGAGTTGCTGCTTGTGACCTCAGTATAGCACCAAAGAAAGGTGACCTCAAGACCTCACTATTGTTAATCTGACAAAGTACAAGCCACCGAGAATAATGGCTTTCTTTGCTTGTTCTGCCTGCAAATTCTGCATGAGTGCACCTCCTTGGAGGAATCAAATTGGAATCCACCCGGAAAGGGAGTCTGGCAAAGTAGTTTCCAGTATAGGGGTGGTTTAGAAGGGGAGGGGGTGCTGTGGATTCATACTCAATAGCCAACACGCCTACTCATGTACCCGCGGAAGGGCGGGCAGGACCCAGGCAGGTAGAGTCAGGAGCGCGGGAAAGCGAGGTGCGCCAGGGACCATGCTAATCTGATGGAAGCTGACGGTGCCTGTCTCAGGGGAGGGCGCTGAACTTCAGAGGGTGATCCGGCTATGGGGGCTGTTGAGTGCCACCCACTGGGTCCCGTGGAGACCCCGCAGAAGAGACCCATGGGATTGGAAAGGTCATGGGAAGATGCACTGCTGCAGCCTCTGACGGCTCCCTTCTCCAGGACTTGGCTCCTGGATCTGGAATATTCCCCCGTCACAGTCACTGAGGAGGTGACGGCTTGAAGGAAACAATGCCATCCTGGTGGGAGCAGTCCGGGCTGCTGTGAAGCCCTGTGCGTGAATGTCTGCGGACTTGTCACCAATCCCACAGGGTCCTGAACAAGGTCAAAGGAAATAGTACCTCCCCCGCCCCCCTCCGATGAACTGCTGACGCACAATACCTGTTACCGTCACTGGCAAAATACACCTGCGTTTATGAGCTATTTGCTTTCGAACTGAGAGCTCTTGGAAATTACTTTTGGGTCAGTTTTTCTGTTGCTCTTTAAACAGTGATTTGAGTGTTTTGGGGGTTGTTGCTTTTCCCCATCGGGTCTCTGATTCTAACCCAACCTATCACCAACCAGCCGGCCAGCCCATCCCACAGAACTCAGAAGGGCGATGTTATCTTCTGGGGTAAAGTGGGAGGAATCACAACCTGGGAGGTTTTGAATTTCTCGGCAATGAGGTTGGGCTGAATTCTGACGTAGTGCTGAGGCTGAGGCTGAGGGCTTTTGCAGCGGGTGTGTGGGACGCAGCTGTGTAAGAGTCGCCCGGGAATTCTCCGGAAAGACCCTTAACCGGCTGAGGGGCGGGAACCCAGCATCTGGCCCTTTGCATGACCTCCCTAAGTCTAATGAAGAAATGAAACAGGGCGGAAGTCCGTGTGCAAACAGTGATCGCGCTTTCCTTGATTGTTTTTTTTTTTTTTTTTTTTTTTTCCGGTACGCGGGCCTCTCACCGCTGTGGCCTCTTCCGTTGCGGAGCACAGGCTCCGGACGCGCAGGCTCAGCGGCCACGGCTCACGGGCCCAGCCGCTCCGCGGCACGTGGGATCCTCCTGGACCGGGGCACGAACCCGCGTCTCCTGCATCGGCAGGCGGACTCTCAACCGCTGCGCCACCGGGGAAGTCCATAAGTAGTAATCTTTGATTTCTGTAAGTACAGCCAAGACTAATGCCCAGTTTCAAACTGGTTCACGGAGTCCACATGTATTGTTCCCTGGCAGAAAGAGTGATATATCTGTGTGTCCTTAGCTGTTTCCCCAGGTCAGGGCACAAGAAAAGTAGGGCAGCGGGGAATAAATTACAGGATGGATGAAAATATATATAGGACCTCTGCGATTTTGTTGAATCCAATGCTAGCTTCTAATCAATATAACGTATGTTTTATTATTAAATAGCCCATTATAATATAATAGAGCCATAAATACTGATAAAAATGTTCCCAGGGAGTAATTCCTTTTGGAATAATGCCTCTTTGATTATAGAATGATTTGGCTCTTAATTAACACCTGCACGTAATGTGTTCCTCTTAACTTAATGCTCTCCCAGTGCTGAGTGCAGCCCAAAGACGGTGATGAATGCACCACCAGGGAACCTCACTACGGAGCAGCTCTTTTGCGGGGGCCCCTCTGAGTCCCGTGGTCCGCAGGCTTCCAGATCGATCCAGAGTGAGCCTTGCTGCTTGGATTGCTGCTGGGCTCCGGCCAGGGCCCAGGGGCTGGACTCACGTGCTGCTGTGCACCTTCAACTTTTTTTTTGTTTTTGGCCGCACCTCGCGGCATGTGGGATCTTAGCTCCCCAGCTGGGGATCGAACTCGCGCCCCCTGCGTTGCAGACCCAGAGTCTTAACTACTGGACCGCCAGGGAAGTCCCAAACCTTTAACTTTCTTCCTCTGTGGTCTCTGGATAACATAATTCCTGGGCATTCGGTCATTCAAAAGACCTTCTTTAAGAGCCTACTATGTGATAAGCACGCACTACTATTTAAAGGTAGTGTTGAAAGAAAATAAACCAAAAACCCACTACAAAACAAGAATCCTAAAGGTGAACGGGATCTTGGAGAGGACAGCCATTCCCACCGGCATGTGACATGCTTCATCTGCAACCCGCCCTTCTCTCTTTCCCTCCCACCCAGCTGCCCCCAGAGACCCCTTCCAGTCCCAAGGGTAGAGCAGGGGCTGGATCTCCTGCACCCAGTGTTCCAAGTGTTGGTCCAAGGCAGTCACTCCATTCTCTAGGACAGAAGAAAATGAGAGTCGTCTAGCGAGAATCGCTGTTTTCCTAAGTGAATTGTGGACTAACTAGGCATTAAACATCGCCATTCTCAAACGCAAGCTGTCGAAAGCTGAATTCACCATCTTCTCCTAAAACATTCTCTTCCTCTTCTCTTACCCTTTTGGAATAAAGTCTGCACCCAGGGGTGTGTGGGTAAATGTTTAACAATGGGCTCTCGGGAATTCCCTGGAGGTCCCGGGCTTAGGACTTGGAGCTTTCACTGATGAGGGCCTGGGTTCAATCCCTGGTCAGGGAACTAAGATCCTGCAAGCTGTGCGGCGCGGTCAAAAAAACAAAACAAAACAACAACAACAACAACAAGAAAACAACCAAAAAAAAAGGGCTCTCAGGGCTTCCCTGGTGGCGCAGTGGTCGAGAATCCGCCTGCCGATGCAGGGGACACGGGTTCGTGCCCCGGTCTGGGAAGATCCCACATACCGCAGAGCAGCTGGGCCCGTGAGCCATGGCCGCTGAGCCTGTGCATCCGGAGCCTGTGCTCCGCAACGGGAGAGGCCACAACAGTGAGAGGCCCGTGTACCGCAAAAAAAAAAAAAAAAAAAAAAAAAAAAGTGCTCTCAGAAAAAGAGTTCTGATATCACTGGTGTAAATACTTACACTCGGTCTCATTCCCAGCTTCCCATGTGGTGTCCTGATGGGGGGACGAGAGAGATGCTCCCATGGGCTCTTGGGTGCTGGAGCGAGCTGACCTCAGCTGCCTGCCGGCTGCACCACTACCCACGCCCTTCAAGCTGAAAATCTAACCTGCAACTTTGAGGCTCTTTATTTCCCTTTGCTTCCAATGTCCAGCATTGGGAGAAAAGGCTGGCTTTCCCCTCTGTCCCAAGCCCTTTGATGGCCCTGGCACTCTCACGCAAGCTCGCTGCCAGGAGCGGGAGGGTATCCGTCTCTCTAGTGTTGCTTTGGATTAGGGATTCACGATGGGGCGATTCTGGAATTTGGGGGAGCATTCCTGGTTGTCCTCAGGAAGGTACCACCAGCAGCATTCAGAGGATGAGATCCAGGGATGTTCTTGGGTGTCCTAGAAAGGACTGTCCAAGAAAGAGCTGTCTTGGTCATCATGGCTTTCAAAGTTCGTTCAAAAAGGTGGAAATTTTGTTTATAATTCCTGAGCCTAGAACCTAATTCCATTTTACTTATAAACATAGATTATTTATTATTTTACAATTTTTAATATATACTGATTTTATTTTTATTTTTAATATATTCTGGTGTCCTGTCTCTCTCTCTTTGGTTTCTCTGTACTTGTCAGAATGGCTTCTGATCTTATTTTTCTCCAGGCCAAACTTATTTATTATATGCATGTCCAGGACAATCTAATTGATTATTATTTTTGAGGATAGTTGTGACCAAGCATGAAACATGTATCATTGTATTAGAAATTGTTTTCTTTTTGTATCTCCTCTAATAAATTAAGGCAGTGTGTATAGTTTTGGAATTATATAGGTATCTTATCTTTAAAATTCTCCAAGAGGACAGAAGATAGGACCTTGGGAATGTCAAATGTCATGGGACCAGCAGTAAATCATCACCCAGCTCTTCTACAAAAGCCACAATCTGAAGCCATTCTGATTCTAGAAAGATAAAGAAAACCATGCACATTTGTTCAAAACATATATTTCTGGACTTGATAAATTGACTTTTCTAAGGTGTGGAAAGAAAAGTTTTGTATAAACATACTTACATGTCAGAATTAACTTTTCCTGTTCCACTCTGCACCTTTTTAGGCTGGGCTGCTCTCATCTGTGTGACATAAATTAAAGCAGCACAGATGGCAGTGATACTAAAAGCATTTAACTATCAGGGCAGCAGGGCATCCACCCATCAGAAAGGGCTCCAGCACGGCAGGAGGGCAGGTTCCCTGCTGGGCCAGGGCTAATAACCTTTTACTTGTTTGGTGGTGGTGAGGTTTACCAGGCCACAGATGAGGTCACAGGGTTGGGGGGCGACAGGAAGGTCATTTGGGACCTTGGGGCTGTGGATATTTATCATGTGGTGTCTTCGTCCGTTCAGGCTGCTATAGCAGGTACCGCAGACTGTGGGGCTTAAACAGTAGACATCTGTCTCTCACGGTCCGGAGGCTGGGAGTCCAAGATCAAGGTGCTGGCAGATTGGGTGTCTGGTGGTGAGGGCTCTCTTCCTAGTTGGCAGACGTCTGTCTTCTTGGGGAGACAGTGCTCTGTTCTCTCCAACCCATTATGAGGGCGTGAATCCCATTCCTGAGGGCTCCACCCTATGACCTAATCACCCCTAAAGCCCCCACCTTCAAACACCATCACACTAAGGGTTAGTTTCAACATACGGATTTTGGGGGGGACACAAACATTCAGTCCGTAGCATGGACTGGCTCTTGTTCCTATGGCACTGCCGTGCCTTCTGGGGATTTATCTTGCTGTGAGGTGCTGATTTATGGTTTTATTAAAATGTGATTAAGAGGTGCCGGGCGACGATGAATCACTCCCGCCACTTGCCATCTAAACCCACAGAGCAGCTGCCCACCGTATGGCAAAGACACATGGAGCAGCGCTAAGCAGTCCTGGGCACCGGGGGCCTCGGGGACAGGGTGGCTCTGTGGTCCCTCGAGGAGGTTCAGCCCTCCATCCAGCCCTGACCTACAGGCTTCAGCCTGACACACAGCTTCCGTGTGTGTCAATCACATCATCTACACGAAGATACTAGGATGTCATGCTAATCACCCGCGACGCTTTTCCTTTCATAAAAATATAATTTTAAAAACCAAAACAGCTCAAGATAGCAAATGGTAGACATTTTTAAAAGGAGTATTTCTTTTTTTTTTTTTTAACATCTTTATTGGAGTATAATTGCTTTACAGTGGTGTGTTACTTTCTGCTTTATAACAAAGTGAATCAGGAGACATATACATATACATATGTTCATATGATCATATACATATGTTCCCATATCTCTTCCCTCTTGCGTCTCCCTCCCTCCCACCCTCCCTATCCCACCCCTCTAGGTGGTCACAAAGCACCGAGCTGATCTCCCTGTGCTATGTGGCTGCTTCCCACTAGCTATCTATTTTACGTTTGGTAGTGTATATATGTCCATGCCACTCTCTCACTTCGTCCCAGCTTACCTAAAAGGAGTATTTCTTCTTTTTTTTTTTTTTGCGGTACGCGGGCCTCTCATTGCTGTGGCCTCTCCCGTTGCGGAGCACAGGCTCCGGACGCGCAGGCGCAGCGGCCACGGCTCACGGGCCCAGCCACTCCGCGGCACGTGGGATCCTCCCGGACCGGGGCACGAACCCGTGTCCCCTGCATCGGCAGGCGGACTCGCAACCGCTGCGCCACCAGGGAAGCCCCCCCACCTTCCTTTTTAAGGCTGAACAGGATTTCCTTGTATGGATGGACCACATCTTGTTTATCCATTCATGGCTCAGTGGGCATGTGGGCTGTTTCTACCTTTTGCCTGTTGTGGATAGTGCTGCTGTGAACATTTGTGTATTTTCTCCAGTTTTGATCATTGAAAGGTACACCTGCCATATCCAAACCTTTTCAAATGCACTGAGTGTGTCCCATGGATCCAATATCATCTTCGTATCCTTAAGTATGTACCTGCGTACCAGGTGCCCCAGCTATACCAGCCCCAGTTCACCTGCACTTGCTCCTATAGCCTATGCTGGGTGTGGGGCCGTCTCCGCCCTGCCTGTGCATTTTCTCCAGCCCCCTCTCTGCTCTGTGCCCACCTGCTTTCTGAAGGTGGCTACGTTCTCTGTCTCCAGAACCGCTCTTAACCCCTTGGTCTTTCAATACATTCCATTTGGCCATATTGTCTCCTGGCAGGTGTTCCTGGCTTTGTGAACCTGCCCACGTCTCAGCCCTTCCTCATCCTTCCGGTAATCACGTCCTCCAGACCATGAAGGCTGAACTCACAGAACAGAGTTCAGCATCAGTAGCAAATAAGACTTACAACAAAGCTAATCAAACATGTAATTAATTACATGTGTCATGGTTATTATGCGACTTGGTAATTAGGCATACGTTATAAGGAGCTCAGAAGTGACTGTGGTTAATTTTCCTCTGATGTAAGCCACTCAAGCATTTCTGGAGGCGGGAGGGAGTGTGTGCGTGTGTTGATGCGAGAAGGGAGGACGGGGAAAGGTCATTTGGAGAGGTGGTGAGTCCGGCGATAAGTGGAGATGGAGGCTATGACCCCTGCCCAGACCCTCAACAGTGGGTGGGACAGGAAGTGTTCCCCTGAAGACTAGGCTCTGTCTCTGTCCTCTTTCTCCCGCCTTCCGCCTGCCTCCGCCTTGATTGTACAGCCCCAAAGCAATTTCCTGTTCTCTTTCTTTTATTTTTCTTGTTCCCTCACCTCACCTGGACAGAAGGAAGAGGGGACTGTAAATGCTGGCAGTTAATGCCAGATGTTTTATTTTTAAAATTTTGTGTAACATTTAATGTTATTGAAGTATAGCTGGTTTCCAATGTTGCGTTAGTTTCAGGTGTACAGTAAAACGATTAAAGTGATTCATATATATATGTTCTTTTCCAAAATTTTTTTCCTTATAGGATATTACTGACTATAGTTCCTTGCGTTATACAGTAGGTTCTTGTTGTTTATCTATTTTATATATAGTGGTGTGTATATGTTCATCCCAAACTCCTAATTTATCCCTCACCCCCTTTTCCCCTTTGGGAACCATAAATTTGTTTTCTATGTCTCTAAATCTATTTCTAGTCAGTAAATAAGTTCATTTGTATTATTTTTTTTAGGTTCCACATATAAGCAATATCGTATGGTATTTGTCTGACTTACTTCACTTAGTATGATAACCTCTAGGTCCATCCATGTTGTTGCAAATGGCATTATTTCATTCTTTTTCACGGCCGAGTAATATTCCATTGTTTATATATATACACCACATCTTCTTTACCCAGTCATCTGTTGATGGACACTTAGGTTACTTCCATGGCTTGGCTATCGTTAATAGTGTTGCTATGAACACAGGGGTGCATGTATCTTTTCGAATTAAAGTTTTCTCTGGATATATGCCCAGGAGTGGGATTGCAGAATCATATGGTAGCTCTATTTTTAGGTTTTTAGGGAACCTCCATACTGTTTTCCATAGTGGCTGCACCAATTTACATTCCCACCAAGAGTGTAGGAGGGTTCCCTTTTCTCCACACCCTCTCACATGCTGGATGTTATAGTAAAAGAAACTCCATGCTTAAAAATTTCACTGTGCAACTGCCTGAAATTCTAGCCACCGATTTAGCTGGCCAACTCCAATGACAGGCGTCGACAGGGCTATTGGAACCTTGAGGTAGATTATGGGACATCCTAAAATAACATTCTCAACCTGCAGGCAGAGGAGTTATTGCATGGGGTCCAAACATTGTCTAATTTGAATAACTGTCTTGCCCATATTTACCCAAATTAAAAAAAAAATGCCCAAGGGCACATGGGCACTGTAAACTCTCAATCTAAAGTATTTATTGAGTCCATAGTTGACACTTGGGACAGCTAGTCAAGAGCAAGTTATTCCATATATGCCCCAGCCAAGGGGTCCGGCAGGTAACAGTCACAACATTTTCGGCTGCTGTGTGGACACCTGTGCAGTTTCCCCCTTAGCGTCTGCGGGAGGAGGTGGGGGTCAGCTTCCTCTGAGGTGTCCCTAGGTGGCTTCTTGGGCATCCCTTTGGCCAGTGCTGCGGGAAGGGGTTAGAGAGATGTGAGAAGGATGGTGTAAGCATCATTCTCGTAGCCACGCTTGGCACCGGGCTGGGGATAGCAACTTTTCTAAGGGAGCCCATGCCGCAGCTCCCACGGGCCACAGTGAGTCTGTACCCATCTCTTGTGGTGCCGGACTGAACCCCAAAGAACAGGACACCTGACAGGTGCCCAGTAACGAGCTGTTTCTTCCATTCAGGTTTAAGTGAAACCCTCTTTTGCTGTAACAGCCCATCACCAGAAGTGATGGCAAACAGCTATTCTCATGATTCGAAATCACATTCAGGCCAACATTGTTCTTTACGGTCCACCTGTCACTTCGCGTGAGAGGCCGAGCCGCGCGTGGGAAGGGACTGGGAACAGCTTGGATGCGGATTCTAAGCCAGCAGCCCGCTTGCTGCGAAGCCACTGTGTCACAGGGGAGACGAAAGCGAAGAACCAATCTGACTCCATATTGGATCTGTTTCTTTTACTTTAACCTTTGTATTCTACGGCTTTGGCTACAAGTTAAGAATGTTGCCTAGAGTCTGAAATATACAGGAGAGCCCATACCCAAGGCTCTGACCTTGAAAGGTGTAACACTTTTCCCTTCCTATAGAGATAAAACGTTGCAGAATGGAGAATAAGGTTTATCTTCTCAGAGGTTTACAAGAACTTCATGACCTGATGGACATGGCCAGCTGCAAGAACAAAGGATTCTACCATAAAAGAAGCCTCAATTCTAACTTGGGTAAGATGACTCTTCGGGACACGAATCCACCATCTTCTCAGTCTGCTGGCTTTCTGAATAAAGGCTCTATTTCTTGCCCCAACAACTTGTCTCTTGATTTGCCGGCCTGTCATGTGACAAAAGCAGTGGGAGCTTGGACTCGGTAACAGCAAGCTGTGTGCGCCCTCGGACAAGTCCCTCACCTTGCTGGACCCCAGTTTCCTCATCTATAAAATAACCTAAAATTCGACGGCTGTGTCCTGGCTCTAGATCTGTATCCTTTGTGGTACAGTACTCTGGGCTGACTTCTGTCAGCCTCATTCCAAACATTAGCAGAAAGTGGGCAGAAAGGATCATGGCAAACAGTGGTTGTGTTTGGAGGACCCGCAGGAAGTCATTAGCTTTGCTTTCTCTCTCCTCAACCGCTCAATCAGCCACCTCGCTGCACATTCTGTAATAACAGCAAGCACATGCCATACCTGCTGCCCCTCTTCTAACGTATGCTTCATTCATTCAATGCTCACGACGACCTGCGAGGCTGGTGGTACTATTACTATTTCCAGTTTTTACTTCGGGAAACGAAATGTAAGGAGGCTTATGTGCTCGGGGTCACAAAGTTAGAAGTAGAAGAGCAGGGATTTGAACTAAGGAAATATGGCCTTAGAATCCAACAGGTGGTGATGGGAATCCCTTTGGCCCTTGGGCATCCTTTTCCTGCTGGAAGGGGAAGGGGAGCTTCCAGAAGGCACCACAGAAGCAAGAAAGAAGGAAGATGGAGGGGTGCGGAGGGTGGTTTCACTCTCCTTGGTGCTTGGCTGGGAACTGGTCCCGCATAACTAGCCTGGGGTATTTGCGGGGAGGAAAATGTGTGCTTCGTTTTTGTTCTGTCTCTGAGCACAGCATGAAAGTCTCCCGGGGGAACTGAGTCCTTGTCGGCCTTTGTGCCTTCTCCTCTTCTTCTTTTGCTGACAGTGACTAGACTGACGCCAGGTGAACATCAATGGCTGTCCTCCACCTCCCAGAGAGTCGCTCATAGTTTCTGCACATACTACAACTCTATCCTTTTAGGGGCGACAGCGGGTGGAAAGGCGAGGGTGGGAGAGCAGAGGCTTGTGTAAGACAGGCCTGGTGTGGAAGCAGGGTCTGCCTCTTCCAGGTGTGTGGCCTTCAGCCTCCTCTTCTTTGCTTGTAAAGGAGGAAAGTTCTATCTGCCTTGCAGTGTTGTAGTGAGGACTGAACAAGAAAACCTGTGCCCAGCACAACGCCCAGTGCATCATAGGCATTCGGGTAATATGAGTTCCCCTTTCCCTTTTGTCACGTTCTCCTATTTCTTACACGCGTTTCTTCCATTTGCCTCTGGTCTCCCTTTCGCCTCCTGAGCTGTTCAGCACGGTCGGCTCAGCCTTGCCTCTGAGATCCTTCGTGTGTCAAACGCTTTCCCTTCCAACGCTACGTGTGTGTCGTCTCCTCCTGCCGGCCAGACGGCCTTCGATCTTCTTCCCCTTCTCCGCATACACCCAGGGAGCACCCCCCTTCCTGCTGGCAGACGGCTGCTTCTTCCTGTGCCCTCACGTGGCAGAGAGAGCGGGCCCTTCGATGTCTCCTCTGAGGACACTAATCCCATCATGAGGGCCTCATCCGCATGACCTCAGCTAATCCGAATCATCTCCCAAAGGCCTCCTCTCCAAATACTCTTACCTTGAGGGTTAGGACTTCAACATAGATTCATATATGTTGATACAAACATTCAGTTCACAACAGAGCGAAACCTGAGGTTTCCCTGAGAAGAAGGAATTCTGCCTCAAGACTGCAGCCTCCACTCCTGCCTGGGTTTCCAGCCCTACAGATTTCAGACTTCCCGGGGTCACACGTGCCAGCTACTCAAAACCTCTCTCTCCAGCTGGCTAACTGGTAGACAGATCTCCTACTGGTTCTGTTTCTCTGGAGACACCTGACTAATACAAACTTAGAGGCAGCTGTTGAGTTAATCATTTTCTGCCTTTCACGTTCGGGCCAGGAGTGACTTAAATCAGCCCAAAGCAAGAAATTGAAAATCTGACACTTCTTTGGGAAAATAGTGACCCTGTTTGCCAAAGCTGATTTTCCGACCGTGGGACCAAACTCCAGATCCTCCACCAACTACCCTTCCTGCTGCCTCAGGAGTTTTATCGATTGAGTTTTCATTGGCAAGTTTCATCGAGAGCTGCTCTGGTCAACAGTGGCTGCCACCTGAGAGCCTAGAGACAATTTAACACCTGTAGTCATCGCTTTATTAAGCCCATTTCTTTATTCTCAATCCTTGCGTTGTTTTAGAAATTTAGAAAGAGATGAGTTAGGAAAATGAGATAAAGGGTAACTGGGAGGGTGTGGTACATTCCCTGGAGACTCATTCTTCTTTCATTTCACCCAGTTTTTACCTGTTCCTTTAGACGTTAATTCTCATCAATCGTCTTCACGTCAGCGTGGATTGTTTGATTGAAGTTTCATTGTCCACAATGTGTGTGTGTGTGATGTTGTTTTTTTTTTGCGGCACCGTGAGCGTTGCGGGATCTTAGTTTCCTGACCAGGGATTGAACAGGCGCCCCCGGCAGTGAAAGCGCCGAGTCCTAACCACTGGACAGCCAGGGAGTTCCCCACAATGTGTATAGATATCATTTTTGAAGACATGAAGGACCAATTATCATTAATAATGTTAATGATGCATTACAGTTGTACAGCTCTGTACCAGAGAAAGCACTTTAATAAATCTTCTTTCAGTTCATGTTTTAAACATTCCTGCACCAGAGCAAAGGCTTTATACAAAAAGCCCTTAACATTTATGAGCGATCTTTGTTCTAGGAGCCTTGTCAAGTCCTCAAGATCAATTTGTCATTTCCCCCCTAAAATAGAAGAAAATGTAATGGAAGCGTTTGACGAATACCTTCAGACACGATAGGCAGAGAACAACACCCACCACTCTACAGTGAGAAAGAGGCCGGATCCCCACGCGTTGAGTTTGGGGCTGTGCTTCCAGACCCTGAGGCCTTGGCGACCTTCCTGCCTGTGACCAGTGACTTCACTCAGCTTCTCAACCCATCTCAACCCCTGCATTTTCCTTGATGTATCTTTTGGGTCATCAAGCACCTGTGACGGTTAAAACTGGAAAAGTTGAATTTTTAAGGGTTTCCTGCAGGGATGGCAAATATGGAGCCTATTGTCAACATTTTCATACTCCAGACCTTTTGGCAGTAATCTTCAATTATTTATGGAAATACCTCCCACTTCTCTTTGGACTTGGCCTCAGATCCTTCTTTGATGTAGTATTCTAAGCAACCACTACCAACCAATTAGAATTGGTGCTAGATTTGATCCCTCTTTGCTGCTCTGGCATCTTATTATTATTTTGCCTCCCTAAAGTGATTGGAAGGATCCCATATGACTCACCCAGGCTCCGAGAATTGTGGAATATCAGAATAAGACACTTGGGAAATGGAAACAATCCCTCTACTTCACACTAACAGATGAGAAACTCTAGAGAAATGACATGCATCACCCAAGGACACGTACGGCATCAGGACCAGAACCTAGATTTCCCTGCCCGGTAATCTAGTAACATTCTTTTTTTTTTTTTTTTTTTTTGCGTTATGCGGGCCTCTCACTGTCGTGGCCTCTCCCGTTGCGGAGCACAGGCTCCGGACGTGCAGGCTCAGCGGCCACGGCTCACGGGCCCAGCCGCTCCGCGGCACGTGGGATCCTCCCGGACCAGGGCACGAACCCGTGTCCCCCGCATCGGCAGGCGGACTCTCAACCACTGTGCCACCAGGGAAGCCCAAGTAACATTCTTAATATCTTTCCAGAGAAGAGGAGAATCCTCTTGTTCTCCCTATTCTGAGCTAATGATAAAATTACAGGACATCTGTGTCAGAAGGAACCTGGTGCCCACCTGCTCCAGCTTCCTACCCAGTGTAGGTAGAGGACCATCTGGCTGTTATTTGAATATGTCCCATGGTCGAGACCCCTTTGTCAGGAACCCTTTCCATGTTGGGTGCTAGTGGAATTAAAATCTTCTTCCCTAGAGCTGTCGACACTTGGCACCGGTTTTTCCTTCTAAATGAGCCCTACAAACTGCGAATGTATTACCTTTCCCTGCGAAGATAGACATTTAACTTGGTTAAATGCATCTAGTGCCACATGGTTCTTAAAAAGTAAGTCTAATGGTGAACATCTGAGCCCAATGTTGTGTGGACAGGGAGATGCTTTCAGGCAGATGTTCTCTGGGGAAATTCAAGCACTGCTTTCTCCTCTGCCTGTGTGGCGAGGCCTGGTGATCTCGGGGAGCACGAGGGCTCAGCGGGGTGTCTGTGGCCAGGGACCCACAGAGCAGGCAGTGGTCACAGGCTCCACGGTGGTCCTCTATCTCAATGCGTCACTTTGTAGGTATTTTCTGAGGGTCAAAACGGTTTCCTCTAGGTATGTGAGCTTCATCCCACGTGCCATTTTGACTGATTGCAATTTTTTCCACAATGTGAGCCCTTTTGAAAAGAAGAGCGTGCTTTTCCAAGGCACTTTTGAACTGATCGTTTGCCATCAGCCTTCGACAAAGCTACATATTATGGGAAATACCAAAGGAGCAGCGCCACGCTCTGCTATAACTCAGGGAGCATATCAGGCGCTGAAATTCTAATACCTCATTTTCATGACAAACGATGCAGCAAGAGCCCCAAACGGCCACCGCCTGTGAATCTCCCGACCCGTCTGCAGTCACCCCGGGAGGAGGAACGTGCCCGACGCTTGACCTGTCTGCTCTGGCACGAGGTTGCAGGAAGTGTACATGGAAAGTTGACCACAGGCTAGGTATGGCGTTCATGTGGCTCCGGTGCCCTAATAACTTGGAGTGGACTCAGTCTTCAAGCACGGGAACATGTCAAGAAGCCAGGATTATAGTAGTTACACTTGACACTTCCCTGAATACAGAGGCCTTGGCAAAGGGGCGATTGATAGCCACAGGCATGAAAACACTCCATCCAAGAGAGCACATTAATTGTGGTTCAAGTTAGTTCTCCAGGGGCTCTGTAAGAGGACCGGAAGGTTTCCAAGCAGCTTGTAAGCCATCATTTCATTCACTTGATATGCAGATGGGAGCCGGACTCAGTGTTTGTATCCACCCTGGATGTCCCCAAGCGCATTCAGGCTTAGTTATGACAATTTTCACCATAGAGCAGAATTCAGAAGTGGAAAACAGGCGAACCTGACCCTCATATAGAAGACTCTAGCAATTAAAATACAAGGGGCTAATATTAGGGTTCTCCAGAGAAACGAAACTAAAAGGATGCGTGTGCATGTGTGTGGACGTGGATGCCGTATATGTGTACGTATGTACGTGTGTACGTTAAATAAGGGATTGCCTCAGGTGACTATGGAAGCTAAGTTCCCAAATCTGCAGTCAGCAAGCTGCAGCCCCAGGACAGCTGATGGTGTAGTTCAGTCTGACGGCCAGCAGGCTTAAGACTCAGGGGGAGCTGATATTTCAGGTCGAGTCCAAAGGTAGTGAAAAAAAAGGTGATGTTCCAGCTTGATGGCAGCCAGGCAGGAGAAACTCCCTCTTGCTCAGCCCTTTTGTCCTATTGAGAGCTTCCTCTGATTGAATGAGGCCCATCACATTAGGGAGAGCAATCTGCTTTGCTCAGCGTATGGATTCCAATGTTAACCTCATCCAGAAACGCCCTCACAGAAACACCCAGAATAATGTCTAGCCAAACATCTGGGGCCCCCACGATGACCCAATCAAGCTGACACATACAATTTAACGATCACGAGTCCACCCCTTGTCAGCTTGGCACCCATACACATCTCCTCAAACCATCCTTAATCTCCAAATAAAGACAATAATTCTGATCATAATTCTGCCTCACATGATACAACTGTTCTGATTACAACCCCCAAATGCACTAACACCTACTACAGAAGAGGGGGTAAAACCCTTGAGTTATGTTTACTCTTCTTGATACCCTGTACTTTAAACACTGTGCTATAAAGTCAATACATCTTATGTTACAAGATAAGGGGAAAAGAGAGGGAACAAAGCAGACATATTTGCGTAACACACACATATTCATGACAAAATAAGGAGGAAGTACTCATAGCTATTACGTCCTTATTTCTGTAACTGGTCACCTGGTCATAGCTGGTATTTATAACTACCCTCTTCCACTTCCCATTCTGTATTCCCTTTGCGTTCAGCAAGCACCTCAGCTGCTCATGACTCTTTACCTGGTGGGGTGACTCAAACCTTCGTTCCTCCAGGGTCTGGGTCATTCATAATCCTGCCTAGATTGAGCTTTTGTAGTTTTGCATTGACCTTAATCACAGGACCTGGAAATACTAAGACACGCCTTAAGGGATTTCCTGTATTCCAACATACTCTTGTTTACCTCCATTGTGGCCTTGTAATCCAATACCCCCTGGTGGTCAGGATCAGTAACTCCCTTCTTTGCCTGTTGATTCAGACGCAGGAGGAACCCAAAGTTGCTGGGTGTGGGGGGGCCGTCTTAGCTTCTAGTTCAATGGAATCACTGTGTGCCTCCTGGTAGAAGCATTCTTCTCTCTCTCCCTGAGACCTCTAGACCAGCAGAGCGTAAGTCATGGGGACATGAAGTAAACATTTTGCGCGTGGGTCTCTAGGGATGATAATGGCGCCACTTCATTTCCACCCCTTGATTCCTGGACCCATGAATCCAGGCCACGGGAGAATAGACAGTGATTCAGGGCATATAGAGCCTTCTGGAGAGCCTTGCTCCAGCCCTGCAAGGTATTGCCACCTAGCTGGGGCCATAACTGAGTCTTCCCATGGCTGTTCCATCGTCCTTTCAAGCCAGTTGCTTCAGGATGGCGGGAAACATGTATGATCAGAGAAGTCTAGGAGCATGGGGCCCGTCGCCGCACTTCTTCTGCTGTGAGGTGAGCTCCTTGTTCAGAAGCAATGCTGTGTAGAGTGCCACGATGGAGGAAAAGTCACTCTGGAAGTCTACAGATGGTAGTTTGGGCAGGAAAAGTAACTCTGTATCTGGAGTATCTGTTCTAGCGAGGACCAATTGCTGCCTCTTCCATGATGGCAGTGGTCTAATAACTTGACCCTTCCATCAGGTAACTGGCTGATCACCCCGGGGAATGGTGCCACATGGGGAGCTCGGTGCTGGTCTCTGTGCCGGCAGGATGGGCGCTCAGGGTGGCCCTGGCCAGGTCAGCTTTGGTGGATGGAAGTCCACGTTGCTGAGCCCATGCGTGATCTCCCTCCCTGCCGCCATGGCCACTTTGTTCGTGAGCCCATTGGGCAAAATAGGGGTGGCTGGGGCAAGAGGCTGACTGCCATTGACAGGTCATCTAACCACTCGATTATTAAAAATCCTTCTCTACCCAAATGGCTTGGGTAGGTAGGGCCCTGGAAGAAGCTACCGTGGAGAGTCAGTAGCAAGGAGCTCTGAGTAAGAGGTGTGTAGACGGACCCGTGGACGTGGACATGAAGTGGGGAGACTTTTATCCCATGGTACTGCTCACCAGGGAGAAGCTACTTCAGAAGACTCACTGTCAGCTGACGATACAGAGAGACTTGGCTGGTTGAAGTCGGCCAGCCTTTGTCATTAGCCACCAGGGCTGGTGTCATGCACACATGTATAACGTGGCCGTGGTGGCTGGGGTGGAGACCAGGCAACGCGGATTCCTACTCGCCGAGGCTGATCTAGCTACGGCCTCCGCTGGTGTCCAGCCTGTTAGCAGCAAAGACAAACACTAAACCCCAATATGGGTCTATCCCTTGAAGAGACCACACAGATTTTTGGTAGCAAAAATGACCGCACTGGACCACTCCCATCCTTGAGAAGGGAACTATTAATCTTCCTAGAATTGATGCGTATTCTGGGTATGTGTTTTTCTTCCCTGCCTGCAAGGTCTTAGCCAGTACCATTGACCAAGGGCTTACAGGGTAATTTGACCCACTGCATAACATTTTTCCAAACCAAAGGACTCACTTCCCAGCAAGGGAGGTGTAGTAGTGCATACACTGCATACACTGGAATAGGTATCCCAAAAAACTGGATGCATTTTCAAGGTCAAGGGAGACTCTTTGCAAATGCACCCAAGTATGAAAAAAAAATCACGGACACTGACGGTGGGATAATAAGAGTCGGGTTGTGGGAACCAGCTCTGATGCCCTACCTGCCCACACCTAGGGTGGGGTCTGTCTCGACCCTCCCTCTGAATCCACAATGAGATCAGCCCTCATCCCTGGAAGGGTGAGGACAGTATTCTTTGCTAAAGGCACTCAAGTGTCTTCCACACCCTCAGTACTCGGTACATATTTGCTTTTCTCCATCACTTTCCCCGGCATCACCTGGGAGCACATTTACAAAGGAGACCGTGTGAATAAATCTGGATAGAAAACACATTAGCTATTTCTTAGTCCCATTCCAAAGCTTAGCTGAGTTTATTAGATTTGATTAAAGGAGTTTCTGTCTGGCCTGTTGGAGAGATAGGGATTAAGCAATAAGGAGCTTTTCCCTTCCTGGGATCTGCAAATCCATCACCAGAGAATAGTGGTGCTCTGGCTTCTTGGCCACCTTTCTTAAAATGCCAGATTCTTTTCCTTCATTTGTATTAATGAGATCAGTCAAAAACGATGAAGCCTTCTGTGGTTTTGCAAGCCACAAATTATCGAACAGAAAAGCTTCAGGGGAGATTAGAAAGAATCATAGCCCCAAACTTCATTCTGTAGATAAGGGAACCAGAGAGGTTAACTGACTTGCTTGAGGTCACACAGCGAGTTCCAGGTAGAGCGGTGAGTAGAGCCCAGGTCCTTGTCTCCTGAATCAGCACTGCTTTTTGTCCTCTTTCGCCCCCAGAAATGGAGACTGAACCCCACAGGGACTGGATGGTGAGAGGAGGGGACGAAGGGGAGGTTCTTCCCGTGCTTTTTCTGCTTGAAGCAAGATACGCAATTGCGAGCAGCAGGCAGCTCTGACATTTTACAAGAGACACCCCAGCAGAGTGATGTGTGGGGAAAGCTGCGGGGTGATGAGACCGGGGAAAAGGGCAAAGGGCAAACGTGAACCTGTGACGAGGAAGTGCTCCTTGGTGACCTACACTCTGGTGACACCGACCAGGTGTCCTATATTTCTGGCCACCATCCACCCCCGCCAGGACAGACGCCCCCCCGTGAGGAGGTGGCGTCTGCCCGGCCCGAGGGAGTCTTTTCTCCAGAGACTAGAGGACGAGGCATCCGAGAACCTCAGAGCTGGGAGGCTCTGCCCTCGGTCCAGGCAGGACCGGGATGGGGGCTCCCTACTCCTCAGGGCTCTTTCTCAACCTCGGCTCTGCCCTCGGCTGAGGCTCCATCGAGACTGAGGCCGGTGCCAGCAGGCTGGATATTTATGAGATCAGAGAGGCCCCATGTCCTTGGCTTATTTCTTGAGAAGGTGCCGATCTTCCTCTGTTTTGGCTCACGGGTAGATCGTGACTGTTGGGCGTGGACCTAAAGAGACGCTGAATGTTTAACTGGAAGCGGGTTGGCTCTTGGCTGTCGGAGGTGAGCGCGGGCGTGCCTGGCGGGGTGGGGGGGGGCCCAGCTGCAGGAGAGGGAGGTGTCCCAGTGCAGCACTCGGGAGGTGATGGCGATCCTCGGTAGGGCGGGACGGGAGAGCCCGGGAGGGGTGGGCGGCCCACGGCAGAAGGAACGGGGCTGTTTGGGGCCAGACGCGAGCATTAGTGACTATCAGGAAGGCCTGTGCGCGGGCAGCAGGGGGCCGGGCACGGGCGGGGCTCAGGAGGAGCAGGGGAGCATGGCACGGGGGTGAGATGGCGTAGGAGACAGGCGGGTGCCGGGACCAGGCCTGGCGGCCACGGCCAATCGCCAGGGGACAGGAGGTCACTGGTTATAACCAGGGCCCTTGCTCCCAGGCTGGGTCCTGTCCAAGCCGGACAGCCTCTGGTCTGGCTCTGTGTGTCCTGCCCAGTGGCCACCAGCCGTGGACCTCGGACTGGTGCCCTGATGCTTCCTCCTGTAGCTCTACTTGGACGTATTCACTCTTTTCCAGGCGTTCAGTCACTCGGCATGTTTCTCGAATGTGTATTACCGTGGTGCAGTGACCCCGGGGTGCTTGGACCACGAGCCCGCTGGACCAGGGCTCCCTGATTTCCCACTGCAGGCATTGCACTCCACTCAGCTTCCCACAGCACTGGGGGGGGGGGTCTCGTTCCCTGGGAAGAGGGTCTGCAATGTCTCTGAGCCCCAATATTCTTGGGTGTTTCCAAAATAGCTCCCGTAGCGGACAGCTCTGCGTCTCAGACCGCCTGCTCCCGGGCTGTCTGCTCGTAACCCCGCCGATGAAACTGCCCCTACGGTTGCCCTACGGGACAGACTCCCAGCCTCCAAAACCGGCACAGTGCATTTGCACAACTCCCTGGACTGTTTTCCCAGTCAAGTCTGTTACCCCCCACACTGGGTGAGGCTGCCCCTGGCTCTGCTGCATTCTAGTTGGCGACAGCAAAGGCATGGCAGTGAAACGGTGGGGAGGTCCGAGAGCATGTCGGCACTTACCTGGCACTACCTCTGCCAGGTAAGGATGGGGACTTGAATTGGATCTTAAAGAATGGATGGGAGATTTGCACATGGCAATTACACAGTAGGCCTAGATCCACCTGCCTTGTCAACCAAGGACAAATTGCCCTCCAATTTACATTACCTTAATGATCTGCAGACGATGCATAATTGTAAGCAAATCCAAGCCGAGTGAAGCAGGTGAAGGCTGAGCAGGTGGTGAAGGAAGAAGAGGAAGCTAATGACAAAAGCAGATGCGGCTCTTTGGCTGAAACAGCCCCGCGTTCCCCCTTCAGAACATTATCTTGATCGGCCAGTTACATCCTATAAGATCAGATTGAATTCCACAAAGAAACACTGGGTTGGAAATAATTGTAGGCAGAGTCATTTTATTAGTATTCCTAAAGACCTCTGATGAGTAATAATGACGGGAAATCATTAATATATATTTTCAGCTGCTTTGAAAATTAAATCTGTTCCACAATGTGTTTCACAATTTTATAGCCATTGTACAGGACCCTTTGGATCATCTCACAAAAGGCATTCCACAGATTTGATCTGTTCTTGTATTGCATTGCATTTTACAGCAACAATCTGGCATGTGCTGCAAGGCATCACCTCTTTCAGAAGCGGCGACAGAGGGAAGTGCAGGAGAAGGAAAAGAGTGGGATCTGGGCAAGGAGTCGCCAGCCTCTTTTCAGAGCGGTACAAGGGAAGGGGTCAGATGTGACCGATGTTTTTTGGAGAGATTTAGTCTCCTCTTCCCTGAGGCTTCCTGTGAAACGTTACCAGATATGTCTCTTCTTCAATTGTCCTTCAAAAAAAAAAAAAAAATCCACGCAGGGATTCCTTTATAAGACAGTGTGTAACATGGATCGCTCTTGCCTCATTGCAGTGGGGCCAAAGGACACGGTACAGATGAGCCCAGCCCAGAGTGGAGAGAGAAGTTCATCTCCTCTGCTTCCTCAGCCTGCTGTTTCCATAGTGACCGTGATGCTCAGGCAACCGTCTCCAGGCATTTGAAAATTCAGATGCAAAATTTACAGAGTAAATTTACGGGGAAGGCAAGGGATGTCCTAATCTATGGCAGTATTGTATTTTTTCACTTGTTTAAGTGCTGTTTTAATTTTAGTTTGGAAAACCTAAAAGGTGTCCTTTAGTGGTATTGAGGCATCATGCAGTTCTGAATGGAAGGGCCCTGACAATAGTGCCTAGAAGACTGAGCATTGACATTATTTAAATTCAGAGTTGATTAGACATCAGTTCTTGGGGCTACAGTGGCTGCAGGAGGAGTTCAGTTTCTACCCCGAGACTGAGTGACAATCCCCTGGCTGAATTGAATAGAATAATGAATTACAGAAAATGGGAAAAGGAAGAAATTCATGGGAGGAGAAGTTCACTTCAAGCATCTTAAATGCTTCATGGGAGGAGTTCCCTGGCGGTCCAGTGGTTAAGTCTCCGCGCTTTCACTGCCGAGGGCCTGGGTTCTATCCCTGGTCGGGGAGAAAAGATCCTGCAAGCTCCTGCTAAAAAAATAAATTTCACACACACAAGAAGGTTCTTCGTGGGAACAAGACCCGGGCTTTATAGTGGGAGGGTTGGACCTTGTTAAATGTTCCTGGTGGTAGCAGACTGGGGGTATTGTATTAACTGGCGTGCATTTGGGGGGCTGTATCCATGTGTGAGCTCGGCTGGGCAACGTGGCTGTCGTAGCCAATACTAATGCTCACCAGTAGCCAATGCTGTCCTTCTTGAGCTCATGGAAGATGGTACTTCCCAGACTCCCTGCAGTTAGGCAGGGCCATGTGACTAGTTCTAGCCAATGAACTGTCAGTTGCGGTGATGCATGTCGTTTCCAGGGTGACACAGTGACCCTTCTTAAGCTTTCCTGTTGTGCCCTCATCCAGGACTGTGAGGGTCTCGTGCTGAGCTGGATGGAAGCAGCTGAGACTGCTGGGTCCCTGCTTGGAGGACAGCTCCCTGGACTGTGTCCCACACGCACAGAGGATTTTATATAGAAGCAAATACATTTTTGTGTGTTAAGCTAATGAGAGTTTAGATTTTTTTTTTTTTTTGTTACTTCAGCATAGCCTAGCCTATCTTGACTAACACCTGTGTATAATTTGATTTGGAATAAAGAAGGGTAAATTCTCAACCTAATCTATAAAGTAACCGCGTGAAAACTTAATTAATATCTGGTTCTTGTTCATTTCAAAGGCTTCTGAGGGCAACAAGAAAGAGACCTTAAGTCCTTGAAGGGTGCGATACCATCTTGTGTGCCCCTGGAATTCACAGAGGGCCAGTGGTAAGGACCAGGGAGACATCGTCAGGACACTCCTGATCTCCCGCCAGAGGGAGGACAGCCCAAGTGGGCCTGGCCCTGGCTTTTAGTCACACTGGTTAATGGAGGGAAGGACAGCAATTAGGGAACTACCTGGTTTAAGGTCAGCTCAAGGCACCATCCAAACAAGGTGACGCATGTAAAGGCAGGTGGTCTGGGAGCTCTGGGGGCCCGAAGAAGAGGCTCTCACCCCATTAAGAACCTCTCAGCAGCCTGTTCTCACAGTGGACCCCCCTCTGAGGCTCTCACCACGCTTGTGGATCCAGGGTCCGGCACATCATGGCACTGAAACAAATGACAGACGCACGAAGCTAAGGGACGGTATCGGAGAAAGGTTCTGTAGGACAGACATTCCAGGTGGGTAGAGTCACTGATGGGTAGTTTCAGCGAGGCTGTGGGTCGGAGGTGAAGTAGTGCAGGTATGTGGAAAAGGGAGCATCGCCTGGTGACACCCATGTCAGGTCCTGGTGACCCCTGTCAAGCTGGGCAGTGACACTGTCCTGCCATCAAAGCGATGCTCAACCTGTGCTCGTCTTTTGTACCCGGCAGCTTTTATTCTTGGAACAAATCCCGTTCTTGTTCATTTTCTTCCCCACGTCCTAAGGTTGTGTTGGATTTCATTAGAAGTAGCAGGATATTCTTAGGGAAAAAAAAACCCTCTTCATTTATGATAATATTAATCAATTCTGGGGACCCAGTAGAAATCACAGTCAATAGAATGTTTTCCCTAAATGCCATGGTTTCTACTGGCATTGCTGTGCCATGATTATCATTCAGTGGCGTGTCCTCGGGTTAACAATCGTTCCATGATATGGTTGGAAAGAATAGATCCCAGTGAGACACGGGCTGTCTCTGACTTTGTTTCCAGAGACATCAATAAGGTAAGAAGCTTGGGGATGCTTCTGCGACATGTGTTTATTCATTGGCATAATTTTGTGGTTTTGTCTCCCTACCTGCCCTCAGGTGTTACAGGCTGTGGATCCTTAGTCTTCTTGACTTTCATTGCAGACTCCCGGTTACCTTCCTATGAACTTCTCCATCCCCATCCCTTTTGATCTCCGGGAGGAAGAGACCCAGTGCCATCAGACAGAGCACCTGCCGTGTGCTAGTACAGAATCTGGGGTCTAGACAGATGCCCTTGGGTGGGATAGGTGAGCCCGGGAGACTCCATGGGAAACAGCAGGCAGAAGTCAGAGCGGAAAGGGGAGGTTTGGTTGGGCCTGGAAGCAGGCAGCACACAGAGGACTGGATTCCAGACCCAGAGGAGTTAACCTATGAGTAGGATGTGGAGACTGCCAACAAGTGTCCTGAAAATTGTAAAAATAATGGGAAGATTAAAATCCATTGCTTTTGATTTTTACTTGCTTTCTTGTACAACCTGAGTTTTGGGGAATGTCTCTTTAATAAAACTCTTTACATTGGCATTTAACTGGCTATAAAATATGGTCTTCTCCCCAGTTTGAACTTCGGCACAGAGCCAGCAGCCAGTGGATAAAATCGGTGCTTACTGGTTTGGCGAAATTGTCATCTTGGAGCATCTGTGAGCTCAGTTTTTGTCTTTATAGAATAAAGGGTAGTCTTTCTCTGCTTTTAAGTGATCAGATGCAAAGGATTTGTTTTTCTTTCCATCAGCTCTCTTTGCTTCTGAAATACCCTTATTAAATATGAAAAAATTCTAGACCCTGGAGACCTTTTAGGATTGAATGGGAGGCTACTTCTCTTAGAGTATGTGCAATGGGAATTTTCTCCAAGGCACCCCGACTGAGAACAGTATTTCTGAAAGCCTCACATATAATTACCCTATGACCCAGCAATTCCAGTTCTGGGCATATACTCAAAAGAAATGATTGCATATGTCTACTAAAAGACACGTACAAGAAAGCTGGTAGTTATATCTCTAACAACCAAAAAGTAGAAACTCCCCAGATGCCTACCAACAGCAGAAAGGATGAAAAGTTATGATATACACGTGCAACAGACAACTACAATAAGAAAGAATGAATGAGCAATATGTACAATAACCTGGCTGTATCTCAGAGACGCAGTGACGAGGCAAAGACGCTCTGTGATTCCATTTATACCTGTTAAACTACGGTATGGGGATGGAATTCAGAATAATGTTTAACTTGGTGGGAGGATATTAACTGGGTAGGAGCATGAAGGAGCCTTTGAGGTGTTGGAAATGTCTTTGAATCTTGATCAGGATGGTGAATACACACACACACACACACATATGCAAAGTTCACCAAGCTGCCTACCATAGTTAGGTTATATCTCATACATAATAATCCTACTAATAAAAAGACTGATAAAAGATACTTGCTTTTTCAATCTAGTTTTATGTTCACATTCCTAATTCTTGTTAGGTTATACTGAAATGAAAGACAATCTATTTCATTAGAGTAAGAACATATTTAGCTAAATTAGTAGATAAGATGTAAGTCCATGATTTAGGGCAAAGAATGGGGAAAATCAGACAGAACACAAGGAGGTGATATATTTATATGTATTATATTTAGTTTATATTCAAAATGAAACGTGACCAGATGGACCCGAATCTCCCTGAGACTCAACCGAGCAAACCTTCTCCCGGTCACTCAGTCACTGGGCACCGTCTACACACTAAGAATTTGAGATGAGCAACAGCTGTGAGACCCTCCTAAAGCTCCTTGAGAAGATGAAATGACCATCTCATGGGTCCCACGTGGACATTCATGAGAGGTAGCAGGTTTAGATAAGTTCCTCCATTGTCAGAGGAGACTTGCGGGGGGGGTATGTATGGTGGAAAGTGGATGAGAACCCACGTAGGGTCTTGTGTTGCAAATAAGAGAGATTATTCAGGTGCTGCCAGCTCGGGAACTTCTTAGGACATGCAGATACCTTTCTTCTGCTATGATTATAGTCATAGTCATTTATTTATATTTTAAATCAAAGTATAGTTGAGGTACAATATTATGTTAGTTTCAGATATACAATACAGGGATTAGAAATGATCACCACACTAAATCTAGAAAGCATCTGTCACCATACAAAATTATTACCGTACTATGGACTATATTCCCTTTGCTATACATGACATACCTCTGACTTAGTTATTTTATAGCTGGAAGTTTGTAGCTGTTCCCTTCACCTATTTCTCCTCCTCCCTCTCTGCTCTGGCAGCCACCCATTTGTTCTCTGTATCTATGAGTCTGTGTTCATTTTGTTTTGTTTGTTTTGTTTTTAGATATAAGTGAGATCATATGGTATTTGTCTTTCTCTGTTTGACTTACTTCACTTAGCATCATACCCTCTAGGTCCATCACATTGTTGCAGATTGCAAGATTTTATTCTTTTTTATGGCTGAGTAATATTCCATTGTATATATGTACCACATCTTCTTTGTCCATTCATCTGTTGATGGACACTTAGGTTGCCTCCACATTTTGGCTACTGTAAATAATGTTGCTATGGATATGGGGATGCAGTCTTTTCAAATTAGTGTTTTTGTTTACATCCGGTAAATACCCAGGAGTGGAAATGCTGGGTCGTATGGTCGTTCTGTTTTTAATTGTTTGAGGAACCTCCATACTATTCTCCATGGTGGCTGCACCAATTTACATTCCCGCCAACAGTGCAGGAGGCTTCCCTTCTCTCCACATCCTGGATAGCACTTGTTATTTGTTGCCTTTTTGATGACAGCCATTCTGACGGCTGTGAGGGGATTTTGTGGTTTTGATACGCCTTTCCCTGATGATTAGTGACGTTGAGCATTTTTTCATGTGTCTGTTGGCCGTTTGTCCATCTTCTTGGGAGAAACATCCGTTTTTAAATCAAATTGGTTTTTGATATTGACTTGTATGACTTCTTTATATAATTAAAGGCAGAAGGAAATGATCCTGAAGATGAAGAGAATGACCACGAAAAAGATGAAGGAAGGTGAAGAGGAGGGACACAATAAGGAGAGGAGAAAGGAACATTTCAACCTGGGAAGGTCGCTACAGCTTGGAACCTCAGTTCCCTGATCTGTCAAAGGCTACTGCACTTGCCTCTCTTTTTGTGACGCTAAAGCGAAACAACAGATAAGAAAAGATCTCAGCGACTGTGAATTGCTATATACATGGAGGCGTGAAGATTTAGTAAACATATTATGTGTCAATAAGTCATGTGACCTCTCACAGCGGGTCACATGCTGTGTGCATGTGAGTGTGCCTGCCTGGGGGCGACGGTCCTCACCCTGTAAAGTGATGCAGGTCTGGCTCTGTAATGTCGCACCTGTGGGGTTTGGCTCTGCAGTTCCGTAGACTCACACCTGCCCTGCAGTAAATCAGTTGATATCTGTATTGTTTGCCATGTTTCGCCCCGTGAAGCAGAACTTTCCATCCTTGTCAGCAGTTTTAATGAGTGATGAAGCCAGATGAAAACTGTTTAAATATGCTAATGGGCTGACAGGAGGTTAAATGGAGCCCTTAACAAATGACTCTCCATGCAGCCCCCTGGGTCCCCACTCAACACAGCGGCTCGTTAATAGCACTGATATTCCTGCTCGTCCGGAGCGAACACCGTACACATCCCGGTCTTTGCTCTTGCTGGTCCACCGCGAGCCTGTGACAGCCGGACAATTATCACGCCTTCTTCGCACGTGATCCCTCTATCTCTCGGTGGCCATGGAGGTGGCTTTGTGAGGCTGCCCGGAGAATTACCGCCTTGCTGATCGCTCTGTTCCTGGTCCACTCTCCTGGGCTAGTGACAGCAAGGAAAAACCGCTTAGAGCACTTAAGATAGCAGTGACAAGTTTCTCATATTTGGGGTTCATTTGAACAATGGTAAGGATGAAAGTTTCCTGCAAAGGCTCGAAATGTACTTGAACTTGAATACTGAAACTTAAAAGGTGCATTTGGGGTGGCTCCCGACTCATGCTTGACGTTTGGGGAGAGACGTTTCAGTGGGGTAAATTAATGAACACATCGGCTGCTTACCTTGTTTTGGTTGGTGGTCAAACCTGATTGACTTCGTGCTCCGGGACAGTGTTACCCCAGGTCTGAATGATGTGGGTCTCCTATAAAGGACCCTCATGCTCCTCAGGTCGTTCCCATTTCCCCTTCCACTTTGAACGCCTAGGTCCTCCCGAAGCCTCCAGGCAGGAAAAAGCAGTATAGCCCCTCTTACCAGAGGGTGCTTCTACCACGACCTGGAGACCATGCCGAGAGCTTAGCTAGGCTGATGCCTTGGAGATGATGCTTTCCCTCCAAATCCGCTCCCGTCTCCCTCATTGTCTCCAGATCAACGGCTGAATCAGGGTTCGGCATAGTGCAACTGGAGAAATACAGTTTCTGCTATGGGAAAATTGCCTACTCAGTGGAAAAGTTGCAGGACTGGATGATATGAACCGATAGGAAGCAAGAGAGTGCGTGGGGATGGATATTGAAGGCGATGGCGGCGTGGATGGAACACAAGGTGAAAAGTGGCAAGTGGGTGAACGAGGGGGCATCCTTCTGTGGTTTACAGCTGAGATTGACGGGCAGGAACTCCCGGAGCTCGTCCTAATATGCAGTTGAGATGACTCCTTGAAGTTTGAATATGAGGAGGAACACAGTAAATGGGAGATTCCAGAAGTCTTTTGTCAGAGGCATTCTCAGAACAGCTCACGAGGCTCAGGCAAGTGTGCAATTGGAGTGGATTCATTGCACGAGAAGGAGATCTGATTCTTGTCCCCTAAACAAGCGCAGAGGACACTCATTCACCATGGCGATAAAGACGACATGAGCGAGGGAGCCACCAGCATCTTTGAGAAGCCACTGGTGGCTGTCCTCTGCAGGCCAACATTGACAGTAGAAAATATTGCCAAGGAGCTGGGCTGCCTGTGGTCGATAGGATGATAGGATTCCAAAAAAACAGAAGGCAAGGGGGGCAGTTCTTAAGTGTTAGAGGCTAGTGGATGTAAATAGCACAATGGGCCACAAGGCTGAACAGGTGACCAAAGATCCCAACCCCCAGGGGGCTCTGGTGATGAAAAAAGGCTGGACTTTTTCAAGATTCTCTGACCCACAGCAATCTGCAGTGATGGCCAGTAACTCATGATTATCTTAGGATAAGACATCTAGGTGCTGACTATGGGGATTGACTTTTGTGATCAGAAAAAAATCAAAGTGTTGATGAAATACTTTGATCCCTCACCAGGTTTCTGAATCTGAGCCAACTCTCTTCTTAGATCGAATGGAAAAAGCCGAGTTCCTTTGAAGAAGGACTCTGTCGTTTCTCTGCCCATAATTAAAATAATATTCCCTGACCCCTTCCTAAAGGGACGTGTGGCCATTTTCTAGAAGAGGCGTACACGGAGGGGAGAGCAATACACAGAGCGCGGGCCGACACTGATATCAGGACCTCTAACTGGTGTGGAGGTGTGTGAGGCCAGGTGACAGACGAGGCTGTGGCCAAGTCTGTCCACCTCACAGCGCACACCTCAGACTCACAGCATTTATCTCCGCTCTTTACAGTGGTCACCTGCTGAAGCGGCTCAACCTCCCACGGTTAGACCCTGTCAGATGGCTGTAACCTCTTGGTCCCCTCCTTTGGTTAACTGCAGGTCTCTCGAGGGCATGTCCACGTGTGTAAGCGTGAGGATGGAGCAGGGGCAGGCAAGGTGCGGAGAGATTTTGTCTTTTGCCGAGATTTCACTTACCCAGTAGTAAAAAAATAATAATCCGTTTCAAGGAAGCTGTCCCTCGTATCCATCAAATCATGGCAGGAACAAAGCTTGTTCATACGTTAAGCTTTTATTCTTGGAGTTCTTGAATTCATAAGAAGATAATAATAATCTGGCTCCAGGCTATCAAGAGAGCTCTTTACAACAGATTCTCAACCGTGGCATTAGTCACCAGGAATATCACGAAATCACGTCTGTCATTCTTCTGTGACATGACGAGCTCTGATATATTTACGGTGCAGTCGTGCTGATGGGAGGTTACCTTGTTCCTTCGAGGGTGTGTACACAAAGCGCTTCCCGGCACACTTCTGTACCATTGCAGTTTTTTTTGCGTGTGTGCAAGGAAGGTGGTAGACCCGTGTTGGCTAGACAAGTGGTAGCGTCCGACTGAATGCCCTCTGGGGAGATGGAGTAAATAACTTTTGACAGTCTTGTCTAGAGGTTTCGGGATTTTTCTTCACAGTGAATTTTGGTCTGCGGTCGTAATGCCAAGTTGGTCACTGTGATTGTGTTTTTATAGAGCTTGATTTCTGACTTAACTTTGCTATACTTGCCATTGCTCAGAAGGTGGAGGAGACCATGAGAGGGATGTTATTTTGAGGACAGATTATGAGCAGAGAGAACCTGGGACAAAGTGCCTGTGTCTTGGAGAAATTCCTAAAAAGCATAGTACGGGCATTTACAGACAGCTGCCCTGGAGCTTAGCAAAGCAACTTCATAGGATTCCAGGTCAGAGACTTAACACTAAAATAGGCCTTAGGAGGAAAGAAAGATTAGAGAACGCTTCAATTCTGGCAAAATAGCTGTGAGAGGAAAGATAGGATAATGCAAAGGGTGTGGGTTAGGGGGTTACTTTCATCTTAAATCCTATCTCTGTGACTTTCTAGTTTTTCCCTTTCTGGGGCATCTAGAGGCTGGCTCCATCCTTCTCCCCCCACCTCAGAATGTGACCTTATTTAAAAATAGGGTCTTTGCCGATGTCATCAAGTTAAGACGAGGTCATTCGCGTGGGCTCGAATCCACTATGACTGGGGTAGATTATGGACAGAGAGACAGGCGAGCACAGAGGGAGGACGATGTGAAGAGACGCAGGGGAAGCGAACGCCATGTGACCAGGAAGGCAGAGCCGGCGGTGATGCGTTTCCGTCCTTGCGGGAGCCCTGGAATGAGCGACTTGCCCCCAGCAATTCTCAATCACATGCTCTGCTGCAGCACGACCTTCCCTGGGTCTGTGGGGTGTGACGCCCTCAACAGAGCTGTCGTAGCTCGGGGCTGGTACGGGGAGGGGCTGGGAGCCTGACCCTGGCTTTGGGGGTTCTGCGGGGCCGGCACGGCTTTTGCCTGGCATCTCAGAGTCACCTTGTTTCCCTGCTTCCCCTCTTTCCTCAGGTGAGGAAAATATGTCCTCAAAACACCATGCATATTCACTCGCTTATTCAAGAACTACTGATTGATGGCTAGCTGAATTTCAGGCATGGCTCCAGGCGCATTGCAATGAGACACGACGCGGGGAGGTCTCTGACACCACCCCTCAGAAATATCCGAGCCCGGGGATCTATATCTAATACCCTGTGATAAACCGTATTGGAAAATAAGATGAAAAAGCATATATATATTTATGAATAACTGAGCCACTTTGCTGCACAGCAGAAATTAAACACAACATTGTAAATAAAAGATAGCTCATTTTCAGAAGACATGAATGGATATTTTGCAACAGCAATAAAATAATTGTCGGTCGTTGAAAAAAAAGAGAAATATCTGAGCCCAGAGCCCTGTTGACAACAGTTGTGGTCTTTGTCTGGGTAGGTCCTACGGCGGTGATTGGACCTGGAGAGGAACGTGCTGGCCCAGGATTGGGCTCTGGGTGTGCGGCGGGGCGAGGAGGCTTGTGTCTGGAAGGCGGACACAGGTGTGTGCACACCCGCCTTCCATGGGTGGCAGCCCCGAGCTTGCTCTGCACGCGCACCGAAGAACTGTTAGACACGTCTGTTCTTTCTTGCTCCTAAAGATACAGAAATCTGTCAATCTTTCTAGCTGTCCACCCTCCTCACAATAGTCAATGAGGAACCCTGTCAGGTATTGGGTTAAGTTGAAGATTTCTTTATTAATATTAAAATTCATTCCCAGAACGGATGTTAATATTCACAGCATCAGAAGTAGTGACCAAAACCACAGTCTACAGTACAAAGTATATTAATTGTTCTAGGGTACTCAACGTGTTTTTTTTTTTTATTCTTCTTCTTCAAGATCTTAACAGGAAATACATTTTCTCTATTTTAAAGAATTTTATTTTTCTGTTTCACCAAAAGGTGGCAGCAGATTTTAGTTTTGGGGTGTATGTCTTTCCCAGGAACTAGGCCTGGAGACCTTAAAAGCACCACCTTCTCATCCTCTTGAAGCTCCCCCACCCAAATTCCACTGCCCCCCACAGCTGGAGGGAGAGAGGAAGGAGCCGGGATTTGTTTGTTTGTTTGTTTGTTTTTTAATATATTTTTAATTAGTTAATTTACAGCTGCATTGGGTCTTTGTTGCTGCATGCGGGCTTTCATTGCGGTGGCTTCTTTCTTTGCAGAGCACGGGCTCCAGGTGTGCGGGCTTCGGTGGTTGTGGCTTGCAGGCTCAGTAGTTGTGGCTCGCAGGCTCAGTAGTTGTGGCTCGCGGGCTCCATAGTTGAGGCGCACGGGCTTAGCCGCTCCGCGACATGTGGGATCTTCCCGGACCAGGGCTCGAACCCGTGTCCCCTGCATTGGCAGGCGGATTCTTAATGCCTACGCCACCAGGGAAGCCCGAAAGGAGCTGTTTTATAAAAGATTTGAGACTTGGTGCAGGAAAGAGTGCTTGGGAGCAGATGATGGAGTTTGACAGAGCAGAAGAGGGAAATCCTGGTCTAGAATAACTGCTGGAGACTCTCTTAGCCATGAGTCGTGAGCAGCTAATACTCCATCCAGACAGAGGAGTAAATGCCTCGTCCCGGAGAGGAGGGCAGGGCAGCAAATCACAGCCTCCACTCCAGGGAGGCCAGGGACCACTCCACCGAGTGCAAGGACGTCCCGTCCTTGATGGGATCAGGAGTTTGCATCAAAGAAGAAAGCAATGCAATGCTTTGTGCCAGGAAAAAAAAAAGTTAGCTGAACTTGTAGTGCATTTAGTGATGTCGTTGACATATTCTGGCACAAACTCCTTATCTCCTCACCAACTGGAAGATTTTGCAAACCGGCACTGTCAGCCAGCCGCTGACAGTCCGTGCTGCCACGGACCAGGTCTGTTCCCCCAAAACAGGAACTCACGCTGGGTCATTTCCTTGTCAGCTCTATTTGTGAAGTTAATGTTCCTTTGACTTCCAGAGTCTTGGGACGTAAGCTTTGCCCACTCTCTGCTGTCCTAACACTCGTTTTCTATTTTTTTTCCCCGGGGTGGGGAGGTTGATTCATCTTAAGAGATCTTGTCAGATTGTGTCTGACAAGACACATCTATTTTGTCTTTTTCCAAATGTCCAATCTTTGTCAGCTGAGAAATGCTTGAAGTGCTGGCAAGGCTCTTACGGACAACACACCTATAGCTGCCGGGTCTGGAGGATTAATTCTTCTTAATTGTGTCAGTGCTGGGTCATCATTCAAATTTATTGATGCTGTCTGGTCATGTCTAGGAGATTTATAGGTACCTAAATCCATCTTACATAGAAGAGACCTCAAACGACTTGGCTATCTTTCCAGAGTCTTCGTGCATGAGGCAAAAGTTACACAATCATTACAGAAAACTCCTTCATAAATAAGCACTTGCTTCTCTAAGTTTCCTCTCTGGGCGTGAAGGGGAACTTGGGAATTGGGAATTTCTTTGCAATTCCTGTCTCTTTTTCCCCAGCGGCTGAGTTAAAACCCACTCTCTCCAGTCAAAGTGTTTCATTTCTAGTCCAGGGAATATTCTTGAGAATTATATACGAGTTCTTTAGGCGGAATTTAAGTATTTTTGTGTACAGGGCCACTGGCTTTCATATCATCGGGTATGAGGTGACTGGATTTCAGACAGTCAGAAGGAAATAGAGAGAATATAGGATAACAGAGTCATGGACGCTGGTGCTGCAATGAACCCGGGTCAGCCCAGGGTATCTTCATCCTGGCTGCACATCTCTATCCTTGGAGACGGAGTGACGCTGGGTCAGGAGTGATCTTCCAGCATCTGTACACCTCTAAAGACTGACAGATGGTTCTTACGTTCATGTAGGTTTAAAAACCATGGATGAGGGCTTCCCTGGTGGCGCAGTGGTTGAGAATCCGCCTGCCGATGCAGGGGACACGGGTTCGTGTCCCGGTCCGGGAAGATCCCACATGCCGCGGAGCAACTAAGCCCGTGAGCCATGGCCGCTAGGCCTGCGTGTCTGGAGCCTGTGCTCCGCAGCGGGAGAGGCCACAACAGTGAGAGGCCCGCGTACCGCAAAAAAAAAAAAAAAAAAAAAAAAAAAAAAAAAAAAAAAAACCATGGATGAGACCCTCTCTCAGTCTAGGGAGGGGAAGGACACCGGAGGTGCAGAGCCGTGTATGTGCAGTGAGTGTGTATGTCTCCAGGTTTTCATCAGTGGGGATTCGAGCCCAGGCCTTGGGAAAGGACCATGAAGCTAGGGCAACGGGGCTGCCCGGTTCAAACACTCCAGCAGTAAAAGCACCTGAATGGAAACTCTGCGCCGGGTCCCGGGCTAAGCCCGGAATGCATCACCTTTGAAGACATTACCATCACTCTGTGCGGTGAGTGCTAGTATCATCATTGGGTCTGTGGGAAAACTGAGACCCAGAAAGGTTTGATAACTTGACCAAGATGACCAAGAAGTCAGGGGATGAACCCAAGCCTTCTGGCTGAGCACTTTCTGGTCTTAGCCTCCCTGCTAGAGGGAAAAAAAGACCAATTAGGAGACTTGCGGGGGACGCCCTGTAGTTTCCCTCGGAGGGCAGATTATATAACCCATGTGTGTCAGCATCCAGAAACTCTGAAGTGTGGTGGTTGGCAAATTTATTATAATTATCATTGTGCAAGAAAAGAAAACCATAGATAATGGAAAGGGGAGAAGAAGGAGGATTAGAGGAAGAAGAGGAGGGGAGGTGACGAATGGTCGATGGGTACCAAGAAGAGGCTGACCGGTGGGGCACTTTCCTGGCCCCCTAGACTCAGAGCTGCGGGGAGTGGGCGGGGAGGACAGCATGTGCCACGCAGGGCCACGGTGGGGGGGTGGCCCTTGGGAACAGACTGAATGCACAGGGGCTGTGAGGGGCAGGCTTTCTCGTGACAGGAGGGGGGAGAGACCCCGCTTCCCATGATGCGATGAAATTGGCCTGTCTGAATAATTCCACGGGCTGATAGGGAACCGAAACCCACAGCTCACGGATAAGCAGGCACCGTGCCTGGTCCCGGCGACAGGAGGGCTGTTCCGCTGGAGGCGGTAGGGGACTCGGAGCCCTCAGGCCATTTGAGGGCTCCCACTTTGACCGGATGTCAAGTCAGCATCTAACACTGAGCGTGAACTTCCGGCCTCAGCCCACAGCCACTCGCCCTTCAGGAGGCTGTGTGACGACAGAGCAGCCATCACAATGTAAAACCTGAAAACACGCCACCAACGTAGAACGTTCTCAAGAGGAGAGCCGGAAGCTTGCTCATTGCTAATGTGTTTTCTTTCCGTGGCCATGCAGAGTTATTCAAATCTGCCATTTTGATCTAGCTTTACAGCCGCGTGTGAAGTTTTCCAAGTCTACCAGAGTGGGAGTGAGAGCATCAGCTCACACCTACACAGTCACAAGTCCTCTGGGAGTCGCCTCGTCCTCCCGCCTTTCTGCCAAGTGGGACCCAAGACTGGGCCCGGTCCTATGAAAGAATTTCACGCTTAGATCTTCTTCCTGGAAAAAGTCCTACCCAAAGACCTGGAGGGAAAAGTCACGTTAGAACCAGAGGTAAAAAAGAAGGGCCAAATACAATTTCAGATTTTCCTTCAAATATCATTTTTATGTTCAGCTGGCATATGACTCTTGCCCTTATTTGAACTCATAAAATAAAACTAGAGTGTAATTCTATTCCCCAAATACGAGGGCCCTCGTGACCCTCTGGGGGGTGGTAGCTGCTTATGGATCACGTGGTCACCTTGAATGGGGCGGGAGGTGTGTACTCGGGTGTGGACCACAGTGAATTCGAAATGTAAGCACCGGAGCCCCCGAGAGGCGTCCCTGGGCCGGGATAGTCTGGACGTGATGGGAGCAACGTTCCAGAAAGGGAGCCTGCTCTCTGGTTTTCCATCTGGCGGGCAGTGCTAGAGCAGCCTCACCATGGGAGGGCAGAGGATGGCTTGGGGGGCGGCAGCCTGGCATCCGAGACAGCGCTCATGGGAGAAGCCTGAGAAAACCAGCACCCAAGGCCCAAGCAGCTGGAGTCTGGGGTCCTGGGGAGACCTGTTTAGAGAAGAACGGAACAGTTCAAGACTTTTGCTTTTCCTTTGTCCACGTGCTAAACCCCGGGGAGGGGCTGTGAGTGGTGATACTTAAACGCACAGAGGGTAGGGAGTGGTGTTTTACATAAATCCACATGCAATCATCACAAAGCGCTTGGAGGTGATATTCATCTTTGAGCCTGGGATTCTTCATCTGTAAAATGAAGGTAGTTCCTTGCTCAAGGTGACAGATCTCGTAAGTGGCAAAGTGCACATTCAAATGCAGATAAAGCCTGTCCAGGTCATTCAATTGTATTCAAGGGGTTGAGTTCCAGAAGTTGAATCTAAGCTGGGGCAGGGCCCCAAGCAATGCAGACGGATGTGTCAAAGCTCCGAGTTTCAGTTTCTGTACTCACGCAGGGTTGCCTGCCGACTGAGTAACCACGAACGGCCCATGGATGGGATTTACATGGTATGTGGAATGCGGGTCTGCGCCACAACACAGATGGGCGGGGAAGCATAGGGTTGGGGGGAGGCATTAGGGGCATGTAGGTTTGGATGAGAAGGGGGAGGGGACAGATCACGGGCATGGGGCAGGCGGCACATGGCTATGTTTTCTGGTCCAAAGACTATTTCTCTGGTGGATAACTCAGGTCAGAGTGGTGGCAGGGGTGCACCTCTGTTTAATTGGGTAGGGGCGCCCCAGGAAGGCAAGCACACCCCAGCTGGCCACAATCCCCACCATTCCTTTTTCAGGACACCAGCCTGTCCATTTTTACCCTCCTGGGCCTTGCTTTCATTTGGCTTGGGACCTGGTCTAGCCATTTGCTTATAGAGCTCTGGAAGAGTCCCTTCTGCAATATGTTTTTTTTTTTTTTCTGAAATAGAGTTGATTTACAATGTTTCAGGTGTACTGCAAAGTGATTCAGTTATATATCTATTCTTTTTCAGTTTCTTTTCCATTATAGGTTATCACGAGATATTGAATATAGCTCCCTGTGCTCTACAGGAGGTGCTTGTTGTTTATCTCTTTTATATACAGTCGTGTGTATCCGTTAATCCCAAACTCCTAACTTATCCCTCTCCACCTTTCCCCTTTGGTAACCATAAGTTTGTTTTCTGTCTGTGAGGCTGTTTCTGTTTTGTAAGTAAGTTCATCTGCATCATTTCTTGTTTTTAGGTTCCACATATAAGTGATATCATATGGTATTTGTCTTTCTCTGTCTGACTTCACTTAGTACGATCATCTCTAGGTCCATCCATGTAGCTGCAAATGGCATGATTTCATTCTCTTTATGGCTGAGTAATATTCCATCGTATGTATGTGCCACATCTTCTTTATCCATTCATCTGTCTGTGGACACTTAGGTTGCTTCCATGTCCTGGCTATTGCAAATAGTGCTGCTATGAACATAGGGGTGCATTTGTCTTTTCGAATTGGATGCGATAACGTTATTTCTGCCTCAGCACGTGGAGTGGTGTTGTTGGCTGGTCCCTGGCAAAGATTTTCCCTGTTCCTTTCCTAAAAGGAACTCAGTTTATTTTATTTATTCCTTCGTGTCAGAGTCCAAGTGCTACGGGGAAAGGACACCGCACTCGAGGGGTGGCCGGATGTTTCTCTCCTTCTCTTTGCCCCACGATTGGTTAAGGAAGGACTGATGTAATTCTGGCCAGTGGGATGTGAGGAAGGGTTTTCTAGAGCCTTCTGGAGAAGGAGGTTCCTCACTCTGGGTAAACTACTAGAAGCTACTGAGGTCTCTTCACAGGCGTTCTGAGGAAGCACGTAGCTGCACACAGAGGAGGGAAGCAGCATCTTCCTTGTGCACAGGTGAGAGAGAGGAACCTGTGCTTCTGGTGACAGCAGTGAGCTGCGATTAACCAGCTGTCAGATCTACCCTGCCTGCAGACATTCACTTATAGAGCCAAATAACTTCCTTCTCAGGTTCATTCAGATTGGTTCCATTCCGTCCCCTTTGCAGCCAAAAGTATTGTAACATTCATCACCCTTGGTATAGATCATTAGTTTTTTGTGCTCCATGCCCTGGATACTCCAAAACATTTTTCCTCTGTGCCATATGCAAGGTAGAAAAACAAAGGATAGCTTACAGTTGCCTGTTCGCCTCTAAGAACCTGGCACAGAATCGGATGTGATATGAATGACCAGCCATGGGAAAGCACAGGATCTCTCCGAGTACTAGACGTCCTTGCTTAGAAGAACAGGAAAAGAAAATTTAAAACCCTCTGACTTTGGAAAAAAGGAGATATAATTGTATTTTTCATGATGTTATTGGAAATCCCATAAATACTAGTTTAAAGTATTAACAGCCCTGACTTTTACAACGCCACCAGTAATATCTCAAGCAACATTAAAACCTCTAAATCAAAACTCCGTTTAATTCTGTAACATAAGTGTATATGTATAAGTGTGTTTGTCTGGGTAGACAGAGGGGGAGATAGAGAGAGAGAGAGAGAGAGAGAGAGAGAGAGAGAGAGAGAGAGAGAAAGAGAAAGAGAAAGAGAAAGAGATTTAGATGTCATCTCAAAAAATTAATGCAACTGAAATTAGGGCGTTTGTAAACCATAAAAGTTTGGGAATGTCTAACAATTATTTGAAAAATAGCTTATTACCTGGTTAATTAAAAATAATCCCTTTGCTACCCATAGCCTTCTTAATCGAATATACTGATTTATAGGCTAAAAAGCAGATTGAAAGAATTCGATGCTGCACATAGCCATTCTTTCTAGTCCAAAGACCTTCTCCAGTAGATAATTCAGGTCAAAGTGGCGGCAGGAGTATGTCTTTGCAAAGATAAAATTAGATTTTCTTGTTACTGCTCCCCCCAAACGGAGAGATCGTATCGTTTTTCTTTCTTTCCATCACAAAGTCCAGGAGTAGACAACTGCATTAGTGATCCTGAAAAATGCCAACAAGCAGTTTTGTTATTTTAAAAGGAAATGCTTCTGAAACAGCAGGTGAGGGTGTTGAAGACAGGTGCCGAGCGAGGGGGGCGATGACATGAGCCGGCGCGTGATCCCTTTTACAATTTGTTGCTGATGCAGGTTCCGACTCCCAGCCAAGCTGGGCGGAAGCAGGAGGAGAATGGATCGCGGTGGTGGTTTCAGCCGCCGAGCGTGTGTGTCAGTGACACGCACGTGCAGATGGACGTGCCTCCCGTGAACACAGAAAGGAGAAAGGGCAGGAGCCTCTCTGACTTCCATGAAGCACCATGTCCAGGAAGCGAACACAGCCCGTGGGGTTGGGGCGATGGCTTGTGGCCAGTGGTCCACGGGGAAAGTAAAACCAACCCTGGACCCCCGTGGTCGGCACCTGTGCCCCTCGCGCTGCTCTCTCCAGACTTAGAGCAAATCCCAACTTGAAAACTTTTCCATGGATATTGACCTCTGTCAGAAGCGTATCGAAAAGGGGCTTCACGCTTGGTTTTCTTTTGTTTTATTTCTTATTATATACAAACACAAAGAACTGCTAAGTTCAATTCTGGTAGAGTTTTTTTGCAGTTCCACATCAGAAGCCCTTTACACTTGGAATGACTGTTTCATGGAAGGACTGAATCCTTCAAGTATATGCTTTAATCCAAAACTTTAATCGCACTGAGAAAGTTCCCTGTGCATCGCGGCCTTTTATGTCAATCCCTTCTTATATGTGCGTCATCCAGTGAATGAAATGAACGTGAGAGCTATCGTACATGGCATCAAGGACGTGGGTAATCCAGGATGAGGGATGGCTGAGGCCGTTTCTCCATCAGATGCAAAAATGGATTTTACATGAAAACCAGAGGTGCTCCAGAGCTCCCCGATCATTTTTGCACCTCGGTTTCAGCTGAGAATAGGTGATCCGTGCTTTCTCTTCCCCGGGAGATGGAAACGTGTATTTAGCTTTTAGTAGTAAATACAAAGGACTTGGCTTTGTAGTATATGAACCTAAAACAAGGCATTGGAAGGGAAGGTAGAAGAGATGGGGTTAGGATTCATTGGGCGTAATCAGATTCTAAAGACAGAGGGAAATTTCAGGTTGAGACAGAGGATTTCACCCAGGAAATACATTTTGCGTTGCACTCATACCTCAGATCCAAGGCACCTGGGAACAGAGTGGCCCTCTAGATCCTTCCAACTGTTTTCACGATTAAGGGGATCGTCGAACATCTCGCTATTCCACACTAGCTCAGGAGGACTGAGCTAGGGTACTTTTTGTTTCAGAGAGTGTAAACGTAAAAAAAATGATATAAAATCTCATATCATAAAATTAACTATTTTAAGCGTACAATTCACTAGCATTCAGCACCTTCACAAAGTTGTGACACCACCTCCCCATCTAGTCCCAAACCATTTCCATCCACACCAAAAGAAAGCCCTGCACCCCTGAATCAATGAGCTCCCGTTCTGTCTCTCTCCAGACCCTGGAAAACAGCAGTCTGCTTTTTGTTTCTATGATTTACCGATCCTGGAGACTTCATGTAAGTGGACTCATATAACAAGTGGTCTTTCATGACTGGTTTGCCTTTACTTAGCGTAGTGTTTTTGAGGTTCATTCGTGTTACGGTATATATCTGCACTTCCTTCCCTTTTATGGCGGAACTGTATTCCATGGTGCATATGCCACATTGTGTTGACCTGTACACCTGTGAATGAATATTTAGGTTGTTTCTAGCTTTTGGCTATTGTGAACCGTGCTGCTGTGATCGTGTGTATACGCGTATTTGAGTCTCTGTCTTCAATATTTTTGGTATACACTTAGGAGTGGAATTGCTGGGGCATATGGTAGTTCTATATTTAACTCTTTGAGGAACGTCCAATCTGTTTTCTACAGCAGCTACGCCATGTTCAGTTCCCACCAACTACGTATGAGGGTTCCGACTTTTCCACAACCTCACCAACACTTGTTATTTTCCGTTTAAAAAGTATATTGTAGCCATCCTAGTGGGTATAAAGTGGTATCTCAGTATGATTTTGACTTGCACTTCTCTAATGATGAATGATGTGGAACATCTTTCTATGTGCTGTCGGCTGTTTGCATATCTTCTGAATGTGAGCTTTTAAAGAAAAGTATTTTGTTTTCATCTAACCATTTCGGGAGGCGTTCTTAGGACGTAAGAAACTCAACAAAACCTTGATAATGTGCTCTCTCTCCCCTGTGACTGTAAGTAGATGCAGGGTAGGGGTGAGAGTGGTGGTTGTGAAATAGAAGAGCTGAGTCTTAATACTCTCTCTGCTTCCGCCCTGCTTTCTCTTCCTGGACATACTGCATTGGAAACGTTATTCTGTGCTGGGCAGGACATCTCAGCTTTTCCAGTGCCCAGACATTGTTTTCTCGACTAGTTGGCTATCTGGTATCCTTCCAGCAGGATATACGTAGGACAGAGCTGTGCATAAGCTGTGCCGTGTAATAAAGTCTGGGTCCCTGGGGCTGCCCGAGATATTGCTTCAGTGAAGAGAACATCCTAAGCTGGGCTGCAGCTTTATGCTGTGTCCTCTTGCATCCCCTCATGGGAAACCTCAGTGTCATTTGGCTTTCCCTGAGTCTCGAGCTGGCCATTTTAGACAAACTGCACGTTTTTGGTGCGGCAGGAGATGGTCTATTCTCAGGCTCAAACGGACAATAGATGTAAAATCAGAACGTAACCACCACCAATATCGCAATTAAAACTCTTCTGAAAAACCCAAAGTTAACTACCACCTTCTTCTCCGCAGTCACTTGGAGCATGACACGCCCCGACTTGAGAACCTTCCCTGGCTACCGCTTTCAACGGAACGAAGTCCATTAAGGGTCCTGCGAGGCCTGCGTGAGGTGACCCCTGCCCTCGACTCTGGTTTCTGTCCCTCGAGCCCTCACCCCGAGGCCCCTGTCACACGGACCCCCTTTCCCGTTGAACCTGCCCAGCTGTTCTGCCGCAGCCCTGAGTGTGAGGCCGTCGGGACCGCGGTCCGCGCCAAGCCCCGCTCTTCTCCGCATATGGACACCCTGCGCTCGCTCTCCCTGCATCCGGCACCCTCTCATCCTTCGGGCCTGAGCTCACTAGGGAGGCCTTCCGCACCCACCTTGTAAAAGGTAACACACCTCTTCCCTTGGTTCCTGCTAAAGAAAAAATTATTCTGATGCTCGTTAAAACGGTGCGGACGACTTTATTAGAGCTGTTGTGATGGGTGTCAGCGCAATAGGGGGGAGAAATGGGGCTCAACTCTGAATGCAACACGGACGCGTGGGGATTTATGGCCAAGGAGCAGGGTGGTGGGTGGTGGCTCTTCAAACCGGCCTCGGGGATTCGGCTGAAGGCAGGCCAGGTGGTCAGAATCACCTGTGCGATGCTGCGAGTGAGGCCTTTGGTCAGATGCCAAGGGTAAGGGAGTCTTTCTAAGTGGACTTAACAGGATTCTTGCTAAAACTGGGCTCTGCTGGCCCAGCGAGGATGGAGGCCGAGGTTAGTTTAGAGGAGGGCTCAGAGGAGCCCGAATAAAGTTTGCATAAGGAGAGAGGCTTTGTCCTTACAGCTCTATGACCCTGTTTATTTCTTTTCTTGCATTTATCCTGATCTGTAGAGAGAACACTTACTATGATCATGGGTCTATTATTTCCTGTTTTGTCTTCCCCAGTAAAGCAGACACTCCTGAAGGCAGAGGTTTTTCACCCTTTTCGGCCCCATCCTTGGTATCCAGAGTGGCACCTGCTATAGCAGGCTTTCAGGAGGTGTGTGATCAGGCCGGGCTTGGGCCTTGGGAAGTTTTCCAGAAACTTCCACACGCATGTGGAACGCGAGCCCTTTACTGTAGACAGCATACATGAGCAGAAAGGACAGCAGGGCTCTGGAGGGTTCTGCAAAGAGCAGACCCACCTGTCAGTCTTGACAGCTTACCTGCCCGATACCTGAAGAGGTCATTGTGGTCCACATTCCAACAGCCACAGTTTAGGGAAATCCCTGGCAGGGCAGGGCTTCTGCTGTGACTTATGGATCCCCGGAGTGGCATAAGCTGTTAGTTTTTCCATCTCTGACTTTGTCCTGACATTTCCTATCCCTCTCGTTTTTTCAGTGGCAGGCTTGGTACCTTCACAGAAATTCAAGGAAACTCACCAGGGACGCTTCGGGGACCCCGCCGTCGTGCGGAGTGGATGTATACAATAGCATTGAAGCCAGTGCATATGGGCAGCTGTGTTTTATTCACAACACTGGCCATTGTTATGTTTGTAGAGCTTGATACGCAAAAGGCTTCTTACAGGAAATTCGTTCTCGACACGGTTAGGAGTTGGGCTCCAACAAGCTTGGATAATATATTCCACAGTTGTTCTTGGCATCCGGAACTCTGCAGATGCTTCTGGCAGCTCTGTATGGGGACAGACACATGATGCTAGCTGCAGTGCAAAGGCTCTCTGTACCTTGTCGAGAACAAGGCCAACGATCTCAGCAGCGTTTCTGAGACATTGGCTCCTTTTATAAAACGCTACAGCAGCCTACAGACTTATTTTTTTTTTAATTTTTTACTTTTTTTAATTCCTGAATTTTATTTTATTTATTTACAGATTTATTTTTGATGTTAGCATATGGCTGGCAAAAAATTCACAACCATCAAAAGGTTTTTGGCAGCGTAGATGTAGACAGCGTGTGGCATTTGATTTTAAACTCATTTACAAAACTTTTATTTTGGCCTTCACGACGCCAAACTCCTGTTTCACCCAATGCTCACTCTTCAAGTGGCTGTTGTAGTGTCATTGAGAGGACTTGGGGGTGCGCATCAGTCTTTATTGTAACAAGGGAGAGTTGAGCATCGCAGGTGACCGTGGTCATTGCCGGGCTCGTCAAACAATATGCAGACACTTGTAGAGAAGTCTACGAGGGAGGGATTTCTAACACAGCCACTCACTGTGTAAACTAGGGAAGTTCATCAACTTCTGTCTCAGTATTTCATCTGTCAGATGAGCCAGTTGCTGTCTAACTACCTTGCGAGATTTTTATGAAGTCCTTACTGGATAAAATCCAGAGAGACTAGCTGGGTAGCAACAGAAGCGACATCTGAGCTGAGATCTGTCTGGTGCAAGCTCACGCTTGCTCACGCCGGCATGTCGGTGCCCTGCACATAGACGCTGGACTTCATTTAACGAGCAGAATGGAAGACCAAGTGACTTAGCATTTTCCAAGATGGCAGACCCAAGGCAAGTTTTAATCACAGGTGGGCTGCAGAGGTGCTATCCCAGGGCAGAGAGAGATGGAAAACGGTGGTGAGGGGCGGGTGGGGGGAAGAGCAGGTCGCGTGAGACTGCCCTGCCCCTGCTTCCCACGGGGCTTCTAGAAGGCACCCTGTCACATCCTGGGGCGCCCGGATGGCGTTGGACAGGCCATTCAGAGAAACGTGCTTGGGAACAGTCCATCTGAGGGAAGGGAGGGTAAGTTTTCTGCCGCTGGTCAAAGTTGGCTTCATGGAGGTTTACCTGCCCTTCCCCCTGGGCTGTCATCTGTCCCCCACAGCTCCCACTGTGATGTGGCAGCTCCACCCCAGAGGCTCTGAGTGTCCTGCTGGAGTCTGAGCAGATGCGCAGGTCCTCACCACAGCCCTGAGCCCTCGGAGGGGTGGACTGTACAAGAGGGAGGAAGGAGGTCCAGGCTGGCCAGGCTCTGAGTCACGAGGCCACCGCATCGGCTGAAACAGAGAAGCCACTCGGATCCTTGAGTCAGAGGGGGCTGAGGGAGTCGCTGGAGCCGCACAAGGCCGACCTTCAAGCCGTCCGAGGGACAGGGCTTGCGTTTCTGAGTGTCAGACACATCGTATCCCGAGGTCGCCTGGTAGGGTCTTGACCAGCGGGTAAACGTCCTGTACGTGTAGCAGCGTGGGGAGGGCTAGCTTTCTCAAGTCTTAGGAGCCCAATGCCTGTATGTTAGTAACCTCAGGTGGAAAAATGTCTTCTGGCACTTTTCTTTGATGGGAAAGGGGCCTTAAAAGTCAAATGCAGTCTACAGCTGGCCACGAGCATAATCAGAGTTGGTGACTGTCCATATCGTTGACGAGAACCTTGGCCCCAGACGTACCCTTTACTGAACAGCTTCCTCCCCCACTTATTGGATTTCCAGAAATACCATCTTGGTCACGTTGAGTCAAGGCAACAACGTGTTACCTGGAGCAGCGGTCACTCCAGGTAATCTGTGCTCCTTGTTTGTTTTAAAGACGCAGCGTCTTACCCTTGAAGCACTGTGCTGGATGCCACGCGTGGGAAGAAAAGTACAAAGGAGCTTGGTGTGTGGTCTGTGAAATTGACACCTGGTTAGCAGCGGTACTAGTAGGCCGTCAGGTGAGCTTCAGCCTCCAGAAGTCCTTGCGGGTCAGATTAGGAATGTTTGATGGGAAAAGAGATGGCGGGTGACCACCATTTTACTCTTTGTTTGTCTGCGCTCGACATTTTTAGGTTCCTCATGTAGGAAGGGTGAGTCACGCGGTACATTCACCCTTCTGTCTGAATCATTTCATTTAGCGTAACGCCCTCCAGGCTCACCCATGTGGTCATAAATGGCAGAACTTCCTTCTTCTTAAAGGCTGACTAATATGCTACTGTATGCATGTACCACATTTTCTTAATCCATGTATCCAACAATGGACACTTAGGTTGTTTCTATATCTTGACAACTGTGAATAATGCTGCAATAAACATAGGAGTGCTGATATCGCTTTGAGATTCTGATTTCAACTCTTCTACATAAATACCCAGAAATGGGATTTCTGAAAAATATGGTAGTTTCATTTTTAATTTCTTGAGAACCTCCATACTGTTTTCCACAATGGATGCGCCATTTTGCATTCCCACCAACAGTGCACGGGGTAGGTACCATCATTTACCAACTCCCTTTTGTCAACTTCTAGAAGTTTCTCATGGGCTTGGGATATTGTGTGGGTGTGTGTTTATTTTTTTCCAGGATCCGAGCTTGGCAGCATTTTTTGAGATATGTGTGTGACTCCCACCTCCCTGTGCCTTTTTTATTTTTCAGTTTTTCCTGGGTCACTAAAATTTGTCTTAAGATTGTAAGTGATACAGAAATGCTTTGAGTTTGTCTCATCATTCAGAGTTAGAAATTATTGAATCTTGGACTTTAAATCTTGAGACACCTGTCATTTTATTATTTATTGGTGATTTTCCCCAACCAAACATCTGCCTCACACTTGCTTTTAATTTCAATGGTCCTGAAAGATTCAGAAATCCCTGAGGGCAGAAATTTTTCATTTGTGATGCCAACATCAACTTAAGACATTTTGTAAATATTAGTGCCTTCAAAATAATGAAGTCTCGAAGTTTCTCACTTTCATTAAAACCAACCACTGAAACAGAGCTTGATGCCTCCCAACTTTGCCCTTGTGTCAGGTTATAGCAGCTCAATAATACTAACTATGTAATTTATTTGTGGGAGGCATGTAAAGAAATTTCTATGTTCCTACTTTCATGTCTTTCATTAATTTGCTAACTTGCTGTCACTTTCTCATCACTCTTGGAAAAGCTACTCTGAGACGAAGTAACTTACAGAAGGTCACACATTATATTAATGCTGGTAAGCTTGTCCTCTGGCAGCTAGGTGATTCTTGGAGAATCAGAGAATTCTTTTCTCCTTGTACCTCGGAGAATAGCTAGCCCATCACCAGGTCCACTGGAGAAGTACACCAGGAATGTTGTATAACTTACCCAGTTGAAAATATTCAGCTGCTTCCCTGAGGATACAACTCACCCCACAAGATGTAGTTCAGACCAAAATTTCTAAATACAAGGGGTGCGTGTAAGACCAATTAGCTCCAATTTCTGAGCCTTTGTTTATACTACTCTTCTTGCCTGAGATGACCTTGCTTCTTTCTTCTTCTTCTTCTTCAAAAAAGTGAGAGAGTGGCATGGACATATACACACTACCAAACGGAAAACAGAGAGCTAGTGGGAAGCAGCCGCATGGCACAGGGAGATCAGCTCGGTGCTTTGTGACCACCTGGAGGGGTGGGATAGGGAGGGTGGGAGGGAGGGAGATGCAAGAGGGAAGAGATATGGGGACATATGTATATGTATAGCTGATTCACTTTGTTACAAAGCAGAAACTAACACACCATCGTAAAGCAGTTATACTCCAATAAAGACGTTAAAACAAAAGAGAACAAAACATTTCCTACTCCTGTTGCAAAGGTCTGACATAAATTCTGCTTCTGCCACGAAACCCCATCTAGTTATGACACCCATTAATGAGCTTTTCTACTGAGTGTATTTGTCACATTTCGCGTTTTGCCATCCACTCAAGCCCTGAAAACAGCATGTCTCACAAGACAGCATCACCTAAGCAACTGGAGGGAGGAATGGCTTTCAAGTTCCTTGTTGAACTTGGCCATGGAGACACTGCGGAAGTACCCATCTGCGGATATTGTGAAAAAGTCCAGAAAGAATTTTTTACCTTCCTATGCCAACATTCAAGTTTGCTTACTTTACATTTTAACCCAACTCCCTGGTCCGCGTCTGTGGCATTGGCTCGTGAAGCGCATTGGGCAGGAGTTGCCATATGCGCGTGAGGGGCAGTGCTGCGTGTCCCCAAGCCCAGGGGCATTTCTGCCTGTGTGTTGTTGTAGATGCCTTTGCCTGCCTCTCTTTTATCTGGGGGTCTTCATTTTAATTGCCTATTTAACACACCTGGCAATTAAGGCGAAATGGCTCTTTGACAAATGTGAGTGCATTTTAATTAGTGCTAATTGCTTTTGTTAATTAAAAGTAATGCTTTATATTGTGTTATTGGTATTTTGTTTTGAAGTTGCCATGCCATATGTTGTATCTTTATAGGAGCTTATCAACATAGACTCTGTCACATTGTATACAGTTATATTTATGTATATATTTTTTCACACACACACACACACACACTGTATTTTATTTTTACAAGAGATAAGTAAACTGACACCAAGCACTGTCAACGGATGACCGCAGCAGAAGCAGCAACGATTGCAATTACCAAACACGAAACACGCTCACACTACGTCATGATATTGACATTCAGTCCAGTCATCCTCCACTGTAACAGCTCCTTTACTTTGCAGTGAAAATTGATTTGTATATTTTTTGCCTCTGAGTCCTCGTGGGATTTTTTTCTTTTATTCAAACAGAAAGTCACAAAAATTATAATCATCCTCATCAGTTCACTCAGTCCTAGGTAATTAATTTTTTTTTCATCTTGATCTTTTGTTAGCACTTTTATGAATTCATCCGTTTTCCATTAGAGTTGTGAAGATGCTTATTCATTCAGTTCAGCAGTAGAGTCAGTTACCAGAAACCTGTACTTGTCAGTCTTTTCCATGAATTCCTTGAAGATGAAACCCTTTTATAGGAACATTTTTGCAAAAGCATCAGAGTACACCCAGAACTGTCTGTAAATGACAAAAGACTTAAAAATGACCACGGTTAAAGATTTAATGAAACTTCATAATAATGCAATTGACAAGGAAATTTAGTTGTTTCTGAGATATACATTTTAAAGTAATAACTAGAACTATGACTTCTAACATTAAACCAGAACATATAAGATTTTTAGAAATTTCATGTAATGTCTGAAACATTTACATTAACATATTTGCATACGAATAACCCAAAGAAAGTTTAGTATTCGTTGTGGGTTTTTTGTTTTTGTTTGTTTACACAGCAGGTTCTCATTAGTCATCCATTTTATACACATCAGTGTGTACGTGTCAATCCCAATCGCCCAGTTCAGCATGGTACTGTCGTACAGAAAACCGGATGAATGAGTTCCAATTCTGCTACAAAGGGACTTTGCTTTGTAATCATTGGGACTTTAGGGCATGCAGTTCATGGAGAATGAAAACATACGGCCACGACTTGAGGCTAAGGTAAGAGGAGAGGCAGGTGATTTGGTTGCTGGCTTGGCCCACTTCCCCGAGTTTGGAAGTTCCCTGAAAGTCCTTGGTGAGGGGTGGTCTGGGCTGCTGAATCAGTAGGTTTTCAGCAAAAGGAAGAGGAACGTCCTTAAATTAGGATAATTTCTAGAGGATTTAATAATGGGACTATTTATGAGGGTCTGGGCTGGGTAAAGGGGGGCGTGTCACAATGGACAGAGCTGTTACCACCCTTAGGTCAGAGGGACGGGGGTGGGGGAAAGGTTACCAGAACCTGGAACCTGGAAGGATAGATTCATCTGGGGAAGGCTGCTTTTAGAAAATCAATGTCCATTGGGTGGGGGGTACATTCAAATTGAAGCAACTTTGCCTGGGTGGGTTCAAGGACTCGTAGCCTGTCTTCACCTGCCTTTTCCCCTCTGAATTCCTGTTAGGGCACCCCAGTGGCTGAAACACCTGGGAGTCAGTGGTGAGATTGCTAAGAGTCAGACTTCTGGGGCAGAGAGCAAAGGGAGAGTGGATCTGTGTAACTAAACACACATGCCCAGCACCGCGATAGTAGAAATTCCTCCACCTCCGGGCAAACCTGGGCTGCATGGACAGAGGGCTGGAGGTCCGTGTGGGAAGGGACTGGGGGACTCATTCCCGGGTGCACCTGCCCGAGCGTGGCAGGGTCCTTTCCCCTGGGGACACAGCCTCCTCTCAGCCAGTGCCCCCAGCCTCCTCTCAACCAAGCTGATGTCTTGCGGTTGCAGGACTGAAGAATACTGTATGTAGGAGCCACGTATACTCCTGCTGGGCGTGTCCTAACCTGTCAACTCCTCCCACAGCTCTCAGGGCCATGCCCTTGTGTACCACCCTGACCTTGATACCTTCCGTCACCATCCCGCATCCACATTTTGCTAACAGGGAGCCTGATTCCATTAGGGCGTCTGCGGCAATCGACCCGATCTGTAGAGTCAGACTTCACATACCAGGTGCTCTTGTACCATTTATTATTTTTACGTTTTTAATTGTAAATAAAATGTCTTCCAGTCCCTCCCATGCAGCGTAGATATCTGGGGTGTGGGGGGGGTGTTGCCCACACAGCAGCCACCCTCACACGCTTAGGCCTCTGAGTCTCTCCATCCTTTGGGCCACCATCTACCTTGGCAGTTCAGGTCGTTGTCCTTTGCCAGGAGCTTGGAGGAAGCAGTGGCCCTCATGCAGCCCCGTGCTAGCAGCAAAAGCCAGTGCCAGCTCCTGGCGCCTTGCTAGGACCCCCAGTCCTCGGCCGTGGGAAGGGTTCCCATCCTGGTAAGCCTGTGTCCCTCCCCCTCCACCCAGAACCCTCCAGTGCCACGCGTGTTCTCCCGGCTCCTCTCAGTACTGATGGCCTTGGCTGATCCTAGAGGGACCTCTGGTTCTAGGATGACCCTTCAGAGTAACCCTGGAATGGGGGGGGCAAAGTGGACCTTGATGGGCGCTCATCAATCAGTCTCTGGGTGCAGCCTGACCCTGCCTCCACCCCAGGGTGGGGCAGGGCTTGAAGGTCTCGGTTTGGCCACCAACACTCCCTGCGGCCTTGGGAGCGAGAGCTTCGGTCAGGGAGGAGGGAATCGACCGTGCACGCCCTGTACATGTCTGACGTTTATATAGAAGACTTGGCAAACGTAGACAAGAAAACACTTGCATCCGTCATGTCGACAGCCAGAGAGAAGCATATTTCATTTCTCTTCCTTTTGTCCGTTATGTCTTGACGTGCGTACAGTTTTTTACAAATGAAATCGTTCCCCCCAGAGCTGGCTTGTCCACCAGGCTAGCCGTTTCCCTTTGTTCTCACGTTCACCCCTATTCTTACCTTACTCTGCTCTGTGTCATGGAGACTCCGTCTTCCAGGGTGTCTCGGATCCTGGCTGGGCGGCTGGGAGACCGGATGGAAGCAGGGGGCCGGCAGGAGACAAGGTGTTCTTCCCCCGCTCTCTTGCCCAAGGGGGTGGCCCCAGCGCGCACAGGCTGACGACGCCGGCCCCTGGTCTCTGAGAGCTGGGCCGTGCTGCCCGCCTAGCCACGCAGCCGTAACATCTGCCTGCCTTGCCAATCTTGGGGTTGGCTCGCCGTTCCCTGCTTAATTACCCACCAGATGGAATTGCTGAAAACCAGTATCTTGTATTAAATATCCTTTGTGTAAAATACTTAGAACAGTTTTAACTAATCCTCAATCTTGGGGCTTCGAGGCTGTTTCTTGTTTGTTCCTAGCAGCGTTGAGCCACGACCCTCTTGGTTACTAAGTCTTTGTGTGCACTCATGATTATCTTCTCAAGCTAAATTCCCAGAGGCGGAGGAATTACTGGCTCGAAAGTTTTAAAGCTCTTGTTCAGCTCTTGCTAACTTTCCTTCCAGAAGGTTTTACTAATTGCTAATCTTTTCTTGGTCACTAACTATGACTTAAGCCCTCACCTCGGCCCTCCGAGCCCTGGATTTGCAATTTGCAGCGTGTGGCTGCAGGCAGAGCACCGTGATGTAAATGATGACCATAGCATTGTGCTATGTAGAACCTGCACAACTGTCCCCAGCAGTTCCACTGACCTGAACACCTGGAACAGAATGGGAACAGCCTTTGTCTAGAGTGAAAGAGTGGCTGAAAGTTAAAGGCGCTGACAGGGTGGAAATTGTGATACCGTGTTGCCTCTCACTGCCCGGGTGTGTATACTTCTTCTGTCATTTCTGATGCCTGGCACCAGTTCCTCCTCCTCCTCCAAGAAGCCTTCCTGGATTTTACCTGGGCACTCACTCAAAAATGATGTGTTATGCAGTTCTCATATTTTACTTGTATATGTCTTTCTACGCCTGTCTTCAGGTAAACTTTCTCATTTGGGGCAAGCCTACTTTCCCTGCTCTCCCGTCCCCTCTCTACCTGCCATAGTGCTTGTAATAATGCTGTAATGACAGGCTGAGTTGAATAACTTGTTTCTTTTGTTGAAATTCTGGTGATCATTCCTGCCCCACCCCCACCCTGGTGAGTCAATAACCTACCATTTTTCCAAGGCCTAACACTTTTTTCCTAAGCTGAAGATGCGAATTCCCACCCCCAACTCCTTGGCATTTCCCCTAGGATACTATCCACATCACAGTTGGAAGAGTATTAGGCTTGCTTATTGCTCTCAGGGCTGCACCCCTGCTTTCTTTATCTCCTATGCTGAGGGCAAGTGCCACCTCATATATAGCACAGACCTTCAAAGTTGCCAGATTTAGCAAGTAAAAATACAGGACACCTAATTAAATGTGAATCTCAGGTAAATAACGAATAGGTTTTCAGTATAAGGATGTCCCATAGCATCTTTTTGATATACCTATGCTAAAAATTATTCATTGTTTATCCAGAAGTCAAATTTAACTGGGCACCCTATATTTTTTCTGACAATCCTATGCTCAAAGAAATTGTATTGTTTTCATGTAGTATTGATAATGCCAAGGAAGTGTGGGCTGTGCATATTTGCTTTATGCGAGTTTCTAAAGAACCACTGATCTCTTAAAGTAATTCACCTATTTACTTTGGCTCCCCTTCCCCCCAACCCTTTGTCTCTAACCCCCATTTGTCCCTCTCTGTGTTTACTTTAATCCCTTCACTGCCTCTCTGAGGATTCTAAGGAAGTTCTCACAGCAACCTAAACCATATACACAGTTAATCTAGAATAAACTTAGCAAAAAGCATAGATGTTCTACCCATTATTATAAGTGGGGCATTGAAATCTCCAATTATTATTGCTAAATTGTTCATTTCTCCTTTCAGTTATGTCAGTTTTTGCTTTATGTATTTTTCAGCCTTTTTGTTAGGTGTGTATATGTTTACAACGGTTATACATTCCTGATGAATAAGCTCTTTTATTATTATAAAATGTCTCTCTTTGATCCTAGTAACTTTTTTTGTTAAAGTCCTTTAGTCTGATATTAATATAGCAACTCCACCTCTTTCAAGGATGCTGTTTGCATACATTTTTCTATCTTTTAATTTTCAACCTTTTTGCCTCTCCTCTGAATCTAAAGTGTGTTTCCTGTCCACAGCATGTAATTGAGTCTTTTTTTTTTTTAAGCTAATCTCTTGTCTTTTGATTGAATTGTTTAATCCATTCACATTCTGGTCTGCTTCTCCTAGAGTGACACACCTGCTGTGTGAGCAGTGCTGGGTTGCGGTGGTAGCCCCTGGTCTTCTAGGCTTGTACTCCTGCTGGGGAGCCTCTGCTTATGAATCGGCTGGTATGGGGTCAATCGAGGCCTCTGTATTGTCAGCCCATCATACCTGGGGTAGACATTCTGTACCACAAGGTAGGAGTATCATCTTTTCAGCCATGCCTGCCTGGAATTCTTTTTATTTATTTATTTATTTATTTATTTATTTTTGGCTGCATTGGGTCTTCATTGCCGTGTGCGGGCTTTCTCTAGTTGCGGCGAGCGGGGGCTACTCTTCGTTGCGGTGCGCGGGCTTCTCATTGCGGTGGCTTCTCTTGTTGCGGAGCATGGGCTCTAGGCGCTCGGGCTTCGGCAGTTGTGGTGTGCAGGTTCAGTAGTTGTGGTACGTGGGCTCAGTAGTTGCGGCACATGGGCTCAGTAGTGGTGGCACATGGGCTCTAGAGTGTAGGATCAGTAATTGTGGCACACAGGCTTAGGTGCTCCACGGTGTGTGAGATCTTCCCAGATCAAGGCTTGAACCCGTGTCCCCCGCATTGGCAGGCACATTCTTAACCACTGTGTCACCAGGGAAGTCCCTGCCTGGAAAGACCTGAGAAGCACCCATCACCTACCCTTTCAAAGTGAAAATGTAGCTCCCCTGGGAGTGAGGTGGGAAGAGAGCCCCCGTCTTCTTAGCTGCATCTGCTCAGGTCAGAGCACCTGTGGTCAAGTTACCCAGGGCTGGGGGGCTGGGGGTGGGAGGGGCCTCAGATTCCATAGACGTTCACTGTTTTTACTGAGATTTAGTAGATTTTCTTAAATGAATGTTTCTCCATTCATTTGCTAAATGCCCTTAGGACAATTTCCAGAGGCTTTAGATGGTTGTTTAAAAAAATAATTTTCACTAGTTAAGTGGTGGTTTTTCTGGGGAAGGTGGGTTGGCTGGACTCCCCAAGCAGCCATTCTAGAATTCCGCCTCTAACTGCAACTCTGAACTACATGAAATAAAACTTTTCTTTTTTTCAATTGCCTGCACTGGCATGTGGGCTGCAAACCACCATTTGTGTCTGATGGAAAGGTTTAGCACAAGTATTCTTATTTCCAATAAGTAACACTGAGTCCTCTGATACTACTTATTAAATATTTTTTCTACATATTTTTCTACATTTTTGATCCAGAGAAGGAAACTCACTGGTATAGCTGCAGTTCATGCTCCATGAATATTTAACCCAACAAGTTGTGAATTTTTATTACCCAGTGCCTTTGGACCAATAGTCTTATTATAGATTTAAATCCTTGACTTGGTCTTAGAGATAAATTTATTATTTTGTATTTGCTCCCTAGGGAGAGATTTCGTCTAGCTAGAGTCTTTATGGGGTTTTACCACAAGACGACAGTGCTCTGTAGGTCCTTAAAATGTTTAATCGTGTGCATTCTGTTCAAATACTTTGAGATTTTGATGTTTGCTGGAGAATTTATCTACTTTCCTTTACCCTCACTGCTAATGGTAGACAAAGACGCCAAAGAAACCAAAGCAAGTAGCCAAGTTAGCTTTATGCTCTGCTATGTTCCAGAGAACATTTCATCTTTGGTGAAATTCAGTGGGACAGGGGTGTATTTTCTTCCCTTTGCCTTTTTTTTTTATCGGCAGTGCTGTGCAGCTTGCAGGATGTCAGTTCCCCAAGCAGGGAGTGAACCTAGGCCCTCAGCAGTGAAAGCGTGGAGCCCTAACCACTGGACTGTTAGGGAATTCCCTCCCATTTGCCTTTGAAGGATTACTTACAAGGATTTGTTAGTATCCTTCGTATATATCTAACGCAGCGCGCTGTATGTGCTTATTTCCCATTTAACACTCGAATCATTGAAATGTATGGAGGATCCGTTGAAGCCACATTTACTAAGTAAGTGGCCTCTTAGAACATCATTATGTGGGTCATAGCTTTTAACCAGATATAGTTTTAATTTAACACTTTAGGCTCATGGAAACTGGCTAGTCACCCCTCCCTTTCCTCTACCAACCAAAAGCTTATTGAAAACTTACTGTGGTTAATACTCCAAGTGATATCTCAGGGGTACAAAGAAATATTAGCCTGACTCTCTAGCCAGGACCCCTAGTTCTCCCAATCAGGCAAACTCCATGTGTTAAATTATGAAACAGATAAAAGTTTGTTTTTGTCTTTTGGATTCTCCTTCAAAAAAATTCTCCTATGTGTTCCTTTCTTCTCTCCGATGTTATCTGGACTTTTATCTTGCTCTTCCTTTCATGCTTTCAAACACTGCTTTGAAAGGACATTCCCGCTACATGGATCTAAGGCGATGCTTTGGTCTTCTAAAGGAATCTGTGGGCCCAGCTCTTCTTGTTGTACAGACTGTGCCCTGTGCAAGGGCACCTGGCTCAGGGGGCAACATGACGGGCTGAATTCAGACCTTAGTCACTTTCCCAGCCCCGGGTCTTTGTGGACTCTTCTAGAAAAAGGGCTCTCACTATAGCTTTTCTACCCTAATCCTAAATGGACCACCTTTGACCAATACCTATGAAGGTACTGTGTGTGTAAGCTGACAGCCTAAATCCTGAATTTTAAGGAAAGGACCTGTCCTTTATTATGGGGTTTCAAAAAGTCAGGGAGAAGATAGACTATTTTAGGGGGCCTCGGGGCCACCCTGTGATTAAGAACCCCTAAGATGAAGCTTGAAGTCTGCCCTGCTTCAATGCACAGCAGACTCAATGGCTGCTACCCCTATATCCTATACATCTGGGAGAGAATTGTTCACATATTGGTTAAGAGGTAAGACCGAAAACCCCTACTGGGCGTTTTGAGTTAAGGTTTGAGCTATGGATGTTCCTGGGAGAGAGTTAAGGTTTGAGCTATGGATGTTCCTGGGAGAGAGTTAAGGTTTGAGCTATGGATGTTCCTGGGAGAGAGTTAAGGTTTGAGCTATGGATGTTCCTGGGAGAGAGCGGATGACGAATGAAAACAGTTACCAGAAACTGTAACCCAAACAGGTGCTCAACGTCAGCGATCTTGGCCAAGACAGGGTCAGGGAAACTGGGTTTGGGTCAATGGGAAGAGTGAACCCAGGTACGCATGATCACTAAGATCAAAACTGGGGACCCGGGGTCCAACATTTAGGCGAGAAGAGTCCACCTTCAGCATCCAGCTGAAACCCGACTGAGGAGGACCGTCATCTGAACCGCCGGCAGACTCCCCGACACCGTCAGCCTGCGCCTTTCACGTTTGAGGCGAACGCAGAACTAGAGAAAACTATTGACGAGCCAGGAAAGCACACGGCACACCCAGGCCTTTTATGGAAACTTTGAATGGGAATGGTGTCTGTCTTCTAGCTTAAGGAGAGAAGAGAGAGAAAGCCAGAGGACCTGGACTCTTACCAGAGTCAAGTGCAAAGCCTGTTGGCAGAATTGAGGGGAAAACATGGCACTGGGGACATCTCTGATCGCATGTGTGGGGGCCTTGGGTCTCTTCTTTGCTCTGGATAGTATTCTTCTGGCCATACAAATGGAGACTGTGCCTTCGGCACACACGTGGGCAGCCTTTCCTCTTTCGGTTCAGCATTTCTTGGGAATCCAGGGCCAGAGGGTGTCACTGTGTCCCAGGTCTACCTGTGCCTTGATGGCAGAGACGAGATCGAGAGAGAGAGGGTGAGGGAGAGGGAGAAAGTGCAGGGGAATTAGTTAGTTCCGTTAGTAATTCTGTTTGAGTTTCTGTAGAGGGTTTGCACACAATCAGCAGCAAAGTTTGGAGAGGCCAGTGCATTTTATGACCTTGTAATATTTAGCAGGATTTTTTTGTCTCTTATTTCTATAACTTTTGAAACTGTTAAAAGATACTTACTTGGCCCCTATTTTGTTGGAGAGACCAAATATGCAAATTGAACCTAATATTATGAAAAAAATCTTTGTGATTAGAATTTTAAATGGTAATTTATTAATGGCTAGGTGTTGCAAAGATACATGGTTGCATTCAACAAGGAGGGCAGCTCACGTAGCCACTAATAATACAGGTATTACACATGGAACTGGAGAACTGTTTCTCCTTAAGTGATGTGCTCTCCTATTTATTACAATAATTAAAATAGTTAACAATGACTCTATGAATTTTGTTTCGTAAATTTTGTTTACAAACCAGATAATGACTTCACTTTTGAGTCATTTTTTTACTTCTGCAAGAGGGGATAGAGTCGATATTGCTGTGAGCTCCAATCATGCACTGAAATGTGTTTAATTCCACCTATAACCCCAGCAGTACAATGACATACCTGCTGCATATAGTCTGGCATTCACGCTGAGACTTTCTCATTGGTAAAACTGTTCTCAGTACTGTCATCACGTGTGTAGTGTGTTTTGTTTGGCAGACGCATGTCTTGGGGTTGATTGGCGTATGGTTTCAGAATTGCCAATGTTCCCCCAGTGATACAAGCAGGCTTCGTGGAGGAAGTCAGATTTCCAGAGTTCTTAGGACAGGAAAAATCTTCCTAAGATAAAGAGACCGAATATCTGCCAGGATCAGTCCTAGGAATATGTTGAGGGTATTTTTGTTTTGTTTTTCTTGGCTGCATTGAGTCTTAGTTGTGGCACTCGGAATCTTCATTGTGGCATGTGGGATCTTTCCTTGCAGTGCACGGGCTTCTCTCTAGTTGTGGCGTGTGGGTTTTTCTGTCTCTTTTTGTGGCATGCGTGTGGGCTCCAGGGCACGTGGGCTCTGTAGTTTGCTGCATGTGGCATCTTAGTTCCCTGACCAGGGATTGGAACCCACATCCCCTGCATTGGAAGGTGGCTTCTTTTTTTTTTTTAAATTAATTAATTTTATTTTTGGCTGCGTTGGGTCTTCGTTGCTGCGCGCGGGCTTTCTCTAGTTGCGGCGAGCGGGGGCTGCTCTTCGTTGCGGCACGTGGATTTCTCATTGCGGTGGCTTCTCTCGTTGCGGAGCACGGGCTCTAGATGTGGGGGCTTCGGTAGTGGTGGCGCATGGAATTTGTTGCTCCGCAGCATGGGGGATCTTCCTGGACCAGGGCTCAAACCCGTGTCCCCTACATTGGCAGGTGGATTCTTAACCACTGCGCCACCAGGGAAGCCCTGGAAGATAGATTCTTTACCACTGGGCCACTGGAGAAGTCCTGATGTTGTCTATTTTAATGGGGGTTCTCAAGCCTGGCTCTTCAGCAGCTCCATCTGGAGAACTTATTAAAAAGCAGATGCCTGTGTCTACCTCTGATGAGTCTATTGTACATCTGTGGTGGGTTCAGGCATCTATATTTTTTATAAGCTCCTCAGAAAATCCTGGTATATACACTATGTTTGCCAATAAACCTCACGTGTTCTATTCCAGTAATTTTCAAAGAGCCATGTCCTGAACACTTTTGTCATGAAAATTGGTAAAGCTGTTGATGATCTTTCCTTGCTGGATCATTTCCTTTCATTGTAAATTACAACGGATAGTAAATCGTGGTGTAACACACCAGAGCTTAAAATGCAAATGATTAATTCTGTCGAATAACTCAATTTATCAATTTCAGGCTTTAAATAGGTTAAACATTTTAATAAGTTAAATATTTTAACAAGCCTTTGTTTTGTTGGCTGAAAATTAGATATTCGGTAGCATTGTTCAATAACCATCATTTGCAGTATTCTTGTTGGATCAGTACCGCCCGGCATTCCCCTCACGTGCTGACTCAACTCTGTGCTAAAGGTTTTCAGGCCCCAGGAAAAACGTTCTGAAAGAATGAGCGTACTCGAGAAAATGTAATTAAGGTAAGAGTTTTGAACTATATTCATTGATTTTGGAAACTTGGCTTTTCTCCGAGTAAAATTCAGTTTTAAGTATTTTTAAAAAAGGATTATGAAGGATTTGCATTTGTTTAATGTGAACTACAATTCTGCAAGTTGCCTGAAATGTCACCATTACATATTTAATCCTTTAATTTAAATTATGGTCTCTGGTGTGTCTGTCACAGTAAAAGTGCTATTTGGTGTCAGTCTAATGATATTTTAGAGGTATTGCAATGGAGTGAAAAGGCCACTGCAGTTGAAACAGAAGATTTGCAGTTATTAACTCTGTGTTCTCAGCCAAGGCATCTGACTCTCTGAGCGCTGTGTGGGGTTGAGAAGTAAGTAGGGTATAACAGTATCTAATAATCCCTCCTCTCAACTCTGCCCCCTTCTGGCTCTGCAAAAAGCCAATCCATTATCAGACATCAGCGTGGAAAGCTTCTCAAGAGGGTGGACACCTGGTTCTTCCTGAGAGCGGTCCTTGATGGGAGACTGACTGGGCTGGTACAGTTGCCACCCATGTAAAGGGTTGCTTTTCCCACCTTCCCTGCCTTCTCATCTTTCCTTTTCTCTCACCCTTTTTTGGGAGCTCAGGGCTGGATCAGAGACCGTCGCTGTGATGTTCCTCCAACACGTGCATCTTTCTCAGAGAAGCAGAGAGAGTGATGCTTTTCCTTCTTCCACCAAAACTGGCTGCCATCTTTGTATGGTAGTTCCATTCTCATCTAGACCAATGCCCGAGGGACTCGGACTCTTTCTTTATTGAGTTTATCATTCTTACGCTTAGCAGTTAATATTTAGGCTAAAAATTCCCCATGTTGGAGGAGAAAGAAAGGACACAGAAGCAGAAATGATGGTGGCACGAGTGAGGAAGAGTGAGAAGTCTGGCCTCATGAAGCGTCTACATTCGGAGAAGGTGGGGCTGAATTCTGGGGGCCTTGGAAGCCAGGGTGAGCAGTTTAGATTTTAGATTTGATGGAAAAGGGAAGATGGCGCCAAGCATGCTCTGAGATGCAGGCTTGCCTACGGGAGGTTTACCAGGAGCAGTTCCCAGGGCAACGCCCGTGGAAGGGAGGAGAGTGGGGATGGCTGAGGCAACCTTGGCATTGGGGGCTTGTCAACAACAACCTCAGCTGATGGCCCGGGGAGCTTGGAAGCTGGAGCCTTTTCAGGTGGTCCCATGGTGCCCGGGCCTTTTTCCTCCCGCGGTGGTCAGTCATGCGGTGTGGCTTCCTCTGCCCCCAGTGGTGTGATCTGGGCTGAAGGAGCTCTCTTCATTTGAGGGCAGTTTGCAGAGAGGGTGACAGCTGAGGGACATCCATCATCTGGGGAGGGGGACAAATCCTTCACCCCGGAAGGAGGATCTGGGTGAGACATCGTGATGGCCGTCACGGGGCATCACTGCCGCGTCTTAAGGACATCTGTTGTCAGCGGCAAAATGGTTATTTGGAAGTGGTTAGGTGCCTTTGGCAGAACGGCCAAGCGAGTCCTTCAGACTGAAAGGGGAAGCACCCGCGAAGGCTGTAGGTTTTCAGCAGAGCTCTCCGGAGGAGTGAGTGGTATAAATGCAAACCGGCATTACACCTAATGGCACTCAGTTCTGTACAGTTGGCACTTGCCTGGCCCCGTGGCCAAGTTTACACGTGCCGTCTCGCTTTGCGCTCTGGAGAATGCAAAGCCTGCTGGTGGCAGGCTGTGTTTCATTACCATTCTGCCGGTTGGCAGCATTTTTGTGATAAATTAGAGGCATGTAATTTCCAGAACAAATGAGCCATTTTGAATATTGTGAGATGTGTAATTGAATGTAATACTAGCCTGTAGAATAATTGAGTTTAGAGAAACAAATATGCACGAGTTTGGACTGAACAACCTGACAGAGGAGGAACCCGACAGTCCCCAGACCTCCTGATTCAATCATTGCAAGGAAGTGACACACATGCAAACACACCACGCAAAAGCCACACACCTGTGGCTCCGTGGCTGCCTTGTTGAAGCTGCCCTTGCCTGCTAAGAAGCAGGATCTCTTTTCCCCTTGAACCTCAGGACACAACAATTCAAGTAAGGGAGAACTGTAAATACAAGCTCTACTAAGAATAGAGAACATCATGGTAATGAAACTATTTTGTTTTCCCATTTTCCTATTATAGAGGTTCCGCCAGAAGTGAATGTCTTTCAAGAAAACACACATGGCTTTGAATCTTGGATTTCTGTATCTCAACTGAGCTCATCAAACTGCTATGAATGCTTCTTTAGGTCATGTGCTAAGACAGAGGCAGCACCTAACCGTCGGGGGGAAACAGCTGCAGGGGTCAGTCAGCTATGGAGGATGTGCAAAAGTGGGGAGGGGCCTTGAGGACCCAAGCCCCTTACTGAGCAAACAGAAAGCCATTTGCTGAGTTGCATCCGTCTAGACAGAGGTCCCACGACAACCAGGCTTTGCAGTGTCCTAGTCACTGGCCCTCCTCCTGCACCACTGTGAGGCCACGTGAAGTTGCTTCCCATGGGGCTGGTGAGTGGTCCCTGTTGCTGCTACAGCCCCTCCAGGGGCTGGGGGCTGACACCCTGCAGTGCCCCTCTAATCTTGTCTCTCGTTGCCCACGCCTCTGTTTTGTTTTTTTTTTTTTAATTTTCATTGGAGTAGAGTTGATTTAAAATGTTGCATTAGTTTCTGCTGTAGAGCAAAGGGACTCAGTTGTACATATACATGTATCCACTCTTTTTTAGCTTCTTTTCCCATATATGTATTGAGCAGAGTTCCCCGTGCTCTACAGTAGGTCCTTGTTAGTTATCTATTTTATATGTAGTAGTGTGTATATGTCAATCCCAATCTCCCAATTTATCTCCCCTTCTCTGCCTTCTACCCTGGTGACCATAAGTTTGTTTTCTACATCTGTGGCTCTATTTCAGTTTTGTAAATAAGCTCATTTGTACCATTTTTTTTAGATTCCACATAGAAGCGATATCATATGATACTTGTCTTTCTCTGATTTACTTCACTCAGTATGACAATCTGTTCTCGATTCTTACCCACCACCTGTTTCATTTTTCCCTCAGTGAGTTAATCTAACAAGGAACCTAATTTATAACGTATTTAAACATGTGTACCTATTTCGTCTGCAGAGGGGAGGATGCATTATAGGGTGAGTTCTAACATGTTCAGGTAGCCTGAAAGCTCTCTCTCCGTAATACTGCTCTTCCTGTAAAGCCCCACTTTAGACCACCCTCACCTCACATCTCTGGGGTGCAGAGGTCAAACACTTCTGCTTATTATCCCCATTTTTGCAGATGAGGATACTGAATTAGAAGGAATTAAACAACGGAAATGTCCCACGAGTAGGGGAATGGCTAACACGAGGCATGTCTCTATAATGGGATATTTTAAACTCACTCACGGAGTTGCCAGGTAAATATTTACTGACCATAGTGACTGAGGGAAATGCTCATGATAAAGCAGTAAGAGCTGAGCAGGGTGTACTATTGTGGACTTTCAGTATTTAGTACTCCATGAGCCATCCCGAGGGTCCGGCACATGTTAGAAGGTTACTAAGGATGTATTTGAATCCTGCAGGCTCTGAGTCTGTTCCACAAGGCGGGGAGTCCCTTAGCCGGAGGGGCGGCCGACCAGCTGCTGGTATCTACACATCCGTGGCCACATCTCAGATCAGTTTGTTGGTTTGTACTTTCCAGATATTCACTGACCTGCTCCCAGTGATCAATTCCACTTCTTTGTAAAACATGGTTCCCCAAAGAACACCAACTGCCAGTGTTGCTGAAATAAAAAGAAAGTGAAACAGTCTAGAAAGGCAATGGTTCTTAGGAAATTTAACCAAAACTTCAAAAGTACGGAATGCCAAATGCAATCATAACTTAAAGTCGTGATATGACTAAGGCAGCCGTACCTACTGTATATAAACAAGAAAAAGCAACCTGAGAAATTGCGGTGAGGATCCTAGGCTGTGCGAACATTGTTCAAGTGAAAAGGAACTGTGATTAAAGCTGAGAAAGGTGGTGAATGTGAGGTCGGGGATATACACACACACCCCCAAGTCACTCTCACATGAAAAGTGGGTGCTTTGCTAGGATTCCAAGAGTTTTTGCAAACGATCCCGCCGTGCTACCGGTGGTGAAATTTCCAGTGTCACTATTAACCAATGATATATCACCAGTCAGCAGGGGCAGGGACACTGGCCGTCCATATGCCAACGCACTTCCTCTGGGGCCCAGAGGTTGCTGGAGGAGCCGGGGACGGCGTGCACATGTTGGGTAGAGACCAAACCTTATACTTAGAAGAGACTGACATAGAAAACAAACTTACGGCTACCAAAGGGGAAAGGGGGGAGGGAGAAGTGAGGAGTCCGGGATTAGCGGACACACCCTCCTGTATATATTGGCTTGGCCAATAAGTTCGTTCGGCTTTTCCATAACATCGGACGGAAAATCCCGAACGAACTTTTTGGCCACCCCGATACAATAAACAAGTTCCTTACTGTACGGCACAGGGAAGTATATTCAGTATCTTGCAACAACCTATAATGGAAAAGAATCTGAAAAAGAAAACATACGTGTGTGTGTGTGTGTATATATATATATATATATATATATATATATATATATATAATACTGTATCACTTTGCTCTACACCTGAAACATTATAAGTCAACTATATTCCAATTAAAAAAAATTTTTTTAAGCCTTTGCCATCGAGATTCTGAGTGCCCACGGCTGGGAGCTCGTCCAGTTTTGGGCGACAAGGTAGGATCCATAACTGAGGACCTACTTTTTTATGAAGTCCAAAATACTAAGGGAAAAGAGTAAAACATTTCTGATGCGTTTCTTAAGTTTATTTGTCAGGGTGCTATTGATGCATTTGGAGACCGGTGACTTGTATTTAATGACGAGTAAATTGTTAATGGTCGTGAGAGATTTATCGATGTTTGTTTACAGAAAACACATGCACACCGTGAACACATGGGGGCTGAAGGGGCAGGGGAGCTGGGGGAAGCAAGAGAGAGAAAGAAGAAGGGAATTCTTCACAACCTACTTGGGAGACTTTTGCTGCTGGTCGTGATGCAGTGTCAGGTATTGCACTAGCCTTTCCTCTGATTGCTGTGAAGCTGGACACGTTAAATAAGACAAGTGCTTTCAAATGTTCACTGCAGCAGCACTGGCCTGTGATCCAAAAGAGAAGGAAAAACCCAGGTGAGCTCTGTAACCACTGTGCCTTCTGTCTGAAGCAGCTCTGAGCCAGGACGTAGGGCAGGAAGCCACGTGGAGCATGAGTCTTACCAGATGCAGAAGACAGACTGGGGGTTTGGGACAGCTGGGGTCGGTGCACTTTACCAGCTAGAGTCCCGGTGGCGAAGGATCTACGGAGAAGGAAAGCTCCAGAAATCTGCAAAGAGGTCCGCTGTCTGAATACTAAGCTGCATTTTCACTGGGGGAGACTCCACATGGCCACGCAAAATAAATGACTCCTAGGGAGCTGTGAGCTCCACGGAGCTTCTGGCCCCCTCGTTGGGCAGGAGGACATTTAAGTCTGTCCAAGCAGAGTGGAAAGGCCATGCTGAATGCTTTGGGTACCCTGCTGACTCCCCAGGAAGGCCAGGATTTGCGAGTAAGTCTCCTTTAGCCATAGAGTAAAGCCTGCTGCTGATGGGAATTCCTCAGCCTTGGCGCCATTGACATTTTGGGCTGAGAATTCTTTGCTGGGGAGGGGTCTGTCCTGTGCATTATAAGATGTGCAGCGGGATTCCTGGACTATACCCACTAAGTGCCAGTAGCAGCCCACAGGTATGACAATCAAAAAGTTGCCCCCAGTTGATAACCACTGCTATAGACCCATCATAATGAAATTTTAAAATAAGCTTCCAAAGGACTAGGGTGATTTGCAAGTAAGTTAATTGCCTGGTGAAACAAACCTCAATATTCTTGAAAGAAAGACAACAAAATCCATACAGTAAACAAGGCTGCATTTGTAATGTTCAGCGTACACTCCGTGGTGAACACAGCTGCCCGGATCACCTGATGGGAATAAGGGCCTTGCTTTCCCTGCTGCCGCCATTTTGCTCTGGCAGGCAACCTATTCGTCATCTCCCTTCAGGACCTGCCTCTGTTGTGGAGGCAGCTTGCTCCAGGCCACACCCTTTTTCGGGGGGATTGATATGGGGGTATAAAGGCCTGGCCCCCTTGTGTCAAGTTGGGACATCTCTGAAGAAGTTAAAAAAAAAATTAACAAAGGTGTTAACATGGATTTAGGAGTGCTAAAAACTCAGCTAATCAAGAAGATCTAACAAGGAAAGGAAAGGAAAAATTCTAACAAGGAAAGGAATGTGGAAAAAACGAAACAACAGATAAGGCTAATAAAAATCACATCACAGTGTGACAGACTTATCCCAACTGCATCAATAATTAGCTTAAAGAGAAATGTACTAAGCAATCCAGCTAAAAGACAGCGATGATACACAAAGAAAAGCAGCAAGATCATATAAATGTGATTTACAAGAGATGCATTTTAAGCATGAACAAAAGATGAGATAAAAGGAGAAGGGACAAAGAGGCTTATCATGCAAACTTTAATCTTAGAAAGAAAGCTGGTGTCATGGACTGAATGGTGGTTCCCCCAATTCATATGCTGAAGTTCTAACCCTCCACGTGACTACATTTGGACATGAGGCCTTTAAGGAGGTAATTAAGGTTAAATGAGGTCATAAGGATGGGGCCTGAATCCTACAGGACTAGTGTCCTTATAAGAAGAGGAAGAGACACAAGAGATCTCTCTCTCCACTTTACACCTGTGCCCAGAGGAAAGGCCATTGAGGACGCAGCAGGATGAGGGCCGTCTGCAGCCAAGGAGAGAGTTTTCACCGGAATCCAACCCAGCTGGCACCATGATCTTGGACTTCCAGCCTCTGGAACTGTGACAAAATAAGTTTCTGTTTTTAAGCCACCCAGCCTGGGTTCTTTGGTTGTGGCGGCCCAAACGGACTCCTACAGCTGCAATGGGTATGTTAATATCCAACAAATTAGACAATGGGAGAAATAAGGCACATTATCAAAGATAAAGACATTTCACCGTGATAAAGGAATCAATTCATTAAGAGGAGAATCCTAGATGTGGAGATTCTCACCCAGATCCCCCTTCAAGAAAAAGAGCCCGCTGCCCTGCTGAGGGGAGTGTGCTCGGGGCTGCAGAGAGCTGCCGCAAGTCACCTTTCCTGGGGCAGCCGGCATGCCCAGTGAGGCAGGCTGGAAAGACTCGGACACTCTGACCCAATACGGGATCATGTGATGGGGCAATACTCACTCCAAGTCTCCCCATTAACGGTCAAGGACATAATCTCTGCGACAGTCCGGGCACTGCTTTCCAAGTCAGGAAACTCTATGCAGCAGAAGTCAGAGTTTTATTCCGGAACTCTCCCGCTGGGGTTTGCCTGAGACTTGTCTACTCCTGGAACCCTGGCACCTGGATCTGCCGGGCATGTGGCCCACCTGGGCGGGTCACTGGATTTGCTGCAGAACTCTTTTCTGCCCTGGTACACACCTGAACCTGGATTTGGGAAATAGCATATGTCAGACTTCAGAATCTTGTTCTAGCCTATTACCAGTTTAATTGAAAGGCTGCAGGGAAGGTCACTTTGCCATTTTTTTTTTTTTTGGTGGCAGGTGATACAAGTTGCAACAACCTGTCCTTGTTGGTAGAGGGGCATTTTGACTTGCCCCGGACCACTGCATGTGTAAAACTTCTCTACTGTGGCAATTGGCGAGACTCTGAATCCCCATAGAATTTTCTCCCGATAACTGCCAAGAATAGATCTCACTGGGACATGTAGACATAACATATAACACGTAACAGTTTGTTTTCTGATTCTGGGTAGTGATTTGGAAACACCATTGGAATTCATGGCTTAGAATTCCAGGCCTATGTTCAAGCTACTGATATGTTTCCTTTTCATTTGAACTGCTGTCCTGGAAACCTTTGAAGCAACCAGAGGTGAAGCAAACGCCTATGTAGCATTGAGCTGCAGAGTCTCTCTTTTCCGCGTCTGAACGTGGGTCTCTTGAGGGAATCAGAACTGCTCACAGACTCTCAATCTCTGCAAAAGGAATATCCTTGGGAAGTTTCCTGAAGGAAGCACACTTGTGCTACATCTGTGGTCTCTCTTCTCTGCGGTGACTCTGTGATAATAAATGTGTTTAAAAATCCATTACAGTGGGGCATCTATCGATGGTAGATTGTTTTGAAGTTTTGTCAGCCTCATAAACAATTTCACACTTCGAAAGAAATTTCTACTGAAACACTCATGCACAATGTAAAACACAGACTGGTTTGAACAAACGGCACAGTGCTGCTTGGTTGTTTTAAATATTGGCATAGATACAAATGTATTATTGATCTCAACTCTTCCCATTGCTTTGAAACAGAAAATTATTCCTGTGGCCAGCTGTGAATAAATACGTGAGTTGGTGCCTTAGCAGTCATGATATGTTCAGCTAGCTGGATGTGACATGTAGAAATCCCACCTCATACTCCAGTTTTAACTTCTCTTCTTCAGGTCTCATTGCCCTTCTACCTGCTCTTCTTTCCATAGCTCTCTGAGGGGATGGGCTGCTGTCTCAGTTCAGAAGGGTCTTCTTTGTGTCCTCCAGAGAATCTTGTGGGTCAGGTCTGGGTTGAGGGATATGGGCCTGAGGTTGGGCTGGCAGCGCTCTAAGTCAAAATGTCCAAAGATCGAATGCAAAGAGTTTCAGCCAAGGCCTTGTGGACCCAGGAACTCTGATTCCAGAGTGCGGGAGGTCAGATAACAATGCCAGCTGGGAGACAGAGCAATAAAAGTTCAAGAATCCCTGCTAACCTGTCAGAAGACTCAGAGACCAGAATGAAGGCAAAGACGCATGACAGAGCCTGCCTGGGGAGTGAGGGCATCCCTGAGGAAGGAATCTGTCCTTCAGGTCATTCTACCTGAAGGTAACACTGCTACGTGTTGCTACTGCTGGCAGATAACATAGCTGTGCACAGGGAACTAGATTGTACTTACACTGTGAAGTATAATTTGCGGTTTAAAATCATAGACTTTTGTAGTAAATAAGAGTCTCAGACCACAGATTTTTAAATGTCTGGACTTAATTTGTATTCAGGCCCTCATTCTACCAGTCACAGTAATTCGTGGTTTCCCCTTTTCCGTTTCCCTGGGATGCTGTGCAATTTCTGAGGGCAAAAGCACTGATTAGATTTGGGGTCCCGTGTCCTCAACCCAGGAAGACAGGTGAAGAGTCACGCTCCAATGTCACCCTCAATGCTCCTCCAGAGCCACGGCCTCCCGCTGCCTCTGGCCCACTCCGGACCACGGGACAGTTAGGCCATCCTACACCAACAGCTCTTAGAAATCCTCTGTACTCTTCCTAAGTGCGATGGAGTGCGGCCTTCTCCAAGCAAGACCTCTCCACACATCCCCCAAGCCTTCAGTGTTCATGGCCGATGAAGGGGCATATCATTTGGTGGCAAAATGGCATTTCAGTGGCTGGGTCTGGCGGTGCTGGAGCCCTTTCTCTCTGCAGAAAGAGGTTCGATACTTAGAGGACCCATCAGTCCCAGTCAGAAGTTGAAAGTCTCATCCTTCGCTTTTCAGGTGTTCTTCTGGTATCCAGAAAATTGACTCTACAAGAAACTGCAAGAAGCCTGCATTCTTTCTCTTTCCCTCTTTTTTTGGATGACCAATCTTACGGAATTTTGTTGCAGTCTTTCAGTCACAGCTTCATCATCGTCCGTGATTTTGCAAGCTGGCCATGATGTCTGAATCTGATGATTCCATCCTGGGTTACAGCCACTGCTTCCAGGGCACTTGGCTCTATTTGTAGGACTTTTTTAAAAAATCAGTTCATGACTGTATGAGTATTCCTGGAGATTCTAGATAAGCCTTCCCATATTCTGGGCTCAAATTTTTTTTTTTTTTTTTTTTTTTTTTTTTTTTCCGGTACGCGGGCCTCTCACTGTTGGGGCCTCTCCCGTTGCGGAGCACAGGCTCCGGACGCGCAGGCCCAGCGGCCACGGCTCACGGGCTTAGTTGCTCCGCGGCATGTGGGATCTTCCCGGACCAGGGCACGAACCCGTGTCCCCTGCATCGGCAGGCGGATTCTCAACCACTGCGCCACCAGGAAAGCCCCGGGCTCAAATTTTGACTTACAAATCGGGTGCCTAAAAAATGTAACATATGTTCCAAAATTTCACGTCTAATATGAGGCACCATTCCATCAGGGTGACAGACATTTCATACGAATTTAGGGTTCTTCATTCCTCACTTTCCTAGGGCAGCTTTTAAGTTCTGTGGGCACATGGCAACGAGGCACAGAGGGAGGGATGCTGCAAGAGTGGGTCTCAGCATCACTGGCAGCTGGCTGAGAGGTCCGGAGACCTCTGGTCTTTGGTCAAGTCTGCAGTTGGACACGTGGGCTGTTTCCATTCCATGTGTGTCTGGGACGATCTAAGGCGGTTTTCACTTACAAATGAACATTCATGGCTTTAATGTTCTAAGAACATGGATTACAAATACAGAAGAAAATCATGAAAGAGGTTGCTTAGGTTAGTGGATCAGACTTGGAATAGGAAAAGAAGTATTGTTCCAGAAGCTTCTGCCATAGCGTAGTAATATGCTCGGAGGAGCCCTAGGGGAGCTTAATTTTTGCTCCCAAGATGAGGAAGATTGTAGATATAAATAGTGTATTTTCAGGAAAGGACCCTCAAAGGAAACTTTCATCATTTAACCACTCTTCTATGGCTCCAAGGAGATAAGTACAACCTCCAAACCTTGAAACTCACGTCAAATCTTCCTAAACCCTGAGTTGTGGGGATGAACAAGAAGCAAGGATGCCCATGAGACAGGTGTTGTTATTCCTGCTTTCAGATCACCAACTGCTGGTCCGAGGTGGGATTTCCATGGAAAACGTAATGAAAGTATGACTCCTCTTCCTACCTCGTTCTTCCCGGGTCTCAGAGTCCGGGGGGCGGGGTGGGAGGCTGTACGGAGGAAGTCTAAGATGAAGAATTTCTGTTTTCACTAAGAAAAATGATGTGATTAAGGAACAATTTTTTTGAAAGTCTCAGTCATTTCAGGGAAAAAAAGATTTCTTAAAAAGGGGCACCCCCCCATATAGAGAATAAAGTCCCATGTCACTCGGACATGGCTTCATGTAGCAGGTGCTCTAAATGATTCATGATGAAAGGATTTTTCACCATTATTACAGTGTTACCTTAGGAACCATTCATCTGGAAGCACTGGTCACTCCATCGTGTAGCAGTGGTAATGACCGCGGCTCAGGAATGGCTCGATCACGCATTTTTGTCTTTGTTCTGTCCAGCGTGTCACTTTGAACCGAAATTAATTTTCTAGACAGAAGAGGCAGAAAATAAATCCTTTTGGAATAACTAAATCCTTTAGAGATTGAGATTCACTCCCAACTCCCCATCTCTTAATGATGTGCCAGGCATCTGCTTAGCACTGGGTGCAGGACAGGCAGGTGGCGTCCATGCGTTTGACAGATTTAAGCATCTATTAAGCGCCAGTGTGCTCGACACCAGAGATGCCAGAGATTGGAGAATGTCCCTGGTCTTAAGGACGTACAAAGATAAGTGGAGAAGAGATGCTGATTGGCGATTGAAGTACAGCATTGTAACCTCTGGTCATGGAAATGTCCTCTAAGATGAACATCTGGGTGTATTTTTAAGAATGATGATCGTGAGGTCCCTCTTCTAGAAACTGGGAAATAACTACTTTCTGTGATCCAGACAAACACGAATCAAAATTAGGAAATGTACTATTGGCCACTTAACAATTTTTCTTTCTAAATTAGCAGGACCAAGTTTATAGATAAAAAGGACAAAGGATATAGTATTTCTTCTGTTTAGTCATTTAAAAAATTAACTATTCAAAGACAATCTTTGTAATGCTTGTGCTGAGCTGTGTTGCTGCTGAGGTATTGCTTGAGTCTTTCTGCTTATTGATCTACAAAGCTTCTTAAAAGGCAAACTTCAGTTTTCCTTTTGAACTGGACAAAAATTCAGAATGTACTAAACCTGACCACACGTACAATTTCCTAAGTTGCTTTCCCTTAAGAATGGCTGCAAAAGCTCCTTCTAGTAAGATGTGGGATATCATTTTCTTTGCCTTGAAGACAGAATTTCCTCGAGGATTGTAAATATCGAATATGGTTTTTATTTCACTTAGTGGATAGTTTGTAGTTTAATTTCCTCATCTCTAAAAGTGAGGGGTTTTGGTTAGATGATTTCTAAGACTCCCAAGAACATACTATAACTCTATGACTCTAAATATGGTAAAGCAACATATTTAAATGAAATCATTATTCTGGTAACGCAGGTGCCAACAGGGCTCAAATTCTTGCTTGTTCCTGATGCAGATATTAGTCAATTTTAAAATGCAGGTATTAGTCCTGAGTCATTGAGAAAGCATTAAATGGCCATTCGTCTAAACTGATTTACTTCAGGTTTAAAGGAGTAGAGGTGTTATAAGTTGGTCCTCTGGTTTTTTATGTGTGGTCCTGACATTTGCAACTGCTAATACTGTATGCTATCATATATCTTGGACTTCCCACAGATTTTCTGAAAATAAAGCCTCTGCTTCCCAGCTTTGAAATCTGGCTCTATCCTCATGGACTCCATCCAGGAACGTCCTTGCCCACAAGCTGTGGGGAAGGACCATATCACATCCCAGGGAACTCAGGGATCCTCCAGACAGCATTCATTGCTTCGTGTGACTACACCTTTCTGTGGTTCTACGGGGTCCCAGCACCCACTCGGTGAAATGTCACCACAGCATGGTGAAGTGTCCCATCTTTCACAAAATAACTTCAGGCTTAACTATAAACTTGTGTAACAGTTCTCTCGTAATGAGGTAAAAGCAAACGCATGATCATTTGATATATATACATATGTTGTAGAATGATTACCAAGACCAAGATAAATGACAGATCTATCCCTCACGTGGTCAATATACTTAACTCCTTTATTTGTGTGTGCGATGAGAATGCTTAATAGCTGCTCTCAGCGACTTTCAAGTATATACTACTGTATTTTTAACTATACGTGGTCACCATGCTGTATAGTAGTAGATCCTCAGAACTCATTCTCCTTATAACTAAAAGTTTGTACCCTTTGACCTACATCACCCCGTTTCCCTCTCCCCCAGCCCCCGGAACCGTCATTCTATTTTCTGTTTCTATGAAGTTGGCTTTTCAAAAATTTATTTGTTAAAAAAATATTTATTTGTTTAGTTTCTGCATATAAGTAATACAAGTATAGTCTTTGTCTTTCTCTGTCTGGTTTATTTCACTTACAGCCTAACTCCCCCCAGATTCACCCATGCTCTCAGAGATGGGAGGATTATCTTCTTTTTTAATTATAAAAAAGGCAAGAGATAACAAATGTGGGTGAGGGTGTGGAGAAAAGGGAACTCTTATACAGTGTTGGTGGGAATGCAAATTGGTGCAGCCATTACGGAAAACAGTACGGTGGTTCCTCAAAAAATTAGAAATCGAACTACCACCTGATTCAGCAATCCCACTTCTGGGTCTGTATCCATAGGCATTGAAATCAGTTACTTAAAGAGATACTTGCACTGCTACGTTCATTCCTGCTTACTCACAATTGCCGAGATATGGAAACAACCTAAATGTCCCCTGGCAGATAAATGGATAAAGAAAAAGTGAGTGTATAATATATATATATATATACATACACACACACACACCATGGAATATTACTTGTATATTTTTCTGTTATGAAATAAATTATAATCAAATCAATAGATTGGTACTTATAAGTTTATAACCGCTTATTTCTATTTGTTTCTTTTCCATTCTTTATCAAATAATTCGTTCTTTTCCCTATTGCACAGTGTGGGTGGTGACAGGTGGGCTCTGGGATCTTTCGCCTATTTTCGGTGCTCTGATGTCCAAGAAGTGGACGACAATTCTTTAAAGATCTGTTTATGTCTCTCCTCCTCATGAACCCCGCCCTGGGCGTTCTGGCCTCCAGCTCCCCTTCTTAGGGTTAATAGCTTACTTTTGAGATGTGCACACGCTGCTGAGCCCCCAGTGGAATTTTCAGTTCTTTATACTTAAGACCATTACATCATAAACTTTGCTTATCTTTCCCATAGTTACCAAACTTTTGAGGGCACACACTGGACGATCCATAAATACATTTTGGCTAAATGATTGGACTTCCGGGCATCCTTTCTGTCAGCAGTAGCAGACAGGTGAGAAATGGGGGAATCACTCTGAGAACCAGAAATACTTAGAGTTAAGGGCAAAGAGATAAATGATGGAGGCCGTGCCTGAGTGAAGTCACATCAGGAGCAGGCGTGACGGTGGGTCAGGATTAGATAAGGCAGGGGATGGTGTCTCTCTCACCCCCCACCTGATGCTGTAGTGCACCCACCTCTCACCCGATCTCCTTGCTCTCCACGGGTGCCCACACGCAAGCCATTCTCCTCTCTGCAGTCAAGGGTGACCTTTGAAAAATGCAAGTCAGACCACACTGCTCCCTGAACAAGCCTCTCATGGCTTCCTATGTGGTTAGAATAGAATGCTATGTGCCTGTGGCCTCCAGAGCCCAGCCTGTCTGGCCCCGCCTCCCGCAGCCCTGTCCACACTCACGGCTCCAGCCACAGTGGCCCATTCCCTCCTCTGAGATGAGCGGACCTTCCTTTGGCTGCTGTGCTCTCCCGACCCCGTCTTTGTGTGGCTGGCACCTTCCTGCGATTCTGCGCTCCTCTCCGGTATCAGCTTCTCAGGGAGGACTTCGCTGTTTTCCATCCTAAAGTGATGCACCTCTTGCTGCATACTATTAACCACGTTTTTCATTTTCTGTATTTTAAGATGCTTTGACATCTTGGGGCCTTTCTGGACCTGGGGAGTCTCCCCTTCCCAGGGCCAGTTAATTCCTAAAGAAAGTAAAACACTTGCTTTTGAGCATGTCTTTCTTGTCCAAACCAGAACCCACAACCTCAAGTACCTCCTTAATCGAACTCTCGCACACCAAGCTGATATTCCCCTCTCCCAAATCCCCCCCCAGGGCCAGGTACTGGATGACTAGGGACCCCTATAGCCTGGAGACCACTAAAATTATTCACACCAGCCAATCCTAGACCTGCTCAGCGTGTCTACCCTGCCCCTTCCTTGCAGTGAAACCACAATAAAGGCTCCCTCCTGGGTTTTCTCCCTGTTCCTCCAGCCGCTTGCTGAGCCTGGTGCTTTTCCCCATGTGGCCTCGCACTGCGTGACCGCCCTCTCCTCTTGGGAACAGCGAGTAATAAAGGCTTCCTTCAGGGAAGGCACTTGCCTGTCACCTTACCTGCCTGTCCTCCCACCACACCTGATCAAACAAATCCCAGGGATATTTTAAAACGCCCGTTCCCCCATGCAAGCTCCCCCTCTCTCTATCACACTGCCTTGTTTTTGCTCTTTGGGGTCTTATCGTCACCCGATAGTACCTAGTATGATGTTAATTTACTTTTTACTTATAACTACAAGCCACTGGTCCTCACAAGGATGTAAGCCTGCTGCAAGTAGGAAATCTACTGCCTGTTCAGCATCACCGGTGCCCGGACCAGAGCCTGGGAGAACAGGCAATCAGTCAATAATTCTTGTCCGAATGAAATTTGTAGACACTGGGAGGAGAGCAATGAGAAAATCAAATGAAAGAGTATTTGAGAAATCGTTTTGGAAGTTCTAACATATTATACAATTAAAATGGTGAGTTTATTGCTGGATGCCTCTAGTCTCAAAAGTTAAGCCTTTTCATACAGCATCACAGGCAGGTCTCGGAGGGCTTTAAGGAAGTATACTTTTATCCATTTTCCTGCACAGAAGGACAAGATATCTCTAGTGGTCTCAGAAAAATTTCTTATTAGGGAAAATCATGTCAAGGTACACCTGTGGCTCTGGTGCTGAGACCTGTGTATTTTCCCATCTTCCTGGACAGTTGGACTACAGTTCCCAGCACTCCTTGCAGTGAGGTCTGGTCATCTGATTGATTTTTAGCCATTAGTGTGTGAGTGAAATTGATGGGTGCCACTTGCAGTCCTGGCCCCTACAAGTGTCTGTGGGCAACCTCCAGGCTCCTTCACCTTCCTGGGTGACCTTGGGAACCATGGGGGGGAAGTGGAGGTGACACAGAATGGAAGGAGTCTTGGTTCCTACCTTAACACTTGGAGAGTCACTCAAGATCAGCAACATTCACTTTGGACTTAACCTGAGTGAGAAAGTTTTGTTTTGTGTTTTAAGTTTTATCAAAAAATAGCTGATTTACCGTGTTGTGTTAGTTTCAGGTGTACGGCAAAGTGATTCAGTTATTCATACGTATATATCTATTCTTTTTCAGGTTAGTTTCCATTATAGGTGATTACAAGATACTGAGTATAGTTCCCTGTGCTCGACAGTAGGTCCCTGTTGTTTAATCTATTTTATAGACAGTAGTGTGCATCTGTTAAACTCATTTATCCCTCCCCCTCCCTTTCCCCTTTAGTACCCATCAGTTTGTTTTCTATGTCTGTGGGGAGAGTTTTATTGAGTGAAAACCCTCAGGTTTGGCGGACAACCTGTTTTAGAAGCTATTGTCTTCATTAACATCGGTGCCTCGAGTGTCTGGGGAAAATCTAGCGGATGCGAAACATTGTGATGACAAGGGATTTAAAGCCCTCCTCTCGCCGGGAGATCAGAGGCTGTGGGAGTTGAATAACTCTTTTGCCAGTGATTTACAGGGCTTCTGTATGGTCGAGGTCCACGCCTCCTGTGCTCTTTCCTGTGTCTGCTGTGGCTTGGGCTCTGCCATGACTCGGCATCTTGCCTTGATTGGGTTAGGAAGGGCAGTCCTGAAGAAGTGAAACTCACATCTGTCAGTTTGGCAGAGTTTGCAAAAATCGACTCGAATGCAATTGTCTGGAGTTATTTCTCTGGACTCTAGGCAAACGGCCAGAAGGTGGAGATCCGATTTCCTCCCTAAAATATAACTTTGCTCTCCCAGGCAAAGCTGCCGGCAAAGGGGGAAGGACTAGACCTCACCCATCCCTTGACAGTGTCCTCCCCTTTGCTAACCAACTGTCCTCTCTCCGTGTCCGGGACCCAGGGCTCTGGGGCTGTTGCCCGGGGGCCCCCAAACCCCAGCTGAAGCTGCCCTCCCATGTGCTCCTCCTGCCTCTGGGTAGACGGTTCTCTCCTGCATCCTCAGAATCGCCCTCCGAGTCATTCCCTGGAGCCCTCATTTGCCCTCAGGGGCCTCAGCCTCTCTGCTGCCATCCAGCAAGGGTGCGAATCAGGCAGACGTGCAGCCTTCTCAGGCTTTTCTCCACGGCCTCAGCGAAGGAAAGTCGAAACAGAGGGAATGTTTCCGGCTGGTCCTCTTTCTGTCCCTGGGAGGGTGGGCAGGGAGCAGCCACGCTGCATTTCTGAGGTCCTCAGATAAAGACCCGCGGGCACTTTCCTGTATACTGAGACTTCTTCTTTTGTGACGTCAGCTTTGAACTTGCCAAGGCAGGGTGAGGGGACAATGCTTGTTTCATTCCCCATTAAAGAACCCTTGACATCTGGCGTGAAGTGTTCACGGAAACAGGTATTGAGACTCTTCCCAAGTATTTAGAATGAGGGTTTCATGAGGAAGCCAGGAAGTAACTTGGCTTCCAATCCTGGTTCTGCATTAACTGGTGTCTTCCAGCAGGTCCTCAGTTTCTGGACATTTTTTTTTCCACTCGTACAACATGGTAGTGGGTTTCTCAGTGTTTTTTTTCCCTCCTAAGATGTAAAACATAATCTATTTTTTCATACCAGGTGAGTGAACTTTGTTCATCTGGTGATTCAGTGCCAAGGTGATATGACATCTTCTCTTCAATAGATTAGCTGTCTTTTAAGAACACTCCTAACCAATTCAACAGTTTAGTCTGCTTGTTTTATTTTTTTAATTTACTTTTCCCATTGTGGTAAGGACACAACGCGAGATCTACCGTCTTAGCAGATTCTTACGCGCACAATATGGTGTTGTTACCTACGGGTGGCCCATCTCCAGAACTTACTCATTTGGTGGAACCGAAGCTCTACCCAGTTCTCCTTCCCTCAGCCCCTGGCGACACCTTCTACTGTTTCTGAGTTTATTTTAGATGCCTCAAGGAAGTGGGACAATGCAGAATTTGTCCTTTTGTGATAACGTGGCATCGGCATACAATAAAGTACTCTTCAGCCTTTAAAAAGAAGGGCATCTCATTGTAAAGCAATTATACTCCAATAAAGATGTTAAAAAAACAAGACAAGGTACTTACCAAATTTAAAATAAATAAATTAAAAAAAAGAAAGGGCTCTCAGTGTTGTTTGACTTGTGATCTGAAGTCCTAGGAAGTCTTAGGAGCTACCTTGGGGGCCTCGTGGGGGTGGGCTAAGGAACCTGTGGGCTCCTCCTCTCCTCCTACCCCACCCCTGCCTCCCACCACCTTCATGTTCCGTATGCATCTGGGCTGCAAAGTAAGAAAGCATCCTGGACTAGATGATCTGAAGATGATTACGGTCCTCATTGCAGGTGTTTTTCTCCATTGGTTAAACATGTGTCAGAGAAAAATCTTTATTTTTCATTGAAAAAAAATTGCGGTCACCATTTTCCTTGGTTCTCCCCGGGTTCTAACGTTCTCTGATTGTCTAAAATGGGACAGGGCATGAGGTCCGCCATTCCCGGCACACGCTTGTGTAGCACACACTGGTGACAATACGAAGGAGAAGTGGCCATCGCAGCTCCGTCCTGGAAGCAGGGTCAGAGATAGGCTGCTGGGCCGCCTTCCCGACCCACCGCCTCAAGGCGGATCGTCTCCACAGATGCAGCACCCCCGAGGGTGAGCGATACAGCAGACTCACGAGGAAACTCTTGAGGCTCCTTGGTGAAGAGCTATTGTGAGATTCCATTGCATTAACACGGGTCTCAGCCATCTTGCAAACTTCTGGTGGTTTACCAGCCCCAAAGAATGAAGCAGAGAGTGCTACCTTAGAATCAGCCGTGTGTGATGGGCGTCTCGGTGGGTAGAAATAAATACCATGCGTCGCTAATTCCTCTAGAGAAGCTTGGGTGAGAATATGTATGTTTTGCAAACGTGAACTTGCACTTCACAGGACGCGGCCGTGTTTACGTGTTTAGCCCACTAGGTGGCGCGTGAGCTGCAGCGATCATGACGGTCTGAGCTGGACCAGCCAGAGCCCGCCTCCCAGGAGCTCCCTCAGGCCAGACGCCCACACATCACGATTCTGCTCTCCGATAGCCCCGGTCCTGTATCCGGCTCTCGTTTCTTCCTCCGTGAAAGCAGGGCCCAGGCTTTCTTGCTGCTTCTTTAATAAAGCACACAGCAAAAGCTTGAATTCTTGAAACCTTCATTTAATCCTTTAATCTCCAACAAGCCTTGAATTTTAATTTTAAAGCTTTCACAGATTCAAAATATTAGAGAATGTTTGTGGACAAATCACATATTCAATAGGGGGCTTGTATACAGAATATATAAGGGACTCTCAAAACTCAAACAATTCTATTAGAAAATGGACAAAAACATGAACCGACATTTCATCAAACAAGATCTATCTATCTATCTATCTATCTATCTATCTATCTATCTATCTATCTACCTATCTATCTATCTATATATCTTTGTCTTTGGAATTCTAGATCTATGGTCTCAGGATTAGAGGAGCTTCCATACATCTAACAAGCAACTTTCCAGTCCAAGGCAGGGTAGAGGGAAGGAAGCTCTTAAGCTCACCACTACATCCTCACTCATGCACCAACCAAAGATGTTTTTCACAGGGTCCTGTGAAGAGGCTGATATGGACACAAAGTCTGCTCCCATATGTGGGGACCCCTATTCCCGGTGTTCACTGTGGGAATCTAAACTGGACCAGGCACATGCTTGATGCTTGATAATTGCAACCATTCTCTCTGACTCATGATGTCGGTCACTACCTACAGTGGTTCAAGTCCCTGTTTCCACATTGCATTTGTGGCGGCCAGACCAAGATTATCCTGGTGCCTTTGAATCCAACCTCCTCCCACACATTGATCTATTAATCTTCTTTCTTTTCTGCTGGAGCCATTTTCTGGTTTGTAAAAGGCATTCAGGTTCATAGATTCCAATCAAAACCAATTGATTTACACTTTGCTCTTCTTGAGTCCCTTGCAATTCTTTCCCCTTCCTTTTTGTATCTTCATGCTCATTTGCACAACGGTTTTTACTTTCTGCACCTCACCATGCCCTGCTCTCCAGTACTCTGCAGAAAGGTGTGACATAACTGTGCTGTGGATTGAATTTGCAGGACATTTACCCAGTGAGGCAACAAAGCCCATTCAGACAGAGCGCTCTACCCACTAATTATTCACATCATGTGAAAAATAAATGAGGCTTGCTAGCATCGATGCTATTAGCACGTTAACTTACTTTAAAACCATTTTAATGATGATTAAGTAACAACTGGATGCTGCATTATTAAGGGGTCTCTGTTTTTGTGTATACCGGCTGGTTCTTAATTGGCTAATTTCTTTTTTTAAAATTTAATTTAATTTTATTTTTATACAGCAGGATGTTATTAGTTATCTATTTTATACATATCTGTGTATACATGTCAATCCCGATCTCCCAGTTCATCCCCCACCCACGCACCCCCTTCCCCCACCCTTGGTGTTCATATGTTTGTTCTCTACATCTGTGTCTCTATTTCTGCCCTGCAAACCGGTTCATCTGTACCATTTTTCTACATTCCACATATATGCATTAATATGCAATATTTGTTTTTCTCTTTCTGACTTACTTCACTCTGTACGACAGTCTCTAGATCCATCCACGTCTCTACAAATGACCCAATTTCATTCCTTTTTATGGCTGAGTAATATTCCATTGTAGATATGTGCCACATCTTCTTTATCCATTCATCTGTTGATGGGCTTTTAGGTTGTTTCCATTACCTGGCTATTGTAAATAGTGCTGCAGTGAACATTGGGGTGCATGTGTCTTTTTGAATTATGGTTTTCTCTGGGTATATGCCCAGTAGTGGGATTGCTGGGTCATATGGTAATTCTATTTGTAGTTTTTTAAGGAACTTCCATACTGTTCTCCATAGCGGCTGTATCAATTTACATTCCCACCAACAGTGCAAGAGGGTTCCCTTTTCTCCACACCCTCTCCAGTATTTGTTGTTTGTAGATTTTCTGATGATGACCCTTCTAACTGGTGCAAGGTGATACCTCATTGTAGTGCTGATTTGCATTTCTGTAATAATTAGTGTTGTTGAGCAGCTTTTCATGTGCCTCTTGGCCATCTGTATGTCTTCTTTGGAGAAATGCCTGTTTAGATCTTCTGCCCATTTTTTGAATGGGTTGTTTGTTTCTTCAATATTGAGCTGCATGAGCTGTTTATATATTTTGGAGATTAATCTTTTGTCCATTGATTCGTTCGCAACTATTTTCTCCCATTCTGAGGGATGTCTTTTCATCTTGTCTATAGTTTCCTTTGCTGTGCAAAAGCTTTTAAGTTTCACTAGGTCCCATTCATTTATTTTTGTTTTTATTTCCATTGCTCTAGGAGGTGGGTCAAAAAAGATCTTGCTATGATTTATGTCAAAGAGCATTCTTCCTATGTTTTCCTCTAAGAGTTTTATAGTGTCTGGTCTTACATTTAGGTCTTTAATCCATTTTGAGTTTATCATTTTGTATGGTGTTAGGGAGTGTTCTAATTTCATTCTTTCACATGTAGCTGTCCAGTTTTCCTAGCACCACTTATTGAAGAGATTGTCTTTTCTCCATTGTATATCCTTGATAGTTGACCATAGGTGTGTGGGTTTATCTCTGGGCTTTCTATCCTGTTCCATTGATCTATATTTCTGTTTTGTGCCAGTACCATATTGTCTTGATTACTGTAGTTTTGTAGTATATTCTGAAGTCAGGGAGTCTGATTCTTCCAGCTCCTTTTTTCCCCCTCAAGATTGCTTTGGATATTTGGGGTCTTTTGTGTTTCCATAAACATTTTAAGATTTTTTTGTTCTAGTTCTGTAAAAAATGCCGTTGGTAGTTTGATAGGGATTGTGTTGAATCTGTAGATAGCTTTGGGTAGTGTAGTCATTTTCACAATATTGATTCTTCCAATCCAAGGACATGGTATATCTCTCCATCTGTTTATGTCATCTTTGATTCCTTTCATCAGTGTTTTTAATAGTTTTCTGAGTCCAAGTCTTTCACCTCCTTAGGTAGGTTTATTCCTAGGTATTGTATTCTTTTTGTTGCAATGGTAAATGGAATTGTTTCCTTAATTTCTCTTTCTGATTTTTCATTGTTAATGTATAGGAATGCAAGGGATTTCTGTGCATTAATTTTGTATCCTGCAACCATACCAAATTCATTGATTAGTTCTAGTAGTTTTCTGGTTGCACCTTTAGGATTTTCTATGTATAGTATCATGTCATCTGCAAACAGTGACAGTTTTACTTTTCCAATTTGGAACCCTTTTATTTCATTTTCTTTTCTGATTGCCTTGGCTAGGACTTCCAAAACTATGTTGAATGAGAGTTGTGAGAGTGGACATCCTTGTCTTCTTCCTGATCTTAGTGGAAATGCTTTCAGTTTTTCACCATTGAGAATGATGTTTGCTGTGGGTTTGTCATCTATGGCCTTTATTGTGTTGAGGTAGGTTCCCTGTATACCCATTTCCTGGAGAGTTTTTATCATAAATGGGTGTTGAATTTTGTCAAAAGCTTTTTGTGCATCTATTGACATGATCATATGGTTTTTATTCCTTAATTTGTTAATGTGGTGCATCACATTGATCAATTTGCATATATTGAAGAATCCTTGCATCCCTGGGATAGATCCCACTTGATCATGGTGTATGATCCTTTTAATGTGTTGTTGGATACTGTCTGCTAGTATTTTGTTGAGGATTTTTGCTTCTATATTCATCAGTGATATTGGCCTGTAGTTTTCTTTTTTTGTGGTATCTTTGTCTGGTTTTGGTATCAGGGCGATGGTGGCCTTGTAGAATGAGTTTGGTCGTGTTCCTTCCTCCACAAGGTTTTGGAAGAGTTTGAGAAGGATGGGTGTTAGCTCTTCTCTAAATGTTTGATAGAATTCACCTGTGAAGCCATCTGGTCCTGGACTTTTATTTGTTGGAACATTTTTAATCACAGTTTCAATTTCATTACTTGTGACTGGTCTGTTCACATTTTCTATTTCTTCCTGGTTCAGTCTTGGAAGGTTATACCTTTCTAAGAATTTACCCATTTCTTCCAGGTTGTCCATTTTGTTGGCATAGAGTTGCTTGTAGTAGTCTCTTAGGATGCTTTGTATTTCTGTGGTGTCTGTTGTAAATTCTCCTTTTTCATTTCTAATTTTATTGATTTGAGTCCTCTCCCTCTTTTTTTTTTTTTTTTTTTTTTTTTTTTGCGGTACGTGGGCCTCTCACTGGTGTGGCCTCTCCCGTTGCGGAGCACAGGCTCCAGACACACAGGCTCAGCGGCCATGGCTCACGGGCCCAGCCGCTCCACGGCACATGGGATCCTCCCGTACCTGGGCCCCCTGCATCTGCAGGCAGACTCTCAACCACTGCACCACCAGGGAAGCCCTCCCTCTTTTTCTTGATGAGTCTGGCTAAAGATTGATCAATTTTGGTTATCTTCTCAAGGAACCAGCTTTTAGTTTTATTCATCTTTGCTATTGTTTTCTTTGTTTCTATTTCATTTATTTCTGCTCTGATCTTTATGATTTCTTTCCTTCTACTAACTTTGGGTTTTTTTTCTTCTTTCTCTAGTTCCTTTAGGTGTAAGTTTAGATTGTTTATTTGAGATTTTTCTTGTTTCTTGAGGTAGGATTGTATTGCTATAAACTTCCCTCTTAGAACTGCTTTTGCTGCATCCCATAGGTTTTGGATCGTCGTGTTTTCGTTGTCATTTGTCTCTAGGTATTTTTTTGATTTTCTCTTTGATTTTTTCAGTGATCTCTTGGTTATTTAATAGCATATTGTTTAGCCTCCATGTGTTTGTATTTTTTACGGTTTTTTCCCCTGTAATTTATTTCTAAACTAATAGTGTTGTGGTTGGAAAAGATGCTTGATGTGATTTCAGTTTTCTTAAGTTTTCTGAGGCTTGATTTGTGACCCAAGATGTGATCTATCCTGGAGAATGTTCCATGTGCACTTGAGAAGAAAGTGTAATCTGCTGTTTTTGAATGGAATGTCCTATAAATATCAATTAAATCTATTTGGTCTATTGTGTCATTTAAAGCTTTCATTTCCTTATTAATCTTCTGCCTGGATGATCTGTCCATTGGTGTAAGTGAGGTATTAAAGTGCCCGCTATGATTGTGTTACTGTCGATCTCCTCTTTTATAGCTATTAGCATTTGCCTATGTATTCAGGTGCTCCAATGTTGGGTGCATATATATTTATAATTGTTATATCTTCTTCTTGGATTGATCCCTTGATCATTATGTAGTATCCTTTCTTGTCTCTTGTAACATCCTTTACTTTAAAGTCTTTTTTATCTGATATGAGTATTGCTACTCCAGCTTTCTTTTGATTTCCATTTGCATGGAATATCTTTTTCCATCCCCTCACTTTCAGTCTGTATGTGTCCCTAGGTCTGAAGTGGGTCTCTTGTAGCCAGCATATAGATGGGTCTTATTTTTGTATCCATTCAGCAAGCCTGTGTCTTTTGGTTGGAGCATTTAATCCATTCACATTTAAGGTAATTATAGATATGTATGTTCCTATTACCATTTTCTTAATTGTCTTGGGTTTGTATTTGAAGGTCCTTTTCTTCTCTTGTGTTTCCTTTAGCATTTGTTGTAGAGCTGGTTTGGTGGTGCTGAATTCTCTTAGCTTTTGCTTGTCTGTAAAGCTTTTGGTTTCTCTGTTGAATCTGAATGTGATCCTTGACAGGTAGAGTAATCTTGGTTGTAGGTTCTTCCCTTTCATCACTTTAAATATATCATACCACTCCCTTCTGTCTTATAGAGTTTCTGCTGAGAAATCAGCTGTTAACCTTATGGGAGTTCCCTTATATGTTGTCATTTTTCCCTTGTTGCTTTCAATAATTTTTCTTTGTCTTTGATTTTTGTCAACTTGATTACTATGTGTCTTGATGTGTTTCTCCTGGGGTTTATCCTGCCTGGGACTCTCTGCACTTCCTGGACTTGGGTGGCTATTTCTTTTCCCATATTAGGGAAGTTTTTGACTATAATCTCTACAAATATTTTCTTGGGTCCTTTTTCTCTCTCTTCTCCTTCTGGGACCCCTATAATGTGAATTTTGATGTGTTTAATGTTGTCCCAGAGGTCTCTTAGACTGTCTTCGTTTCTTTTCATTCTTTTTTCTTTATTCTTTTCTGCAGCAGTGATTTCCAGCATTCTGTCTTCCAGGTTACTTATCCATTCTTCTGCCTCAGTTATTCTGCTATGATTACTTCTAGTGTATTTTTCATTTCAGTTATTGTATTGTTCATCTCTGTTTGTTTGTTCTTTAATTCTTCTAGGTCTTTGTTAAACATTTCTTACGTCTTCTCGATCTTTGCCTCCATTCTTTTTTCGAGGTCCCAGATCATCTTCACTATCATTATTCTGAATTCTTTTTCTGGAAGGTTGCCTATCTCCACTTCATTTAGCTGTTCTTCTCGGGTTTTATCTTGTTCCTTCATCTGGTACATAGTCCTCTGCCTTTTCATTTTGTCTATGTTTCTGTGAATGTGGTTTTCATTCCACTGGCTGCCGGATTGTAGTTCTTCTTGCTTCTGCTGTCGGCCCTCTTAATTGGCTAATTTCTGAGGTTGGGGTGTGAAGGCAGGAGATGACAAAGTTTAGTTTTCTAAGAATTGTCACTGAGCTTTTAACATTTTATAACTAAATTTATAAGAAGTAGCTTCTACAACATTATTGAGCCTTTGAGCTGACTCTCTTAACATAAATAACTAAACTAGTCTTAAGTATTCTAACTGAGTTTTGGGGCATTTTCTCTTCATTTAGTTTATTATCCCAGATCACAAAGTTAGGAACCATTAAAAAATAAATTAAACTAGGATCTCCTGCCCATCAGAGAGCTTTTAAAATTCTACTTGAAATAGAGATTTCCCAGTTAAAATTGATGTTGGCATTGGATTAACTATTTCTATTCCATGTCAGCTAAAGGAATTTGGGACACATACATAGTCTAGATCTGAGTCACCAATATTGACACCTCAAAACTTAAAAACATATTGTTAAACTAAAAAATCAAAGAAAGAATTTCATCCTAAACACTCTGCAAAAATTAACTTGTAGGGTACATACAACCCCTTTTCCCTTTTGTCATCCTTGCCCCACATGGGCCAGATATTTGCACAGCCTTATTTAATCCTTGTGACATCTCTCTGAGGTCATGTTATCCACATGTGGCAGATGGGGAAACTGAGGCCGAGCATGTTTAAGTAGCCTCCTGGAGATCATTGATCAGACCTAGAGTTTCTCAACACAGAGTCCAGGATTACTTGTGTCAGAATCATGGGGGATTCCAAAATGCAGATTTGGGGGTCTCACCCAAACCTTCTAAATTTTGGGGAATGGGACACATAAATTTTCATTTTTTAACTGCCTCCCTAAGTTGTTTGTATAAACACCAAACTTAGGTCACTACATCTATAGCATAGATATTCCTTGACATGTGTGAATTCTGCTTATGGACAAGAACTGCATTGCTTAAGTGGATCCATCGGGAGAGGGTGTGGAGAAAAGGGAACCCTCCTTCACTGCTGGTGGGAATGTTGGAAATTATTGAGAGAATGGGAGCAGTATGGTTTATCCTGAGAATTCTGACCTCAAAGGGCATTGATATTTTTTGCCTTTGATAATCTTTTAGAGTCTGAATTAATTAAGTTCCCTGTTAATTTCTTACTTACTTTTGACTAATGACAGCTATTTTAGTTATCAGGGCCCTAGTCCCTTACATTTGCATTTTCATTAAGGGATTTACTACTATGTATGAGTCCAAATCCAGTAAGAAAGCAGAAACCACCCCAGGCCTTTGAACAGAAAGCATTCAACACAGGGAACTGGTTACAATGACAAAGGCCAGAAAAGTCAAATGGGGGCAGGGAGGCAAGAGAAAGATTAGGGGCAGCAGGAAGATTAACAACCGGAGGTCCAGCCACTTCTGGGAGGATAACCGATGGAAGTAGTGTTAGCAGAATCCAGAACCTGGGGCCATGTGGCAGGTTCTAGGAGCATCTGGGTCGGGGAGGACTTCTGGTGAGGGCTCTAGTCAGCAAGGAGACACTGGATGAAGCTTCCTCCCTTCTCCTGCTCCTCAGGGTCCATGGGAGCCTCCCATTGGCCAAAGTCACCAGAAGGCTGGTTGGCAAAGGAGGCTGGGAAGTTGAAATACGGGGCAGGTTGGGGAAATGGAGGGGATGGAGGCAAGAGATGGATGTACCATTCCTCCTCACGGAGAAAGATGGTCCACTATCTCCCTTTCCTCTACCCATGTGATGGATATGGTTAACCAAACTGGTCCTTGATGGCACCTGTTGGACCATAATTACCAAGGCAGGGCTCTTGCTCCTTCCCTTCTCTCTTGCCTCTCAGGCCCTTTCACGTCCAGCATACAAGTTCCCAGCTCCCAGGCCCACATAGGGTCCCCTTCATGACCTCATGCCATCAGAGCCAGGCTGACCCTAATTTCTAGCCTCAGAGAAAGATGTGAGAGATCCAACCATCACTCCATGGTGGGCAAGATAATTCTTACTCCTTGCTGGGAACCCATGGATATGTTAGGTCATGTGGTGTGGGATATTAAGGGTACAGGTGGAATTGAGGGTGCTAATCAGCTGACCTTAGAATAGAGAGAATCCTGGATTATCCAGATGGACCCCATGGCTTCATGAGGATCCTTAAAAGTGGAAGAGGGAGACAGAGAAAGAGAGCCCAGTGAGCAATGTGCCTACACAGCTCAATACTTGATGGGGTGGCCATTCAGATCAACTGGGAAAAGAACCCAACTAGTTGATCAATCTTATATAAGTAAGATTGATCTTACTTATATAATCTTATCAATCATTTTATCAGACGAAGCTAGGCATCCTATGCCAATCATACTCAAAAATAAATGTCAAATATATTAAAGATATAAACATAAAAATACAAAATTAAAATTAAAAATTAAATTAAAATTAAATTAAAATTAAAAATACAAAATTTTGGGATAATATTTTTATAGTTTGGAGGAAGAAGGAGTGTCTGCTTGAGTGGAGGTAGAAACTCAATATTATGTAATAAGCTGGAAGGGAAAAGAATCTGAAAGAGAATATATATATATAACCGAACTGCTGTGCTGTACACCTGAAACTTACACAATATTGTAAATCAACTCTACTTCAATAAAAAGATTTAAAAAACACTAGAAACTCAAACACATGAAGAAAAGATGGACGGTCTTGGCCACGTAAAAATGTAAAGTCTCTGAACGTGCAAAAACACCACAAAACAAATCAAAACAGATGTGAGAAACCAGAAGAACACAGGGCATCTTGTATGATAAAAGCTTCCCTTCTTCACAAACGGCTCCCACAAATAGATGAGAAGGCAGTCTGACAGAAGGGGGTCGGAAGAAATTAGCTGTTGGGTGAGTTACTGACGAAGAAACACAAACAGCCAGTGTAGGAGCTGTTCCCTCAGTTGTGGCCTGCTAGGTTCTTGGGGTTTTGTTTGTTTGTTTGAACAGTCGCTGAAAATAATCAATAAACAATCGATAATAAGAATAGAAAAGAGTTTTATTTGAGCCAAACTGAGGATTAGCCCGGAAGCCCACTTCCCAGATGACTCTGAGAAACTGCTTTGAAGAAGCAGGATTTTCAGCACAGTTTTATATCTTGTCAGGACAAAGAACATTAAACAAGTCAGGGATCCATTTCTTCAAGATTCAAAAGAAAAATCAAAAAGAACAGACCAGAACGTACACAGCAAGACAGGATGGCCTTGGCACCTGGCAAGGCAGTCTTATCATTAAAGGAGGGCCAGCATTGGTGTCCCAAGAAGAGGGGCATTTAATCTTTATTTTATTTTTGCGGTACGCGGGCCTCTCACCGCTGTGGCCTCTCCCGTTGCGGAGCACAGGCTCCGGACGTGCAGGCGCAGCGGCCGTGGCTCACGGGCCCAGCCGCTCCGTGGCACGTGGGATCTTCCCGGACCGGGGCACGAACCCGCGTCCCCTGCATCGGCAGGCGGACTCTCAACCACTGCGCCACCAGGGAAGCCCTAATCTTTATTTTTAACATGGACATTCTTTACTTCTGGCCAGTGAGCTCTTTTCTTTAATAATTAAAGCAGATGTTCAGTGTATATTTGATAGACCACAAACAGGCCAATTTAGTTTGCATCAAATTCAAGGGAACTCATATATAAGCCACGATGACTTCCCTATATTTCAATATGTGAACATTTCTTATATCAGAACCCATGGTTGGCAATTTTTACTTTCATTTATTCTTTAGCCCCAAAGTAATATTTGAGTGTTTTATATTTTCTAAGTGGTTAGATTTATTTTGACAGTCCTCTTGTCCTTTCTAGTTTTCTTGAGCAATGGTAAGAAAGCATGTTCTTTGTTTTTTGAATTTTATTTAATTCATTTTTTTATACAGCAGGTTCTTATTAGTTATCCATTTTATACATTAGTGTATATATGTCGATCCCGATCTCCAAATTCATCACACCACCACCCCTAAGAAAGCAGGTTCTGAATCATCGCTGTCTTAGGGAGACCATATGTTTATCAACTAATGAAATTTTTATTAAATGTTCCATTAGCACCCTAAAAGTGTGTGCTCTGGTTTCGGGTGTAAAAATTTTATGCATAGTTATTAAATATTATATCAAAGTTGTTAGTCATGTTATTCAAATTCTTAAACCTCACTTTTATTATTTAATCCATTTCTGACAAGTGTGTTTCTAATTCTCCCAATTTCTCATTGAATTTACATATCTTTCACTGTTAGCATTTTGATGCTTTATTCTGTGCCCCTGGATACATGACTATTGTATTTTCTCAGTGAATTATCTCTGTAATCAATATAAAATTACTCCTTTGTCCTATTTGAGAAGGGTCAGCTTTGACATCTCATGTTCGCATCGCTACACCTGCTTTTTCTTGGCATTTTCCTCATGTGTCTCATCTCTTCCTTTATTTCGTAACGTTTCCTGTGTCATTTGGTTATGATGTGTTTTGTGTAAACAGCATGAACTTGTACTTAAGCTGTCAGAGGGTGCCTTTTAATGGGGGAATTTAAACTATTAAAATGACGAATATGTCTCAAGTTATTCCAGTGACCATATTGTTAAGTCTTCTGTTTAAAATGTGAAGGGAAAGCACAAGTCGATGGAAATAAGATGTAAAACTTTTAAATTACTAAAGGAAAGAAAGAGAAGGATTTCCACCAATCAAGGCAGCATAAGGAGCGACAGAAATCGACAAGGAAGGCAGTCTATTAAACAAAATCGACAGCTACCTTCTTCAGACCTCCAGCATGCTTTCCCGTCTCTCCTGTCACCCTGGAAAGATGTCCTATGAACCATTTGGAATTTTAGCGACTGATCATTTTTTCTTTTATTAACATTAATTTAAAAGTCCTTTCTTCAATTTGCATTAAAGGTAATGATTGTATTCACGTAACTAAAAATTTCCCGGCTCTGCCTAAAATTACAAGGCACCACGTGCAGCTGACGAATTGCTTACAGAAACCCACCGTTGTGAGGTTTCACCCTTCATACCTCCAGCATAATAGATTTTTATATATATTTGTGTGTTTTCATGTAGTTTTATTTTTTTAATTGAAGTATAGTTGATTTACAAAGTTGTGTTAGTTTCAGGTGTACAGAAAATGATTTAGATATGTATATATATATATATATATTCAGTTATATGTATATATATATATATATATTCTTTTTCAGATTCTTTTCCATTATGGGTTATTATAAGATATTGACTATATTTCCTTGTGCTATACAGTAGGTCCTTATTGATTATCTATTTTATATACAGTCGTGTGTATCTGTTAAACCCAAACTCCTAATTTATCCCTCCTCACCCCCTTTTCCTTTGGAAACCATAGGTTTATTTTCTAGCTCTGTGAGTCTGTTTCCATTTTGTAAATAAGTTCATTTGTATCATTTTTTTGGTTCCACATATAAGTGATATCATATGGTATTTGTCTTTCTCTGTCTGACTGACTTCACTTAGTATGATACTCTCTAGGTCCATCCATGTTACTGCAAATGACATTATTTCATTCTTTTTTGAAATAGCAGTAGTAATAGTATTTCACTGTGTGTGTGTGTGTGTGTGTGTGTGTGTGTGTGTGTATTCTTTATCGATTCCAGGTTTTCATATTTAACTCACAATTTCCTAGGAGATGTCAGTAAAATGTCTTGGTGATGGGGGCATATTTCAAAACTGGTCCTCTGTCTGTGACCATTTTAATCTAATATCTGGCGATTCTTTGTTGCTTATTAATTTTGTATTACGTATCCAGGTTAATCTGGTGTGACCTATCTCAGGAACTGTAAAAGTCAGTACTCCATTTCCTCAGAGTAAACCCCACCCTGCAGGGGAAGATGCTCCACCACTAGGAAGGCTTCCCTTCAAGGAGCTGGGCAGGGACAGAATCACAGCCCCTGCTGAGGGGGCTCCAGTGTCTCCTGCTCCTGCTGACCCCTCTTGGATCTTAGCTGGTACAGCGCACATACAGAGAAAAAGCTGGCATAATAAAGCAAACACTCACTTTATCTAAAGTGACAAGGTTCTCTGCTTAAAACAGTCTCAAATGTATATTTTTCTGAAGTGTTATGCTTCCATTAAAATATTCAGAGAAACTGGATTGAAGAATGAGGCTTAGTCCTGAAGGGAGATGGGACCTCCCTCAAACCGAAGACCTAATTGATGAATCCACGTTGGATGCTATGGATCTTTTTTTTTTTTTAATCTATTTTTAAAATTTATTTTTGCCTGTGTTGGGTCTTTGTTGCTGCACGTGGGCTTTCTCTAGTTGCGGCGAGCGGGGGCTACTGTTTGTTGCGGTGCGCGGGCTTCTCATTGCGGTGGCTTCTCCTGTTGCAGAGCATGGGCTCTGGGTGCGTGGGCTTCAGGAGCTGTGGCACACGGGCTCAGTAGTTGTGGCTCGTGGACTCTGGAGGGCAGGCTCAGTAGTTGTGGCGCACGGACTTAGTTGCTCCGTGGCGTGTGGGATCTTCCCGGACCAGGCCTCGAACCCGTGTCCCCTGCCTTGGCAGGCGGATTCTTAACCGCCGCGCCACCAGGGAAGCCCCAAGAAAGTCTCTTGAGGTCTGGTGAGCTGCACAATTTCTTTGGTGTAGAATAAAGTTCTTAATATCGTTTTTTTTGAGCGGAAGACATGGGCCCATTGAGAATTTGATAAAAGCTATGGCCCCTTTCACTAGAAAGATGTATTTGCGCATAATTTTGCATATAGTCTCTCCTAAACCCACAGGTCCACGGGCCCCAGATCAATAGCTCCTGACAGAATATGCATGGCTAATGTGTGCTGAGATTTGTCCTGTGATGGAGTTCCATGCCCTGCTTTTGGCCTCTGGGGGCATAAATTCAACACATCCTGAAGAGAGGCAAAGGCTGCGAATTGACAGTCACCCCTGTGCCCAGGAGAAAGGCCCTGTCTTCCCTATGGTGCAGCTTTCTTCAGAGATGGCTGAAGTGGGTAACGTCTGAGGTCTATTTTATCACCAACATTTCCACGTGGTCTCTATCCCCAACACCACAGAGAACCTTTCAAATTTACCAGCAAACTCAGTCTTTCCAGACTGATGACATTTTTATTCATCTTTCACGACAGCTTAGCAGCATCTGCTCCAGCTGGTCGCTCCTTCCTTGAAATCGGTTTCATCCTTGACTTCTGGTAGGTTTTCTCCTACTTCTCTGGCTTCTTCTCCTCAGTCTCCTTTGCTGGTTCCTTCTCAGGAGCCAGCATGATAAACGTTGGTGTCTCCGACAGTGTCTTCCTGAGGTCTTACTTCTTCTCTGTCTGTATTTATTCTTTAGATTAGTTTCATCCAGTTCTGTTGCCTTAAAATTCTCCTGGATGCTGGTGATTCCAGGCTTGAACACTACTCTGAGTTCTGACTTATATATCCAGCCACTTACTTGAATTCCCCACTTGGTGAAAAGCTTCTCAGAATTGATACCTGTGGGGACTTCCCTGGTGGCACAGTGGTTAAGAATCCACCTGCCAATGCAGGGGACACGGGTTCGAGCCCTGGTCCAGGAAGATCCCACGTGCCACGGAGCGACTAAGTCCGTTTACCACCACTACTGAGCCTGCGCTCTAGAGCTCGCGAGCCACAACTACTGAGCCCGTGTGCCACAGCTCCTGAAGCCCGTGCACCCAGAGCCCATGCTCTGCAACAAGAGAAGCCACTGCAATGAGAAGCCCGCGCACGGCAGCAAAGAGTAGCCCCCAGTCGCCGCAACTAGAGAAAACCCGCACACAGCAACGAAGACCCAACACAGCCAAAAATTTTAAAAAATAAATAAATAAATTTATTTTAAAAAATTGATATGTGCAAGTGAAGTTCATGATTGCAATAAGGTGTCATTTTTCTGAGCTGGGAGGAACTGGAGAGAGCCTGTTTGGGGTTCCAGTGGGGAGGTGACCAGTTATCAACATTTACACAACACCCTTAACTTTTTTTTTTTAAGAAGATGTTGGGGGTAGGAGTTTATTAATTTTATTTATTATTTATTTTTGCTGTGTTGGGTCTTCGTTTCTGGGCGAGGGCTTTCTCTAGTTGTGGCAAGCGGGGACCACTCTTCATCGCGGTGCACGGGCCTCTCACTATCACGGCCTCTCTTGTTGCGGAGCACAGGCTCAGTAGTTGTGGCGCACGGGCCTAGTTGCTCCGTGGCACGTGGGATCTTCCCGGACCAGGGCTCGAACCCGTATCTCCTGCATTAGCAGGCAGATTCTCAACCACTGCACCAGCAGGGAAGCCCCAACACCCTTCACGTTTATTCTTTTCCCTTATTTTAACCATCCAATCCATCTGAAAATCCGGTCAGAGTTTCGCCTCCGAACAGATCACTATTGCATTGGAATTCTCCATTCTTGTTACTCTAGACCAAGCCGCCTTCCCCTCTTACCTGGAGTAACGCAGTACCTTCCTCCTTGCCTCCTTTCACTCCCCCAACCATTCTTCCACGGGCCACCCCAGTGACTCTTCGTAGACATAAATCAGATCGTGTTACATCACTGACATTCTCAAACATATCAGGGGCTTCTTGTTGTTAGGATGAAATAAACGCTCCTCACCATCACCTGCCTGTCTCATACTCTCAAATGCTGTGCTATGTTGGAGCCAGCCTCAGGGGTCTCCTTCTAACTCTTAAATGAAGAATTAGGGCCAAGGGAAGGATTCCAGAGGAAATATGATACAAATAAATTCATTTTCACGTGTATGTTACCTTATCCCTGCAATCACATTACAAGCTCCTGTGAGCAGAGGCTCAGTTTTATTCTTTCTGTCTCCATGATCTCCACTTCTCCCTCCAACCTGCTCCCTTTGCCTTTACCTAGGATGTCATCTTTTTTTATATATGTATATATAATATTTATTTCTGTATCTATCACATTTTTTATCCACTCATCCATCAGTCAGGACTTGAGTTGTTACCATATCTTGACTATTGGAAATAATGCTGCAATGAACATGGAGGTGCATCTATCTTCTGGAATTACTGTTTTTATTTTCTTTGGATAAATGCCCAGAAGTAGGGTTGCTGGTTCATGTGGTAGTCCTATTTTTAATTTTTTGAGGAGGCTCCATATTGTTTTCCACAGCAGCTGCACCAATTTACATTCCCACTAACAGTGCACAAGAGTTCCCTTTGCTACACGTCCTCACCAGCACTTGTTTCTTGTCCTTTCAAAAATAGCCATTATGACAGGTGTGAGGTGATACCTCACTGTGGCTCTGATTGGCATTTCCCTGTTGGCCATCTGCAGTCTTTGGAAAAATGCCTACTCAGACCCTCTGTCCATTTAAAAAAATTGGGCTGTTTGGTTTTTTGCTCTTGAGTGGTAGGAGTTCTTTCTATATTTTGGATATTAACCCTTCTCAGACATATGATTATTTTCTCCCATTCAGTCAGTTGCCTTTTCATTTTGTTGTTGGTTTCCTTTGCTGTGCAGAAACATTTTAGTTTGATGTAATCCCACTTGTTTATTTTTGCTTTTGTTGCCTTTGCTTTTGGTGTTCAATCAAGAAAATCGTCGTAGGATGGCATCTTGCATAATCCGTCTAACACACTGTTTTTTGAGCATCTACTACACATGGGGCTCTGAATTAAGTGCTGGGAGTTCAGTAGACGTTAGATGTCAAGATGGTTTCTCTCCGTCTAGAAATACGAGCCATCGCATGGTGAAGATGGGAGTGGGAGATATCTGCCATAAGAAGCGTGCCATGTGTCAAAGCAAATTTTCAGCTCTGGTAGAATTTTGCCATTCTAATGAATTTTGAAGACTATCTCAGGCTAACTTTATCGCTTTGGATTAGTAACTGACTGAATGGTGCCTCAGTTTGCTTGCAAGAGTATGATTTCCCAGCGTGCTGAATTCTCTCCTACACTGTAGCTAAGAGGATCAGACTTAATGGAAAATAATGATATTCCTCACTCAGAGACAACAAGCAACGTAAACCCTTGCTCCTCTCCCTTCCCCCTTGATAAGCATCTCCTACTTAAGAGTTTCACCTGAAACGCAGCAGAGCAATGGATCAAAGCACGTTAAGGGAGAAACGATTCCTCTTTTAGCAGCAGATTCTTCCCTCTTGACTTACAACAACCACAAACGTTAGGCGTGAGGCTCTTTGCGGTCAGCTGTTCTATTTGGTGTGGAGAATCTACCTGACAGCTTTGCTTCAGAGCTTTGTTTTTAAAAAAATGAAAGAGAGTCTCATCCGGTTATAACCGCAGGCTTCCCGCTAATTCAAGTGGAATTAGGAACCAGGTGCCAACGTTGCATACACATTGCACGGTACAAACTTACATTGCAGAGTTCAGTGAGCAAGAGGAAGCATGCCTTGTATATTTTAAGCTATTAATTACAGAAGAGCAGGCAGTTTGGTTCATCTTAGATGAGCTGGGCTATTCTGTGCTGGTTAAAAATCAGACAGGGGTTATGGAAATGAGTAGCATGGTGTCAGTTACTTCAAAAAAATAAGTATATATATATATATATATATATTTTTTTTTTTTTCCCCCTTTTCTACTCAAATAAAAAACAGAAGCAGGGAAGAGGAAATTTACGCATTCATAGCTCTCTCTTGCTGTCGGGGGAGTGAAACCTGCGGTAGAAGCCGGAAGTCAGGGCCTCCTGGTGGAAAGGGCCCTAAACCCGAGAACTAGAGAGGGCGGAGCTTGCGCATCTGCGGAGGACGTCGCGCCTAACGGCGCTCACGCCGAACTGCCGTGGAAGCAGAGCAACAGGCCTTCCGACAGCCTATCAATTACGCATCGAGACAAGTGATAATTATCAAACTGTCCTCTTGGTGGGGCGTGGGGGACCTAACGTTCCAAGAACGTGGCAAAGAATGGCTTTGTCTTCTGAAAAGCTCTAGATATTTTCTTAAAAATCAATTAGACCCAACTCAGTGTTACTAGTTAATTTTTTTTTTTTTTTTTTTTTTTTTTTTGCGGTACGCAGGCCTCTCACTGTTGTGGCCTCTCCCGTTGCGGGGCACAGGCTCCGGATGCGCAGGCCCAGCGGCCATGGCTCACGGGTCCAGCCACTCCGCGGCACGTGGGATCTTCCCGGACCGGGGCACGAACCCGTATCCCCTGCATCGGCAGGCGGACCCCCAACCACTGCGCCACCAGGGAAGCCCTACTAGTTAATTTTGAACAGATATGGTATTCGTTTATCTTAAAACAACTCAGAGTGACTTTTGGGTGCTTTTAAACATCCCATTTCCCCTCAGAGCCCAAGGATTTGGCACCACAAAAGAGGCGGAAGCGGGTCGATGGCTGTTCCGACAGGGAAGTTGTAAAACAGACTGTGCTGTCTCCGCATCAGAGGGGTGTGTGTGCAGACGCGTCCAAGGGGTGCACTCCAAAGCGCCCAGAACTCAGGCACATGAACTCAAGTATCAGTCGAGCTGCCTTGTAACCACACAGCCCACACAGAGTCAGCCTGCGGTGAAAACTGGGTTGAACTGTGAAATCAACTTAAAAATTGGATAGACGAGTGTCTAACTATTTCTATGTGAGCTGTATATTTAAGTCGATTTAGTTCTCTGTATTATTAAATGATTTCACGAAGTTTTTAGATCAGACAGTGCAACTGGATGGAAGGTGTTCCAGTGTCCAGCCCTATTGATTTGCACTTAGTTTATCATTCTTTCCACGAGGCCCGGGCAAAGTATGAACGGTACATCTCATAGGTGAGGCTGATCTTTAACTTGTGTTAAATTCAGCTTGAACATACGTTACTGAGCACCTTCCAAGGGCTGGAAGACCGTGACTCTGATTTTAGGCTCTGCCACTTCCCGTGGTGGGTGATGACTTACCCTGCGTGAGCTGTCAGCCTCTGTGGAACTGGACAACGTCCTAATTCTGTCCTGGCATCATCAGGGTCAGTTGTTTATTAAAGTTCCTTGTCCTTTTTTTTTTTTTTTTTTGCGGTATGCGGGCCTCTCACTGCCGCGGCCTCTCCCGTTGCGGAGCACAGGCTCCGGACGCGCAGGCTCAGCGGCCATGGCTCACGGGCCCAGCCGCTCCGCGGCACGTGGGATCCTCCCGGACCGGGGCACGAACCCGTGTCTCCTGCATCGGCAGGCGGACTCTCAACCACTGCGCCCCCAGGGAAGCCCCCTTGTCCATTTTAACCATCACGTGAGTAGGGTATCATTATTGCTATTTTTCTTACGACCCGCCACCTCCCCTTTCACTCATTTAGTGATATCCCAGTACAGGTACATCCTAAATATTCAGGGAAACACCTCTCCTAGCTTTGCAAAGCATCAGATGATCCGAAAGTCACCCCAGGTCCTTCTGTGTTTCTCACTCTTTCACGATGAGGGTGATCTAGGTTTTAAAAGAAACAAAGCCCAGCTGGGCTGACACTTCCTGTGTTGTTTTCCATTCCTCTCCTCTGATTGCATGAGGGGTGCATCACCTCTATTTCTTTCTATTACATCACAATCCCAGTATCTGGGCAGATCATCCAAATTGGTGGAATACTCAATCCACAAGCCGAATCCTTCAACACCCTTCCAGCTCAGTAACTGCACAAAGAATATCAGGAAAGAGCACTGTCTGGGGTGCACCCTGCCGTCTTGTCAACCTGAGGCCTTGAGAACTGGATGCCACCACTTGCTCCTAAATTTTGGCCTGGTGGTTCACTGTCTGGCCTCCTGAGTGAGCCCTGGTCCTCGGTAGTGACTGAGGGGGAGGGGTGTCATTTAAAACAGACAAGGCAGGTGAGCGGTCCGAGCTGGAGTCTCCCTCCTGCGTGTCCATCTGTCTGTCTTTCCCCTCCCCACGCCTCTCCTCCCAGGACTCATAGTACTTCATCTGGATGGGTGCCTGTAGAGCCCGCCTTCTGCCCCACTGGTAAAACATCCTAAGATTCTCCTCAACAGACATTCTCCTCTTCCTAATTGATCACAAGGGGTCTGGCTTCCCAAGTCGATTTCCAGGTTTTTTTTTTTTTTTAAAACCTCTAACTCATGGCTGGCTGCACGGTAAAAAATAGACAAACGGGGCCTCATCAAACTGAAAAACTTTAGCATGTCAGGGCAAACAACCAACGAGTGAAAGCCAGCCTATGGTGTGCGAGGAAGGAATTGCAATTCATAAATCTGATAAAGGGTTAACCTGCAGAATATATCAGGAACTTCTATATGTCAACAACAAAAAACCCAAACACTTGATTTAAAAATGGGCAAAGGATTATTCTCCCAAGAATACATACAGATGGCCAATAAGCACATGAAAAGATACTCCACACCACTAAGCATTAGAGAAATGCAAATCAAAACCACAGTGAGATATCACATCACACCTGTCAGGATGGCCACTATCAAAAGTACAGAAATAACAAGCGTTGATGAGGATGCAGAGAAGTTGGCGCCTGTGCTCTGTTGGTGGGAATTTAGAATATGGTGCGGTTGCTATGGAAATCAACATGGAAGTCCATCAAAAAAAACCTAAAGAGTACTGCCTATGACCCAGCAATCCCACTTCTGGGTATTCTTTCAAAAGAATTGAAATCAGGATCTCAAAGAGAGATTTGCACACCCATGTTTATTGCAGCATTTTCACAATAATTAAGAGATGGAAGCAGCCCAAATGACCATTGACAGATGAATGAATAAACAAAATGTGGTATATACGCACAAAGGAATACTAGGTAGCCTTAAAAAGGAAGGAAATTCTGATACCTGCTACAACATGGAAGAACCTTGAGGACATTGTGATAAGTGAAATAAGCCAGACACAAAAGGGCAAATACTTGTATGAGGTATTTAAAGTAGTCAAAATCATGGAAACAGAGAGTAGAATGGTTGCCAACGGCTGAGGTGGGGGAAGGAAGAGAGAAAATTAATGTTTAGCGGGTATGGTTTCTTTTTTTTTTCCCCAGGCAAATCTCTCACTTATATTTTATTTTTATTTATTTTTTCCAGGCAAATCTCTTGCTTTTATTTTATTTTACTTATTTCTTTTAAAAACATTTTATTGGAGTATAGTTAATTTACACTGTTGCGTTAGTTTCAGGCATACAGTGAAGTGAATCAGTTATACATATACATGTATCCACTCTTTTTAAGACTCTTTTCCCATATAGGTCATCACAGAGTATTGAGTAGAGTTCCCTGTGCTCTACAGCAGGTCCTGATTAGTTATCTATTTTATATATAATAGTGTGTATATGTCAATCCCAATCTCCCAATTTATCCCTCCCCTACTTACCCCCTAGTGACCATAAGTTTGTTTTCTACATCTGCGACTCTATTTCTATTTTGTAAATAAGTTCATTTGTACCATATTTTTAAGATTCCACATATAAGCAATATCATATGATATTTGTCTTTCTCTGTCTGACTTACTTCACTCAGTATGACAATCTCTAGGTCCATCCATGTTGCTGCAAATGACATTATTTCATTCTTTTTTATGGCCGAGTAATATTCCACTGTATACATGCACCACATCTTCTTTATCTATTCCTCTGTCGATGGACATTTAGGTTGCTTCTATGTCCTGGCTATTGTGAATAGTGCTGCAATGAACATTGGGGTGCATGTATCTTTTTGAATTATGGTTTTCTCTGGATATGGGTGTAGAGTTCCAGTGTTGCAAGGTGAAAATGTTCCAGACATCTGTTACACAGCAATGTGAATATACTTAACACTATTGTACACTTAACAGTTGTTAAGATGGTACATTTAATATTGTGTGCTTTTTATTAACCTCAGTAAAACACACACACACACACACACACACACACACACACACACACACACAGACACACACACAGCCTCTAAGTCATTGGCTTTTGCCTGCCCACAATGTCGGAAGTCACTTGTGACATGGCTGGAAAGTTTCAATATTGGTAATGATTTAAGATGCAAATGTTTGCAGATTGCAAGCAATAAAGGAATCAATTGGTACATGTAAATGGCTGAGAACTGTGCTTGGTCCATGTTCAGTATTAACAAACATACTTGTGTAGTGGTCAAGCATAACACTGATAGTTTACAGTCTTTAAAAGCAGGCTCATTCTTTTGAACACAATACCAGAAATACTCTTGGAGTATAGATAGACAGAGGTAACTCATCTTCTCAAAATCCCTACTGTAATCGCTGATGACACTGAGTTGGGAGAGGACTTCAGATTGCTCTGCAGACCCTGGACAGATACAGAGTGTTTGACAGAAAAAAGAAAGGGTGGCGCAGCCTTGGCAAAGCTGGATGATGACATTAAATTCTCTACAGATTTCATGGCTTGTAGTGATGTTGAAGACCCTTCTATCAGATTCGGCATTTGTAAGAGACTCAAACCTCTTCCTAGAGAGAGAAAGTGATTCCTGTAGCTCCGACTAAGGCTTTGTTGGCCAGGCCATCCCACAAGTTTTAGTCAGGACTGACACATGGCAGGCTTTTGGGACGACAATGTGAGCTATTTCTTCAGGTTCTGAGAGCCACCTCTTGAGGCAAAAGAATACATGCCCCTCAACTAACAGAGATATCGATGTGGAAAAGTTGTGCCCTGGAAAATAGCAGAGTCTACAGACAACTGGGGGAGCTTTGCCCAGCCTTGGTTTGAAACCATTTCTAAAGCAGCCATTACAAGATTACACAAGCCACAATGTTCATACTCTTTTCTTTGAGGAAATGTGAGTATTTCATGATAGACTCACCCATAAGGAAAACACACAGCCCGGAATGCAGAAACTCAGGCATGTTGGAGGCTTGGTAAGGTGTGTGTGTTGACGGGACAGGTGCAGGTATCCCAGAAAATGGAGGAATAAGGGAATGCACTCCATCTGGGGTCAGCATCCATCCCCCCTGGCAGGGTCCCAAGAAGGCAGGGGCTAGTCCTGCCTCCTGGAAGAGAAGTATGACACAAAAGCATGGAATGGGAACAGCAAGAAGCTTCTGAAAGTGTGTGGATGGTGTGGACATGACCATCATATACAAACCTGCATGGACCAACGATCAATGACAATTATAGACAGCAGACAAGTTAACGGTTTCCTGTATCTCCAGAGCTCACCGTGCAGGTATGGAGCAATAGATAATGCCCCGAACATGGAAAGAGGCTGAGCCAGGTCTGACAGTTCTGCTCTATAATGAGGTTTCATGTCTTCTTAGTCTCTCCATTCTCTTCTGTGTGAAGAGCAATGGTCAGTGCCAGCAGGCCCAGATTTCAGGCTGACGAGTTCTCTTTCTGCCCTACTCAAACTGGGATCTGAGCATTTTATTTTATTTTTATTAAAAGGGTCACAATATACTCAAATGTGAGAAATATTGCTCAATACTATAACCTCATTCTGAAGATTCATAAGGCAAACCCATATATTAAAGCTCAGAGCATGTTTCTGACATAAAGAATTGGGTTTAGTTTGGTTCAATCCAATTTTCCCAAAGGTATATATACTCAGAACATGTTTTTTTTATCAGAGAACATTATTAATAGTATTGGGGTCAGCTTCTCCAGAAACATTGGATTAAGTAAAGCCCCAAGTCCTCAAACTCACTCAATTGCCTCCATAATCACGCCCTCAAATCAATCTAATCTTACGTACTACTGCTTTTCCATGTAAATCTTCAGATGGGGAGGAAAGGTTGTTTCATTTTTCTGCAATTCTCCATGTCACTTTCTTTTGCCAGTATTTCAAGCTCAAGGGTCATTCCTGCATCTTTGCTCATGTTATAATTCTCCCAGGAATCTCTCTCCACCATTACCACTTAAATTTTAATGTGCAAATTAAGTACTTATCATCTGTAAAGACTTTCCTAATTTCTTCAGTTATTTTGTTAATAATAATGGTTAACACTTCACAAACATTTGCTATGCACCGTAAACTCTAACTAGAGCCCCTTTTAATGCATTATTTTACTTAACTCTTAGTATTCTATGAAGGTGGGTATGTGACTAACTCTCTAGGCCTCAACTTTCTGATCTGTAAAACGAGCCTAAAAATCCTTACTTGCACCTGCACAGCTGGTAAGTAGCAGGGATAGAATTCAGACTCACTTCTGTCTGACTTCAGAGCCTGCCCTCTTAACCACTATGCTGTACCTTGTCTCACAACAATGATTCTCTTATCCAAATCCCTACAAAGGTTTTGATTAGGCTGCTTTTGGAATTTTGCTATTTAATACCTTTTTAAAAATTAAAAAAAAATTTTTTTTTCTGTGTCAGAATTTTTATTTATTTATTTATTTATTATTGGAGGTTAGTTTCTGCTGCACAGTGAAGTGGATCAGCCATACGCATATACACATCCCCTCCCTCCTGGACTTCCCTCCCCCCATCCCACCCAAATAGGCCATCACCGAGCACTGGGCTGAGCTCTCTGTGCTGTACAGCAGGTTCCCACTAGCCGTCTATTTTACACATGGTCGTGTATTTACATCAAACCTAATGTCCCAATTCATCCCACCCTCTCCTTCCACCCCTGTGTCCACACATCTGTTCTCTACATCTGCCTTTCTATTCCTGCCCTGTAAATAGGTTCATCTTTACCATTTTTCTAGATTCCACATATTCACTGTCTTGTAATTAATAAGTTGCAAATTCAGAGCTTAAGTCAAGATGACAGGTGGCTCTCAAAAAATACTTGTTGTTTCTTCCAGGTAGTTGGGGTCAATGACAGCTTCGTAAATCCACATCTCACCACAATACAAAAGAAGAGCCTATAAAATTACACAAAGTCCAGGACATTGGCACAAGTAGAAGACAATGATTGTGCAAAATTTACGTTGTTTTTAAGTTAAAATAAAAGAAAATAAAATCTCGGTAAGCAATCTCTCAGACTCTTTGGCAAACCTTTGTTACAGGCAAAGACGGTCTGATTTAAAAAACAAAATAAAACAAAACAAAAACGTTGCACGGAAGAGAGAATAAGGGAATGAGCAACAGGTCTAAAATTATTTTAAAACCACAACCAGAATGACAGTTAACCTAATTGTGAAAATACCGAAGAAATTTACTAGTAGACCGTAGCCCTGATTATAGGGAAGAGACTAAAAATATATGTAATTTGAAGTGGCAGTCTTCAAAAAGCATAGTTTCTGGTGAGAAAAAGACAAAAAATAAGGGATAGGCACTTTCGGGGGTTGGGTGGTAAAAATAAAAGGAATGAAAGGAAAAATTAAAGTCCTGCAAGACCAAAAGTAATATAAAAACTAGAGGGTGAAGTACCACTCCATGCATCAATTAGAAACTCATGCATTAAAGAAACCAGACTACACAGACAGAAGAGGACATCATGCCACTAGATTAGAAATCCTGTAAACTACCACAAATATGCAAAATGAATAGTGTGGAACTGAATAAAGATCCACACTATTCATACAAAGTATTGTGTGAATACAAAGTATTCCACACATATTCTACACAAAGTTACCACAAAAATATAAAAAATGAGAGTTAATACATTTCAGTTGATGAAACTCCTTCCCTAGAGACAACCATGAAGCAAAACTGTAAGATATGCTCCAAATGAATTAAATATTTCCAAACACCTATAATATGAAGAACCACTTTGAATCAGAAATCAAAAATTAAAAACAAAAATGGACAGAAAAACGGAAAGAAATGAAGAGAGTAATAAGGCATTGAGGAAATGCAAGAAAAAAACATGAAAATAAGATAAAGGAAGAAATAAAAAGGATCAAAGAGAAGAAGGTTGGTTGGGAAGATCAACAAAGAAGAAACAACATACACATAATTGAAGTCACAGATGTAGAAAACAAACAGTGGAACAGAGCTAATATGTAAATTGTAACCCCAGAAAACTTTACAGACATGAAAAAGACCTGAATTTATAATTGAAAGGGTCCACTGATTTCTTTGGAAAACCAAGAGGGAATGATTAGATTTACAATATATCCCAGTAAATCTATTAGACTTAAAAGATAAAGAAAAGTATTTCAAGGTTTTCAGGTAAAAAGGATTAAAATAACTTGCAAGAGCAAAAGAATTAATCTGTAATTAGAATTCTCAAGACAACATAAAAAAACAAAGCAACAATGGAGCAGAATTTAAAAAAAACTCAGTGAAAGAAAGTGTGAGAAAGGACCTTTTATTATTTTTTAAAAATAAATTTATTTATTTATTTTTGGCTGCATTGGGTCTTCTTTGCTGCGCACAGGCTTTCTCTAGATGCAGCGAGCGGGGACTACTCTTCACTGTGGTGTGTGGGCTTCTCATTGCGGTGGCTTCTCTTTGTTGTGGAGCATGGGCTCTAGGTGCGCGGGCTTCAGTAGTTGTGGCGTGTGGGCTCAGTAGTTGTGGCTTGGGGGCTGTAGAGCACAGGCTCAGTAGTTGTGGTGCACAGGCTTAGTTGCTCCGTGGCATGTGGGATCTTCTGGGACCAGGGCTCGAATCCGTGTCCCCTGCATCGGCAGGTGGATTCTAAACCACTGTGCCACCAGGGAAGTCTAAGACCTTTATTTTTAATCAAACTGTCTGTGAATCATCAAGACTGTAGACAATGGTTTCAGACACTCAAAAACTTGGGGAGTTGAGTGCCATGCCCCGTTCTTGAGGAATTCAAGAGAGGATGAGCTTCATCTAAATAAGAGATGACTAGAAAAACTCCAGCAAGAGAACACAAGGAAAATGGAAACAATAAGAGAAACGAGGTTGCAATCCTAATGTCAAAGTAGAATTGACACCTAAAAGCATTAAATGTGACAAACAAGAACATTTCAAAATGCTACAAACATAATATGTAATGGAGATATAACGGTAATGAATATATATATATATACACCAATTAACACAACAACCACTGTTATGAAGCAACAATTACAGGAGGAGCAAGGAGATAGAAATATTAATAGAAACAGGTAGGAGATGTTAACACATCACTTTCAGTACGGGACAGATCAAGCTGACAAACCAGTAAGGATATAGGAGACTTAAAATAAACAAAAGGGGGGACCACTGATAGGGAGGTAAGGTATGCAGATTGGACAGAGGGAAAAGTAGCTGCAGTGCAGTTGCAAATGAGGCCTCAGACAGTTCTGCTGGGAGCTGGGCTCCATCTTCAGGTTTCTCCCAGTTTGAGGCAAGGGGGCTCAGCCTTTGGATTCCGGAATCAACAAGTCCCTGACAGGTCATAACCTCGGGTAAGGCAGCTCCATGTGGCTGAGGGCAATTCCCAATGACCTCGAATCTCATTTGAAAGCTTCTGCCTGCATTCCAACAGGGATCAGGGAGCCACTGCATGTTCTTGAAGTGGAGAAGGGTGGTATGGAAGACTCTTAGAAGACATATTTTTGGTTGTCCTTCACACTTAGCAGAATAATTAGAAAGGACCTGTGAGTTCCATGCCTGCAGTTAGTATATGGGTTCATGGAGCAGCAGTCTTTCATGACCGAGCTGCCTTCTTTAAATCTGCAGTGCTAACATTTCCAATCATGCTTAGTTATCTTCCATAGAAGGCCATTGTTATCTTCAAGACATTATCTATGACACTGTGTTTTTCTGCTGCTGGTCAGGCAAATGGCAAACCAAGGTGCCTGCTCGGGGAAATTAATGTCCTCGTTTGTCACCAATCTGCACATCAAAAGCACTTGTTCTCTTTCTGGCTGATTGAGTAATGGTTTTGAAGAGGAAAATGGATAGGTAGAACGCTACTCCTAGAAGGGAAAACTGGTACAAGGAATTGACTACCCAAATCTCTCTCATTTCAGTGAGATGGTCTTTCTGATCACATTAAATGAGCTTGTCAAAATAAATAAGGAGGCACGGTCACTGTGGATGGTGGAAGCCAGGTCCTTAGTAGAGGGAATCAATTTGGAGGTGGAGGGCTTGTTTTTCTGCTCCAGGCAGGCGAGTCTCCAATCTCATTCACTTCTCATTCTTGCTTAGCGTGTGCAACCACTTCCTTCTGCCTTTGATACAAATCCTACACATCCTCTGAGGCCAGCTTCAATCTCTTCTCTTGGAAGTCAGAGTATCCTTCTCTGAATCTCCACCATTTGCAGTCTGTGCTGTGCAAGTTGGCACCCCTTTTCTTCTTTCTTGTATAATTGCCTCACACTGTTCTTGTGCGTTCGCCTTACCATGTAGACAATCTGACTTTTTGTGGCTGTTGGCCGTGTCTTACACAAGTCTGTATTCCCCTGCACAGAGCATCGTGCTGGGGACATTGTAAGGATGCTGTATATAAAACTGATTGGCTAGACCTGGCACCAATAGCATGCGTCTGCTTTTTGCTGCCCAGCAGCCATTCTTTTCCTTTCTGGAAATAATAATATGGAGTAATACCCCAAATAGTTTGAGAAGCCGCTCCGTCCTCCATTATCAACCCTGAGTTTTTTGTAGGATGGATCATTCTTCAGGAACCAGCTGTTAATCTCACTCTGGTTGTCATAGTGATTGGTCCAAGGACGGGCAGGCAACCTGAGGCCCTTCATGGTAAACCTCAGAGCCTTTTCTGGTATGTGAGTTCAGGGCTATACCCAGCTTCTCTCCTTGGAAACTAGTAGCAGCCATCGTGTGACCACGAGGAGAACCAGTGTTAAAATGAAGGTAGAGTAGAGAGAGGCTTGCGGACATCGTAGAACCACTGGACCGAGGCCTGTGCCTATAGACTTACCCACTGAAGAGCAAGTAAAGTTCTCTTTACAATTCAAGCTAGTTTGAACCTTGTTTTTTTTTTTTTTTTGCGGGCCTCTCACTGTTGTGGCCTCTCCCATTGCAGAGCACAGGCTCCGGACGCCCAGGCTCAGCGGCCATGGCTCACAGGCCCAGCCGCTCCGCGGCACGTGGGATCCTCCCGGACCGGGGCACGAACCCGCGTCCCCTGCATCGGCAGGCGGACTCTCAACCACTGAGCTGCCAGGGAAGCCCAGGACCTCGGTCTTTGAAGAAAGAATTCAGCAAAGAGACAGAGATTGTGAAGCAGATAAGTTGTTTGTTAGCAGCGAAGCAAGTGTGGAAACTCAGAGTGAGTTGCCTGCCATAGGGGTGGCTGAGGTTACTTATAGGGGGCAGTTTTCTGGGTTGTCTCTGGCCAGTCATCTCGCTTGTGCTGTCAAAGAGCAGCAGGAAACCAGTTGGAGCTGCTCAGCCTGGGGCCTGTCTATCTCCTGCCTCAGGAGGGGGTCCCCTTCTCCAGCTGCAGCTGCAGCTCCCCAGGTCCTGCTTAACTGCGCCTTCCCCTCTCTCCAGACCAAGGAACAACAAAGGTCGCTCTTGGTGAGCCCTGGGTTCTTTCAACCTCAGTCCTCGGCTGCTCAATCCTACCTGCTCAGATCAACTCACCTTCCAGCCTAAAATTAATTTGCTCTCAGATATAAACAAAAATCAAGGCACCCTGCACTTTAAGTCCTCGGTGAATCTGTCTTACGTTAGCATAATAATAATCCGTCTTACGTCTTATGCCGTGGTTTCTATACTGTGTGATCTTATCCCAGTGTGTTTTCATCACAAGAGTGTTCTGGTTATTCACTAGTGGATGCTTCAGTTACCTCCCCTCAATTCGATTATCCTTTCTGAGTGTGCAGACCGTGTCCCGCGGGCACCTACCCGATAGTCTGATTTCACCTGGTGTCACCATGAACGCTCAGTGACGTGCTGAGGTTACTTCTGGTAACTTTCCCGGGGTTTGCAGGCAGACACTTAACCAGAGTCCCCAGAGGGTGGAAGGGAGGGAGTGGGGTCTAGATGGACCTGACACGCCAACATCCAATGTGGTGGCTCCGTTGGTTGGTGGGCACTTTGTAGGTAGCGTCCTCCTCTCTCGGAAGGACAGTCTACTTTAAGGTGGGGAAAGGCTAGCACTTACCTGTCCAGAGGTGGGACAGGTCGGCTTCTCGAGCCACACTCCCCGTTGACCTCACCAGTTCCACCAGTCATCTCCGTCTTAGTAGACTTGCTGGCACTCGACACGTATTTGTGGATTACTGCTTTTAAGAAGTCACTTAAATCTCATCTTTCCAGGTTGTTGCAGTCTGATGGGAAAATGCACAATGCCAGCAGCTGCGGAGGGGCCCCCAACCCTGGTACATACCTCAGCGGCTGGTATGGAGAGCAAGCTCTGCGCGTGCACCACTTCTTCATTTATTGGAGAGAAAGTAATCATTTACTCAGGAAAAATCACCCAGCGTAAAAACCATTGCAGGGCTGAGATAAGACCGATTAACCAAGGAAACAGAGTGCAAGGTCATTTTTTAAAAATGTGTTTATTTAGTTTTAGTTATTATACTTTCGTACTTGGAAGCAAGTACATTTTAGTCTGGGGAGTGAGGCCTCATTTGACTAAGGGAGGGTATTACATAGGGCTTTATCCTAATGGTAATAATTTTCAGGGTCTTGATTGACTTTAAATTGTCCAAAACATAGCATGTAAGAAGATGGAAGAAAGTTCTGAAGCGGGGCTGTAATGAGCTGGATATCAAGAGATCTATATTCCTCTCTGCATATTTTTATCTTCTTTCTTTCTTTTTTAATTTAATTTTTATTTTATATTGGAGTATACCTGATTTTCTTTTCTTTTTTTTTTTTTTGATACGCGGGCCTCTCACTGTTGTGGCCTCTCCCGTCGCGGAGCACAGGCTCCGGACGCGCAGGCTCAGCGGCCATGGCTCACGGGCCCAGCCGCTCCGCGGCATGTGGGATCTTCCCGGACCAGGGCACGAACCCGTGTCCCCTGCATCGGCAGGCAGACTCTCAACCACTGCGCCACCAGGGAAGCCCATGATTTTCAATGTTGTATTAGTTTGAGGTGTACAGCAAAGTGAATCCATTATACATATATCCATTCCTTTTCAGATTATTTTCCTTTATACGTTATTATAGAATATTAAGTAGAATTCCCTGTGTTATGTAGTAGGTCCTTGCTGATTATCTATTTTATATATAGTGTGTGTATATGTTAATCCCAAACTCCTAATTTATTCACCCCACCCCATGTTTCCCCTTTGGTAAACATAAGTTTGTTTTCAAAGTCTGTGAGTCTATTTCTGTTTTGTAAATAAGTTCATTTGTATCGGGTTTTTTTTTTTTTTCAGATTCCACATCTAAGTGATATCATATGATATTTGTCTTTCCCTGTCTGACGTACTTCACTGAGTATGATAATCTCTATGTCCATCCATGTTGCTGTAAACGGCATTATTTCATTCTTTTTTAAGGCTGAGTAATATTCTATCATATATATGTACCATATCTTCTTTATCCATTCATTTGTTGATGAACTCTTAGGTTGCTTTCTCTCTGCACCTTTCTAGTGGATGGCTTTGGGAAAATCTCATGTTACCTTCCAAGTATCACTGTTTATCATCTATCTATCTATCTACCTATATCTATCTATCTATCTATTAAATAAAGAAGGAGTTTGGACCACATAATTCAGATGGTGTCTGACCTTCTGTGATGTGATGATGGGATTCTGATCGTCTGAGCGATGTATTTAAACTTGGCTTCTCTTCTTCTGCTCTCTTAAAGCCACACGTCCAAGGCTGGTTGTTGGTAGGCACATGTACCTTAAATTGCCTCTGATGTGCTCCTGGGATCCTCTGAGTCCCTGTCCCTGTTCCCATTCGACGGTACCTGTGTTCCCCTCTCACCCCGCGTCAGCACAGCTCACGTGCCTGCGGCCTCTCCAGCCCTGTGACGTGGTGAAGTCGGAGCGGACCTTACATGGAGAGCATGCCAGCAGCTGGAGGCTTTCCATTCACTGCCGTTCCTTGGGAGGCGTCACAGCTCTGCCTGGGAGCTCCCGAGAATTGTTCTTCCCCCGGCCTTGCTGTTAAGCCCCTCTGCGAAGATCCTCTGAGGACTTAGCAGCTGGCTCTGAGGGCGTGCTCTGTCTTCTAATGGCGTTTCTGGCTTCACCTTAGTTTTCTTTTCCTACCTTCACGTGTCTCCTCTCTCAATTTGCTCATTAAAAGCTCTTCTTTCCTCTTCTCAATGCCTCCATCCCTCCTGCTCCCAGCTTGTATAAATGCCTGGGATCCTAAAGTCTGGGTCGCTCTCTGGGCTTGCGCTAGTAAATGCAGAGAGTACATCTAAGCTTGTGCAAAATGTTACCTGGGAGGAATAAGGCGAGCGCATTGAACCCACCCATCGTTCGCGTTCAGAAAGCGGGACTGAAGAGACAGGAAGGAGGCGACGGCTGGGGCCTTTAGGTGGTGGAAAGTGGGGGAGTGGGCGGTGGGACAGATGCAGGCCCGGACAGCATCTTGGAGGGGTGCTGCAGAAAGGATGTGAGGACAGGCCCCCGGCATGAGTAAGGGGAAGAAAGACACCTCTCACATCTAAGACACGGCAGTAGTAAGATCACCACCTTCAGGACAGGGGAAAATGGACCTTGCTCCCCTCCCAATCCTTCTGTGGGAGCTCTTTCCACCAGGTCGTTCATTGCAGATTAGACGGCCTGTCCTCGAATGAATCCAGGCATTGTTAGAAATGCAGAGAGATCAGCCTCTTCAGTACCCAGGCCTAAAAACACCCCCCCAAAACGGATTATGCCATTATGTTGACCTACTGCTACAGAGACGAGATGATTTGGGAAACAGAAATCCAAACTTTTAGCTTGCTAGCTTTACGACGAGTCATGAAGGATCCCACGTGGATAACTGAGCTGCTCTCGGAACAAAACTTAACTATGTTCGTTATTTTGGAAGATGTAATGGTTTAGTGACAGGGACGCTACGTCCCTCAGAAGTGATCAGCCCCTTACGAGTCTTTTAGATCTAACTTGCAAATGGAAAGCAGCCGAGAGGGGACAGATGTTACTCAGCTCTCTTCGTCGCGTTCCAAGGGCGCTTAACACTGCGCACGGACAGACTCTGCCGACAGCTGGTTGGGTGTTTGCGGGACGCAGCCGTCCATTCCGGGCTTTTCCTTCAAGAGCTGCAGGCAGGCTTATAGGAACTTAAAATGGATTTCTGATTACTGGGGAGAAGAGGTCCTGGAAAGGGAAGCCACCTATAGGCCAACAGCGAGAAATCCAAGCAAGTTAGATTTTGGAGTTCTCAGGACGCGCCTTGTTTATTTCCAGCGGCCACGTGTTTGCTCTGGCTTGAAAGCCCTGCCTTGTTCTCTAATTGCCAAGTCTGGGCTGGCTGCTGTCGAAGTCCTCCAGCCCAAGGCGACCAGGAACACGTCTCCCTGCCCTTTGGTGTCCTGGGGGCCTCTGGCTGGTGCAGCCAGGACCAGGCAGAGAGGACGGACGGGCTGACTGCATCTCAGCACGGAAGACTGTACGCTGCAGGTAAACTGCTTTCTCACCACCTACATTTTTGTTTTGTTCTCCTGACAACCTCCAGAGGCGGGTCTAACAGGTGGATCCTGCCCGTTTTACAGAGGAGAGAGTGGGTCCGAGGTCAGGACGGTCTGTGGCCACACGGCTCCCGGCGAGAAGCTCAGTCAATGGAAAACAAGGGCAGGTGGGGACTGGGAAAGGGGGCTCCTACGATGGCCTGGGTCCTGCCAGGATGCGTGTGGGACGGGAGGCCTGCCGGGTGGACGAGGGGTGGGAGGTGCTGGCTACCTTCTCACCCAGCCACCGGTCGCTGGGAGGAAAGGGGTGTCTTTGAGGGTCGGACCGGCACTCAGGGAATGAAAACGGTTTTGACAGCCTGTGGGAGGGAAGAGGGTGGCTGTCACCACCAGCTCATGCTTTTCTCCTTCGCTGCCTGTCTTTCCTCCCACGCTGTGTCTTGGTTTGGAAGCTGAGGATCAAAGCAGCCGTAGTTCTGTACCGTTTGTTGAAGGCTCGGAACTCTGCTGTCGAAGGCACATGGAGACGGGTGGCGCGAGGGACTTGAGCCACCGTGAAGAACGCGGGAGACTTGCGTCGGCTCAGAAGGGTGCGGCTGGCACACACCCGAGCGAGCGCGTGCATGTGCGTGCGGTGGGCGCGCGTGCAGCTCGCTGTGTGTGCACGGGTAGGTGGACACACGCGTGTGCGTGTGTGTGCCAGGATAGGAAGGCAGGCTGCGGTTCGTTATGAGGACTAGCAGGTGACCGGCCTGCGGCCACGAGGTGACCGGCCTGAGGACAGGCGAGTGCAGTCGCGTCGTGGTGGCCTGAGCTGGCCTGGCCGAGGAGATGAGACACGGTCCAGCAGTGGCGTGACTCGTGTCCAGACTGGCCCTGGACAGGTTAGGTTCTGGGGTAATTATTCATAGCGTCCCCTTGTGCTTTCAGAAGGGCCTCCCATAAATTATTTGGGCGTCCTTTCTGAGAGGACACCCAAACGCTTGCAGGCTCAGCTACCCCGGTCCTCTCTTCCCGGTCCTGCCCGGGAGCTGCGACCTGGCCGTGACCTTTTGCTTCTGTCTCTGGGTCCAGTTCCTGATGTTGGCAGAGCAAGTCTTGTGTGTCTCCTTCCAGGGCCATCTGTTGAGGACACAGAGCCCCAAGTCTGCAGACGAGGCAGACTTTGCAGAGACCAGACACCGGCGCCATGAGCGTTTCCTCTGACTTACCCGTTCGTTATCCTAACCACGTCCCCGAACCACGGGCCTCTCCTCCCTGAGAGCATGTACCCTTCCCAGGGGAGAGGAGAGGACGCTCGCAGACGGGAGGGCAACGTCGGGTCACTTTCTAGTAATTGTCTGTTCACGGCGCATGAGGGCCCACTGTTGTTTTGCATTCAGGATGAAAATAGCTCTGTGTCTTGACCGGCTTCAAGGAAAGCTTTGAAAACATCAAAACAGAACTCTCTCTGAAAAATGCTCTCACAGCACTGTCTCCAAAACATCCTATCTAATCATCTCTCAATCAGAACAGTTTTCTTCCCTCTCTTCCCTGTTCTGCATGACAATGACACGGGGTGGGTTCGGATTCCTTCTTGGCTCCGCGAGGACAAGGCAGGGACCCCTCCTGCTTCTCCAGACTCCGGGCGGCGGGTGGGAGCTGGCTCTCGGGCGGCTGTCTTAGAGCGCCATGCGGACTCTGCAAGCTGAGGGCACTGAATCACGCCCCTGTGGCGATGAGGGCATTCGATCAGCCATCAGGGATCCTGGGCCTGGAGATGGAATCAGAGGAAGTTCAAGGCGATCCAAGTGTGGGCCGCTGAGAGGCACACCTACGGCACAGCCATGCTCTTGGGGGTTTCCCGCACAACGTACTAGAAGAAAATAGAAACCGTGACTAACACGTGCGTTGAAACCTGGTTCAAAATATAAAACTCAAGCTGGCATTCAACGTCTGCCAAGCTCTGACCCAGAGCTTTCCCAGTCTTACCTTGCTCTGCACAACAGTGACGCTGTGCCTGAACTAACCCCCTGTCTTCTGTGCCTGCGTGGTGTCTCCTACCAGCCCTCGGCCACCCCGTCCTCCATCAGCAGTACCCCTCCCGCACCCTTCCTATCGGAATCGCTCCTCCTTTCCTCGGGGTCCATCGCACGTCCGCCCCAGCCTCCGAGCAGCCACCCCACTTGCCCGGGTCTGACTCAGTCTTTGGCCAGTAGGGGCAGCACCGCCCACTGCGATCAGACTTGGGTCGGAACGCCCGCCCCCCACTTGGTAATTGGCTAACTGTGGGTGAGAAACATCACCTTTTGGAAGCTGAGTTTCCTCACATGTAAATTCTTGGGGGGGGGGGAAGCACAGCCGTGCGGAGGGGACCCGGGGTGACCTGGCTTATCACCAGCACCCACTGACCAGGCCTCAGGGGCTGCCCGGGGGGTCTGGCCCCTGAGACACGTAGACCGGAGGAAGCGCTCGGAATCCTAGCTTAAATAAAGCGGTCACCTTGACAGGGGGCGTTCTTCTGGCCCCAGCCCTCCCAACACACACACACACACACACACTAAGCCCACGTTACCTTGGTCCAAGTCCACCGATGTAATCCACGATCAGGGCTCTGCTTTCCTCTGCTCTTTCAGGGACCCAGGGGTCCATAGTTTGCCCGCAAGGAGTCCACCCTTATTCTCTCCCAAGATCTCTTTATGATCCAGGTACTGTCTTCCAACAGTATTTCTGAAAAAACCAAAGACCTGCACTTGGTCATTTTTGACTTTCTGTAAAATTATGACTAGCCCTTTCTTGATGAGTTGTGTGGGCTTTAATTTAGAGATTTTCGGCCCCACATTCCGACCTGGCCTGTGCTGCAGATGAGGGACCCCGGTGAGTATTGTGCTAGTTTAGGGGAGCTTGTGGGATCTCCGATTTTAAGGAGGTGGGATTTCTTGAGGAGGGACATTGCATAACTGGGGCCAGTGACTGCTGTCCTCCTGTAGGCTGGAGGGCTATGAGACACATTTTTCGATTGCCGGCCGTGGAGCTGGCCATTCTAGGAGGTCACGGGGAAACGTTTCTTTGGCAAAAATCAAGGCATATCCTGTATTTGATAGGACTCAATACCCAGCACCTGAAAACTAGATCTTAGTCACTTTTTACTTCATAGACATTCAACTTTTAAAAAATTAGGAAAGGGGGCCATTCCTTTTTTTAAATGAAAAATGTTACAGTGTGAAATCTCTCACTCCATGTTTATCACTGTGAACGGTTTCCAATGTGCTGGAAAAAGCATGGAAAGAAAGATGCATACCAAGCCTGGGGTGATCATTTTATAAATTTTTTTTTGAAATTTGCCTTTCCACCCGCCCCCCCCCCCAACACTACATCATAAATAAATGTACCTGATGCATTTAACATGACTTCTTAGACCCTCTGGTCTGCTTCCTGGGCACACAGCTACTTTCTACATTCAGCGGCCAGCACGTTCCCTTTGGACCCACACACTTCTGCAGCAGGGAGCTGACCAGTCACCTTCCCCTTTACTGTCCCCAGCCAACTGCGCGCCCAGCATTTATGCCTCCTCTTGTCACTTCTGTATCTGGAGTGGCTCAGAAGGGGCCGGATAAGACAATGAGGGTATATGCCAGCGGAGTTAACTCCCCACTAGATGGATGTTGACCAATTGCAAACAGAAGACGGGAGGAAGCCAGGAGGATGGGATGCATTCACCCTCCTTCCTCTCCTGCTCCGAGGCGTGCTATTTCTGCACTGTCTGTCCCAGAAAGGTGACATCTCATGCCGTGACCCGCTGTGTCACTTCAGGACGCACTGGGAAACAGTACCGGCCCCTAACAGCTCACCTTGCATTGCTCCCTATTTCCACAAGGTGGCAGTGTCACACACACAGCTTTATCTGGTGATGCTTTGATAGGTTTGTTTTGTACGATTTCAAATTGCAGGTGCAGCGCAGAGGGGAGAAGATTTGGGGGTGATGACGTTCCTGCAGGCTTGAATCATGCCATCTTTGATCAAAGCAGAGCTGCGTGGTCACACAGCTCCCGCCTGGGAGGATCAGGCAGGAGATCATCAGCTCTTGTCAGGGGTTCCTCCATTAGATTTGTCTGTGGCTTTAAGACAAGTCTGATTCACACTTTACCTCTGAAAGAGGCGGTATTGAGGCACCCCTGTGCGTGCCCGCTGTGCAGTGGAGTTCTGATTCCTGTCTGGTCCCTTGTCTCCACCTGTCACATGTAAATCGACTACGGATTTAATGTGGCACTGTTTACAATTTTTGAAAAGAAAAAGTGCAATATCTTTTTGACCTTGATTAGGGTAAAGTTTTTTGTTTGTTTGTTTGTTTGAAACTAAACCCAGAAATGCTCACCATGAATTAAAGGAATGATACATTTAATTATTTTAACATTAATGGTTTCTATTCATGAAAAAGCATTATAAAAAGGAAAAAAACCCCACACAAACTGAGAAGATATTTGGAACACACATAAAGTATTATTATCAGAATGCATTAAACCATTTTATAAAACAAAAAGAAAAAGATAAAAATTGGGCAAAAGACACGAAAGGACATTTTACTGTAAGGGGAAAACAAATGGCCAATAAATATATGAAGACATATTCCATTTCATTGTTGATCAGATTGCCAAAAGGAAGGAAGTTGGTACTATTAAATGGTAATAAGGATTTGGGCCAGGAACCTGTCATGCTCACTGCTGGTGGGAACATTTTCTGGGACAATTACCTTAGAAAAAGATTCATGTTTTCTTGTAAGTTGAATATTTGCAGACCCTTGAGGTCAGAAGCTATTCTATCCCTAGGTACCTAGTCAAGAAAACTTCTTTGACAATATGCACCAGGAGACATGTCCAATAATGTTTATGACAGCACAATTCATAATGTGAAAAGGCTGGAAGCAAATCACATTCCCATCGACAAAGAAACAGACTACAGATTGACCTTAAGAGAGACGATTCATGCCTCAAGGGACGGTTTCACGAATAGGATCACACCTCTATGTCAGGTACGGGTTCGGTTCACCGTGTGTCAGAGGGAGGCGTGGGCTGTCAGTTGCCAGTTCCCGCCAAACACCATCTGTAAAATGTGTTGAACCAGAAGAGCTCAGTTTATTAGACGTGGGACAGAACCCCCTCGCAGTCTTGGTAGTGTCTCAGAAGGAGAAAGTCAAGGGAAGGTACTCACAAGACTTTAGCACCCAGGCTGGGTGGGTTTAAGGTGGGTCACTGTGGTGGTTGATTTTACGTGTTAACTTGACTGAGCGTCGGGCACCCGGACTGAACATTGTTTCTAGACGTGTCTGTGAGAGTGTTTCTGGATGAGATTAGCATTTGAATCGGTGGACTCCGGCTAAAGTAGGTGGCCCTCCCCAGTGTGGGTGGCCGTCAGCTGATTCACTGAGGGCCTGAGTAGAACAGAAGTGGAGGAAAGAAGAATTTGCCCCCTTTTTTCCTGCCTCACTGGTTTAGAGGGGGCATCTCATTTTCTCCAGCCCTCAGATTGCAGCTGACACCATCATCTCCTCTGGTTCTCAGGCCTTTGGACTTAGAATGAATTATACCCCCAATTTTCCTGAGGTTCCGGCTTGAAGACATCAGATCAAGGGACTTCTCAGCTTCCAGAATCATGAGAACAAACTTATTATAATAAATCTATATTATTATGAATATATTACATTTTATATATTATGAAATCTATCATGTATTTACCTATCTATCATCTGTCATCTATCTAGCTAGCTAGCTCCTATTGGTTTCTGGAGAACCTTGACTAATACAATCTACTATACAAGATACTGATTGGTAATAGGACAAGTTTATATTAAAATAGCTTTGGGGCTTCCCTGGTGGCGCAGTGGTTGGGAGTCCGCCTGCCGATGCAGGGGACACGGGTTCGCGCCCCGGTCCGGGAGGATCCCACGTGCCGCGGAGCGGCTGGGCCCGTGAGCCATGGCCGCTGAGCCCGTGTGCAGCGGGAGAGGCCGCAACAGTGAGAGGCCCGCGCACCGCAAAAACAAAACAAACAAACAAACAAAAAACAGAAGGTCTTGAAGAGAGTATTAATGAACAAGATGTAAGTCTTGAGAAGCACGTTTTTACAGTTGGTTTACAGAGATATATTTCAGGAGAAATGCTTCCTTGAGGCAAGTATCTGAGATCATTTTCGCCAGACTGCAGTCGATTGTTTAGCAGGCAGCTGGAAAGCACGTTTGTCCCAGAATTTTTAGCCCAGAGACAGTGAAACATGTTTGATCTCACACTTGTTGGGGCACAGCAGTAAAATGTTGGTTTCAATTCTCGCCTCTCCCCCTCTGGCGATTCTTCAGCCCAGGGAGAGGCTAGACCATTATCTTCTGGGGACTCGACCAGTCCTGAGCTGTACGTTGCTTGCTGTGTCACGGTCACAGGTAGACATGCGTTGTTACAGCGTTTACGAGCGTCGGCGTTTCTTGTGCTTTTCGTGAGAAGACACTTGTTGGATCCTTTGATGGGACAGTGGCTGTACGGCAGCGCTCACAAGCGCACGTCTGGGCACCGCGACCCAAACCACACTATGAGGAGGGTCCTGGTCAGAGCTCACGGCCCGCATCGAAGCAGAATATCCAAATGAACCCCAAAGAAGAGAGCTCACCCTCAGACTGAACAGCTCCAGGGGGGTATTAACGAGATTACCTGATTTCACTACACCTTTCTTTTCCAGACCTTTCTGTCATATCAAAAATGCAAGAGGTCTGCAGATGTGTGAGCACATCATTCCCGCCATGAGGCAGGATGTGTTCCACCTCGATAGGCCAGCCCATATCGAAACACCACGTGTTCATTTTCACAGAATTCCTCTCGAGAGAGGATGATCCTGAAGACAGGAAGCAGTGTACAGAGAAAAGAGATTCTTATTTTTTTATTTTGTATTTTTATTTTTTTTTTTGCAGTACGCGGGCCTCTCACCATCGTGGCCTCTCCCGTTGCGGAGCACAGGCTCCGGACGCACAGGCTCAGCGGCCACGGCTCACGGGCCCAGTCGCTCCGCGGCACGTGGGATCCTCCCGGACCGGGGCTCGAACCCGCGTCCCCCGCATCGGCAGGCGGACCCTCAACCGCTGCGCCACCAGGGAAGCCCAAGAGAGTCTTATATAAGTTACAGGTCATAGCCAGTAGGCTTTTGTGCTCCAAGTCCAAACCATACATTAGGGACAATCTGATGATATGTTTCAGCCAAAACATACCTGAGGCCAAGTTACCATGTTATCGGATGGCAAAGTTTTAAAGCCACCCATCGAGTGTGGTTCTTGCCAGGTGATGGATTTTGAGAATAGAGATCATCCGATAGAAGTGAAGCAAAAGAGCTCAGGGTAGAACCTGAGTAACGCCCTTTACCTAAGATCTGTGAAAATGAGCCAGCTTCCAAATAGACAGCAACTGTTCCCTCGCTCTTTTACCGGCTTTCATTTTTCGAAAGTTCAATCACAGAGGCATTGCCTGTGACAGGCACTTGAATGCTGATTCTGTGGAGACAGAAAACTCTTTTTCTATGTACCGTATGATAGAGGATTCTAGATTTCGGGCTGGCCATCCTGTTGTGTTGCTGGCAATCTCTAAAGTGCTTAGTGTTTGAATCCAATTACCAAAGGACCCAACTGACTTATTAAAAGAAAGTAGTAGCAAAGGAAGCTGGTGACACAGGAAGGAAAGTGAACACTAGCCTAATGGTTTGTTTGATTATATATTTTGACTAAATTACTAATAAATTTTATTTCCAAATTGGGTTCGTAGCAAGGAGAAGCAAAGGATGCAAAATGATATATTAATGATAAGGATCTTACGAGAACCACAGTTAATAGACAAAAAGCATCTCCTAATGATTCAGAACCTTACAGCAAATAAAGAGAAAAGAAGAACAAAAGCACTAAAATTAAAGCATGAGAATGTGTGGTTCAAATGATCTGCATCTCGTTCAATGCATTTGGTTGAACTTGTATACTTTGTGCCGACGTCCCCTTGATCCGAACGTTTTTGATGGAAGCTGTTTTCTTCTGATGAATACCTGCTTTTAGAGAATTCCAACTCATTTTCAGCTTGAGGTCTCCATGCAGCACAGATTTTCAATGAATAGAAAATGTCTCGTCCAATTGGTGTGACAAGGGGAAGGGCTCTTTGAAGCTGCCCTCCCGTGTCGGGGGCCTGGGTCTGCGGAGGAAGGAGAGGACCCTAGCCGGGCAGCTGCCAGCCTTCCACTGCAGGACAGCCCAGCCGGCAGCAGGATGCAGCACCCGAGGCCAAACGTGCCTCCCAGAAAAGGTGAAGCCAGGAGCTTCAAGGAGGGAGGCGCTCCCCGGCTGGTGCAGCTGGCCTGGCAGGGCCAAGGGGGAGGCCGTCCATGCTGGGCCTCTCCACCACTGGGCGCCAAGGAACACAGTGGTGCAGGACAAGCTCGCAGGAAGGACCTGCTCAGATTCGCCACCGAGCACAGAGGTGCTGAGGTCAGGAGTCTGGAAGCTGGGTACATCCGCCCTGTCTGAGGACACTCAGCTGTCTAAGGAGACTGATCTAGCACCTGGTCCCCTCTCTGGGCGCAGTGTGGATACTGACCTTCTCCCCGTAGAACTGCGGCTGCAGATAATCCAGAGAGAAAGAAGCAGGAAAGAGCTGTTTCGCAGAAGGAACGAGGCAGCAGCGGTCATTCAGTGGGCCTGGAGAAGCTACCAGCTCAGGAAGCACCTGTCCCACCATCTGCACATAAAGCAGCCTGGAACCAGAGATATGGACAGACGGAACCGAGAGTGCGTGGCTTTGATCCTCCAGGTCTGGAGGAAGGAACTGGAACTGAAACCCCCAAAGACCATGGCAGTAAGCAGGACCCCCAAGAGTCCCACCCAAGGGCGGCTCAGGCACCAAGCCCACCAGGCACTCAGTGCCCAAGCAAATCTACGGTTCTCAAGAAGGAAAAGTACGTCAGCCCACAAGATCTTCAAAAGCCCATTCTGTGCTGGGTCTCAACTCAGTGTATACACCTCCTTGAGAACAGGGGAAGATCAAAGAATTCTTCTTATAACCTGCAATCAGCTAACCCATCAAGAAACAAAACAAAGTTTCAACTGCCTGTAGAGAAGACTGTGCCGGGAGGGGGGTTCTAATAGCTAGTGCAGAATTCTCTGATTAGCTTTTACACTTTGGGAAAACTTTAATATCTGTGCCTGAAGCCTTATTAGCCTGAAAATGGTGTAACCACCGAAAGAAATATGTTTCCTTTCTGCTCTCACACAGCACTGTTTTGTAAATTCTTAGCCGGCGCTGAAAGGACCAGGGTAGATTATACCTGTGCAAAACTGCCTGTCTGCCTACATGTCCGTCAGTACGGCTAGAAAAGAGTATTTCTAATAACAGCAAGTCTAAGTAAAAGTGAGGAAGTGAGTGCTAAAGACGCTGCTGGGTTGGGATTTCTCCGTAGCTGGTGCAAGCCTGGTTTGCTGGCTCCAGGGAAGGACGCTAAATGAGATGGGAGGAAGCTGTCCCACAGCAGCTGCCTTCAGCTCCCTACTTTTCCGGAATCGAATGCGGTGGACTTCATTACAGACACCACATCCTGTTATTCCAACAGCATCAGTTTTAACTTTTAGACCAGAGTCAAGACCCAGTGTTTTGCTCTTAGAAATTGTCTGTCTAAGACTGTAATAGGTATACTCTGTTGACTTGCTTGCTTTTGACAGTTCCCGTGTCAGCCTCTGAAGGCCACAGGCTGCGGCCACGTCCTCTCTGTGAATGGCGTTCCTTCTGCAGCAGTGTCACAGCGCCAGGGCCTCAGTCAGGCAGGTCTACAGACCAGACATTCGTGCACAGGGTGCCAATTCGGGCCATAATGTTAGACCTGAACGGTCTCCGAGGGATCCCAGCTCGCCCAAGAACCGCCAAGAGTCGAGAGTCGTTGCAACACGCAAGAGGTTTATTAGGAGCAGGTGCACCGGGGTTCCTTGGTCCTCACGCAGGAGGCTGAAGAGGAACCCCCCCCCCCGCCCCAAGCGGAATCACATACATTTTATAGCTTTCATTTTTCATTATGCAAAGTGTGGATATATCAAGGGTTTTTTTCTCATTGGTTTGTTTGTTCCGGACCGGAGTGGGGACTTGGCTCTAGTTCCTTGATTGGTTAGCTGTCGGATGCCTACTTTACATTTTCGTGTTTTTGTGGTGGGGGGTTGAGTCACATGAGTTATGGTTGGCTGGGGCGACCTTTAAACTCTTTGGCTTAATCATTCTTATGCCCTGCCGTAGTTGTTTGCTCGCGGTTAGGGCATGTCCCAGACATGTCCTGTTTTCCAGGCCTTTGTTGTTTGCTCGGAACGGTTTCTGCCCAGGGAGTAGGGGTGTAAGTATAGTTAAGGTCCTACAAATAACCTTCCGCTTGTATTTTCTGCCTGACCTGCAGAGGTGAGCAATCTTGCAACCTGGTTTAAATAAAACCCAGTGATTGTGGGCTTTTTCACATTTTTTAAGGGCAGAGCAGCTAGGGATGTAGACAGGCAGAAACAGTGGTGTATTAGGCCTACAAATATTTCTAGAACTGCTTGCATTTTAAGATTACTGCCACCCTTGTCCTGACAGTAAGAGATTGGAAGCGATAAAGTGTTATTTAATTACCTGGGTTTTTTACAGTTGGCTATAACTAAGTTACTTCATTATTATGAAAATGATTACAACATAAATTAAGAACTCTTACAATGGATCACTAGCAGAAAACCATTTTCTAAGAGTTACCCAGCTCAGACCAAGCACCGTTTAGGTACAGGAAAATCCACAACAAATGAGAGCACTGTCTTGAAATCTTGCTAGAAATCCTCTGCAAACAACACAACTCCATAGTGAGAAGCAACCACTCCCAAACAAAACCAAACCAAAAACTAGTTTGTTGCTGTCCGAATGAGCTGGGGCTGAGAACCAAAAAATGAAATTTGCCTAGATGGGACCGCAAAGACTCCGCTGATTTCTTAGTATACAATAGAAAATATCATAATATCGCTCTGAATTTTTTTTTTTTTTTTTCCTGCGGTCCGCGGGCCTCTCACTGCTGTGGCCCCTCCCGTTGCGGAGCACAGGCTCCGGACGCGCAGGCTCAGCGGCCACGGCTCACGGGCCCAGCCGCTCCGCGGCACGTGGGATCTTCCCGGACCGGGGCACGAACCCACGTCCCCCGCATCGGCAGGCGGACTCCCAACCACTGCGCCACCAGGGAAGCCCCGCTCTGTATTTTCTATATACTTAGCTATGAAATACAGAATTCCTGTAACCACATATCACATGCTAGTCGAGGAAGCCAGCCTGTGCACCCGTGGGAACTCCCAAGCATTATTTTCCTATTTCAGAGCAAAGGAAGGTTCATAAACGACTTCTTTAAAAGTTCAGATGTTTATGACATCAGTCTCTTCAAAATGAGATGTGAATAAACAGTTTCAAACAGAGGTGCCACAGTGCCTTTTTTTTTTTTTTTGTGGTATGCGGGCCTCTCACTGCTGTGGCCTCTCCCGTTGCGGAGCACAGGCTCCGGACGCGCAGGCTCAGCGGCCACGGCTCACGGGCCCAGCCGCTCTGCAGCACGTGGGATCCTCCCAGACCGGGGCACGAACCCGCGGCCCCTGCATCGGCAGGCGGATTCTCAACCACTGCGCCACCAGGGAAGCCCCACAGTGCCTTTTCAATATGCGGTACTCAACACGCTGGGTCCCTGGAGATGCCCAGTGAGGCCCACGTTGAAACAATAATGTAAGCCTGTGAGCCACTGCTCCTGAACACCTCTGCTCTTCAATGTCTGCAGAGAAAAAACAAGAGTAATATGAGAGTTGTACAAAAAAAAAAGAAAATGTCTTGTCTGGGGAAAGGCAAGTGTGTTTTCAAGGATTGAACCCTTCAGATTTTTCTGCTGTGCTACTTAAGAGTATAAGGTTGTGTCCATCAGGTTTTGAGGACCATCTTTCTCAGACGCCTCTTAAGAAAAATCAATTTTCCAGGTTTTAGATTACGCAAGGGTTGTTTAGGAGAATGGTGAGCAAAGGTACGCGTGCCTGTGGATGGTAAGACTGGATTTATTATGTGAGTCCCCTGCAGTATTTCTCCAAGTCTGCTTGTCAGAGGGTACTGTCTAGAACCAGAGATAAAATGACAGTTGACCCTTGAACGATGTGGAGGTTTAATCCGAGTGTAATTTATAGCTGCCCCTCTGCATCCACAGTCCCTCTGAATCTGTGGATTCAGCCAACCACGGACCGTGTAGCACTGCAGCATTTACTGTTGAAAAATATCCACATGTAAGTGGACCCACGCTGTTCAAGCCCACATTGTTCAAGGGTCAACTCTACTGCAGTCCTGGGCTGACCCTCTACTAACTCATAGAAATCAGTAACAGAAGGAAATTCGGGAAATTCATATATATGTAGAAATGGTAAAAGACAGTCCTAAATAATCAATGAGTCAAAGAAGACATAGAAAGGAAATTAGAAAATAGATCTCACGTTAATAACCTAAGTTTCCAACTAGAGACATGTAGAGAAGAAGAGCAAACTAAGCCCAAGTAAGCAAAGGGAAGGAAATAATAACAATTAGAGTGGAGGTTAATGAAATAGAGAAGAGAAAAACAGAAAATCAACAAAAGCAAAGTTGGTATTTTGAAAAGATCAACAAAACTGACAAATCTTTAGCTAGATTAACTGAGAAAAAAAGAGAGACGATTCAAACTAGTGAAATCAGGGATGAAGAGGGGACATCGCTACAGACCTTAGAGAAAGAAAAAGAATAATAGGGGAATAAATTGTATGTCAGTAAATTAGATAACTTAGATGAAATGGAAAAATTTCTAGAAAGACACAAACTGCCATAACTGACTTGGAAGAATTTTAAAAATCTGAAAAGACCTATAACAAATAAAAAGATTAAATTAGTAATTAAAAACATCCCACCCCAAAAAGTACAGTCCCAAAATTCTACAAAACATTATGAAATTAATGCCAATTCTTTACAAACTCTTCCAAAATTTAGAATAGGCGAGAACACTCCCCAACTCATTCCATGAGGCCAGGATCGCCCTGATATGAAAACCAGACAAGGACATTACAGGAAAAGAAAACCTCAGACCAATACCTTTAATGAATATAGGCCAGTATAAATAACCCTAGTCACCAAATCAAAGGCTTTTTCTGTAAGACTCTACCCGCCTTGGAACCAACAGTAAAGATAGACTTATCAGCCCTAGGCCTATTCTCTTCCCTATAAATTTCCTCTCACAGATTTCAAATAGAAAGTGACAAGAACAGAGGGAAAACAGAGATAAGAGCAGAAAAAAAGAAGACAGGATTCAGCCGAAGATAAGAGTTTTCAAATTGGACCAGATAATCAAAGGATTCCTAAACAGGGCTACTCATCCCTTAGGGACAAAGTAAACTTGGTGTTTGGGAGCTTGACAAAAAGAAATCATAGCTCAGACCCTTGTGTGTGCAGCTCTGGGGTCTCAGAGGAATACGCTGTTCTGAGTGTGGATTGTAGAGTCAGGGCAGGAAGAAGGTCTTGGTTGATCTTGGCGAAATCTGCAGGATTACCAGCTGTCAATTTCCCAAAAGGCTACCATGAAATGGGTCAAACAAGCAAAACAAAACTGCGGTTAGGGAGAACACTACACTGACAAAGTCTGGTAGTATCTCAGAAGAGGGCAGCTGGGGTATATTTGTGGGGTTGGGGCCTGGGCTGAATGATTTAAGTGGGTTCTTGCAAGGAGGGCAGCCGGCATTGGACAGAGTCTACGAGAGCTTTGTGTGGGTGGGTCCAGTAGGATGGAATTCTTGACGTGAATATTGATGAGCCAGCTGTTAGTTTTAACAAGTAAGCTATCTAGTTGGTTCAGTGTCTTAGCTATTTTTCCAGAAAATACTTGCTTCTGGAAGATAAGTTATTTTTGCCTCAACCAAGAAGTACTTAACACAGAATGGGAAAATATGCCTTTCCCCAGACTCGTTTAGACCGTAATCATTCTCCGAGGATGATGACAGTGCTTGAGAAATCAGACGGGGAGGAGATGAACTTCTACATTGTGGAAATAAATGAAGGACGCCCAAACGAGAAGGAAAGGAGGCTATTCATTCCGAGGTCTGCTGTAGCAAGAGTCAGCCATCGTCACCTGTTTGCCTGGGACTCAAAGGCCCGCACAAAAGAGGAAGAGTTTTCTAATACAGAGAAGGGAAGGCTTCGGGTATGCTCTGATTAGAGGTTGTTGGCCCAGGAGAGCTGGAAGTTGGCAAACTAGAAACGTGGCCTTTTATATTTTCGTCCTGGGGAGCATATTTGGCTTTCTCTTGCAGGCCCAGGATTGGAAGTGGGGGAGGAAGCAGGGAAGTTGGCCGTCCTTCACCGAGATCCGGACCGCCTGGCCTGACGGCTGCGGAGGCTGCGGTTTGGCTTCCCGGGCTGGTTGGCACAGAGGCTGTGAGTCAGAGCTCTGTTGTCATGGTGGTCCGGTCGTTGTCCATTTGCATAATCAGTGTTATGACACGGACAGGAGAGCGTGTTGGTCTCAGTGCTCAATTGCAAATGGCCCCAAAAGGTATAGGTGTCATGAAAACCATGCTTTTAAATCGTCAAACTAGAGATGGTCCAAGAGCTCTGAATTTCTGAGAATGAATAGAGTTTTACTAGTCAAACTAAGATGAACTTTGGAGGCAGAGTTCTTGAAAAGTTTGTAGCATTTTTCGTATAAAAGAGAGCAGCAAGGGAGTATGGAAGCTTAATTGTATGTGAGCGGGGGACTGCATTATTTCTAAGTGATGTTAGGTTAGCCATCTGCAAAAGCAAAGAGACCTGCACACGCCTTAGACTCTGAGATGGAAGTTTACAATGGAGAGTAACTTACAAAGGCCAAGTCTGCTTAAGAAACCTTGAACAGGTGTTTCCTGTATATATATATATATATAAAACTGAATCACTGTGCTGTATACTTGAAGCTAACATGACATCATAAATCAACTATACTTCAAAAAAAAAAAAGAAATGAAAGATTTCTTCGAAAGGTTGTTACGCTTTGTGGGATTTTGTTCAATGCAAGTCGTGGTTCAGTGAAAGTGCTACACATATGAATGGTCATAACTGACAGTTATCAAAATATCCCAAATCGTATTTCTACTTTGTGAGTCAGCTGAGCTCCCTAAGGTGGTCTCGGTATCGCTCTACATACTAAGAATATTGTGTGATGCACAGAGAGCTAGTTTCGAGTCTGGTCTCCGTCTGTATTGTTTTGATACTCACTAACCGCAGTCCTGTACTACTCCTGGCTCATAGAAAGCCTTCAGCGGATGTTTGCAGAAGACATTTTACAACATGTGATGCTTCACGTTGCTCATGCGTACCTCAACTCATACCATTTCGTTGTCATATCCAAGTGGGTTTTCTGAGTCTCCGATGGGTCTTTTTGCCATGACTCGCTGGCCTCTCCCCAGTACAGACGGCTTTGTATGTAAGAGACGTGCTGGCTGTGTCCTTCAGTTCCAGGGTGTGTTACTTGTCAAGGCCGTGTGCGGACGTGGGGTGGTCATGCAGCTGAGACTCTGGTGTGTTATCCAGTCTGCTTGCCTGAGGCTGCTGTCCATCTATTTTCTCCCCGTTTCGTACAAACAAGGGAGCCTTTCTTTCTCAATGAAATGCAGCCTCCTTAACTGTCTTTTAAAGCTCCTGGCATCCTTCTTTTTCCAGCTTGTCAGATGCCATGCACTTTCCACCGTGGTATTAATGCCTTTATTGAAGCAGAATCTCTTCCAAAAACACGACCATTTGGATCACGTGTGATGGAGGCTCTGTTGATAGATATTGGCTTAGGTTTGTTTTTCAGAATAACAGTTCTTTGAAGAGTATGATAGTTAGATTAGGGTGGAAAAGAAAATAGTTTAGAGACTTTTTGCATCAAGTTGCTGCATTTTTTTTACTTTACTATTGAATCTCTTTACATTTCAGCCCAGAATTTTCTTTATGATGTAAAATGACAATAATTAACCAATAATGATAATAAAATTACAACAATAGGGACATCCCTGGCGGTCCAGTGGTAAAGAATCCACCTTACAATGCAGGGGATGCTGGTTGATCCCTGGTCAGGGAACTAAGGTCCCACATGCCACGCCACGGGGCAACTAAACCCACGCACCACAACTAGAGAAGATAAAACCCGCATATGCCACAACTAGAGAGAAGCCTGCGTGCCATAACGAAAGATCCCACATGCCTCAACCAAGATCCCACGTGCTGCAGCTAAGACCCGACGCAGGCAAAAATAAATAAAATAAATAATAAATTTTTAAAAAAATCACAATAAAAAACAACAGCTACCAACCTACATTTGCATGACTCCTGTACCTTTTGGGGGTGCCTTTTCAATTAATTAGATCATTGTAATCACAGCTTTCTGAGGAAGAAAGAGGGAGAGGTCGTCAGTATTTGAAGGTGAGGAAACCAAGGCCCAAGAAGGTTAAGTGTTTATCTCAAGGTCAATCAGTAAGATAATAAAAGGATGGTTGCTTCAGAATTCAAACATACTCAAATACCCTCCACGGGAAAAACTAATCAAAACTCTGATCTCTTTTTTCCAATCACTGTCTTTTCTGTTTTCTCTATGTCTTCCTTTTCAAGGCAGAGTCTCTGAACTATTAATCTGGGTGACTCAGAAGACACACAGCTTGAACACTGTTTAAGAAAACAAACATTGTTTTCTTCACAAATGGACACACATGCATTTCTGGAATGAGGTTATATCCTGATAACAATGACCAGTATACATTGTTACAATTCAGATAGAATGAGGTACCATTTCTTTACAGTAGGATTCACCTTTTTTAGGTGTTCGGTTCTATGAATTTTGAAAAATGTACACAGTTTGAAACCACCAGTGTAATCAAGTTATAAAATATTTTCATTACCCCAGCCTTGAGGGTATTAGGCTAATCAGGCAGAGGTAAATACTGTATGATTTCACTTGTAGGTGGAATATCTAAAAAAGCTGACCTCAGAAACAGAGTAGAGTGATGGCACTGTAGGGCCTTAACTATACTTACACCCCTACTTCCCTATCGATACTTTTGAGCTTTGAGCTTTTTCGGCTGGCAATAAGATACTGGAATGTCCCCCCTGGGCAGAAACCGTTCCGAGCAAACCAGTATGGCGGGTGATAAGAATGATTAAGCCAGAGTTTAAAGGTCGCCCTAGCCAGCCATAACTCATGTGACTCAACCCCCCACCACAAAAACACGAAAATGTAAAGTAGGCATCCGAGAGCTAACCAATCAAGGAACTAGAGCCAAGTCCCCACTCCGGTCCGGAACAAACAAACCAATGAGAAAAAAACCCTTGATATATCCACACTTTGCATAATGAAAAACGAAAGCTATAAAATGTATGTGATTCCGCTTGGGAGGGATTCCTCTTCGGCCTCCTGCGTGAGGACCAAGGAACCCCGGTGCACCGGCTCCTAATAAACCTCTTGCGTGTTGCAGCGACTCTCGACTCTTGGCGGTTCTTGGGCGAGCTGGGATCCCTCAGAGACCGTTCAGGTCTAACAGCACCCAGGGGTAGGAAGGTGGGGGGTATAGGGCGATATCGGCCAAAGGGTACAAACTTCCACTTGCAAGTGGGGTGAGGTCTAATATACATTATGGTGGTTACAGCTAATTATGCTGTATCATATACTTGAAAGTTGCCAAGAGAGTAGACCGTAAATGTTCCCACCACAAAAAAGAAATGGTAATTATGTGACATGATGCAGGTGTTAGATAACACTATGTTGGTCATCAATTTGTAATAAATAAATGTATCAAATCACCACATCAGTATACCTTAAACTTACACAGTGTTGTTTATCAATTGTGTCTCAACAAAGCTGGGGACATTTTTTAAAAGACAGATGATTTAAAACTTTCCTGAGTTGCTTTCCTTGGTATTTTTTTTCCCCCATAGCTTATGATAAATACATTTAGGTTTTTCAAATGATATCAGAACCCATTCTCTGGATAAAGTGCTTTAAGATGACATGCTTCCTTGGCTTTGTATTAAGGGATTTGAATCCCCTTTGATTGTTATATATTTAACTTTGAATATATTCTGGGATAAATTTGTTTTTAAATGCTTACATGTAAGGTTTTGTTTTGAGTAGCACTGCAGGTTATTATTATGTGATGACTTCAGAATTTGTTTTGTTCACATAGAAAAACCACTTGGGCATTGGAAAGGAAGAGCATGATAAATTTTATGTAAGAATCTCTATTATTCACTTCTGTGTGAATGCAAAGCGATTTGCTTTCATACAAGAGCCTGTCCTTTCAAAATTTATCCTCCTCTTGTGTATCACTGGAGCTGCTTGGGAATGTCACTGCTGCTTATTTATTTTAGAAAGTTTTCATTATGGCTTTGTACATTTCTTAATACAATGATAAAGATTGTAGGTAACTTTAAAACTATATTTAATGTTATTTAACAGAATAAATGAAGTTTGGGACAATCACGTTATGTAAATATACTGATTGAGTTCCTAATCCAGATCCTGAGACCCAAATCTCTATGGCTAGCAAAAAGGAGTTTCATTTTAACAGAAGTGGTCTTTTCTTCTTTTACCTTTATGTGCCAGACTCTGGCTATTTCTATAATAAATGCAAAGCAGGTAATTCCAGTTAAAAGTAAAGGTTTGACAACTATGCAAGGATTTCATGAAGCCTCTGTATAAAGTGGCAAGAATTTTCCCTGTAAAGTTTGCATATTTTGACACTAGAGAAACCTTTCCAAATTTATAAATAGTAAGTGTAAATTCATTTTAATCCTTCTGTTTTTGTTTTCGTGAACACTTTGGGAGTCCGATTAAAATGACATTCTGCAAAATATTTCACTGTAAGAACCATTGCTCGTTCTAAGAAACTCTCAACGTGGCGTTAAAGAAACATTGCCCTGGAGGAGATGAGTAGACAAAGATTGACTTTATTTCCATGATTGGTAGCAACGCGGGAAGGACAGACCAAGTCTGGACACTCAGATCCCCTGAAACAAACAGCAGAGGAGTTTTCCAGAGCTGGGGAGGGTTGTAGGTCAGCTGCGTTGGCTAAGTGGTTCCCCAAGTAAAAATAAATCTCCTTTTATCTTCCTGACAGAGGTAATTTTACAATTTGGAGCCTGGCACCCAGGAAGCTAGGCTCCCACCCTCCCACAGAGACTGGAGAGGGGCCCCCTCTGCCCTGATGTTTGCATTTCAAAGGGATGGCTCCTAGGTCTTTGAGAAAGACATTCATGGATTGTAAAACTGGTAAGAGGCTTCTTAAAAGATTTACATCTCAAAAGGGCAGAGGAAGGATTTTCAATTCTAAGTTTTCTAAAGTAAAGCCTCTAAGAAAAGGGAGGTCAGGAAGAAATCTGAATTTCAGTCCAGCTGAGGGGAATGTGAACGCAGTCTAGGTCAGTGGTTTCACCTGTGAAAGTGCAGGCTGGTGCTTGAATCTCAGTGATGCAGATATGGGACAGGATACATGAGGTAGGTCAGGACTCGTGGTCCAGTACCTCTGCCTCGGGGAGAGGTTTCTTCTTTTTCTTTGTTTTTAAATAAATCTATTTATTTAGTTTTGGCTGTGCTGGGTCTTCGTTGCTGGGTGCGGGCTTTCTCTAGTTGCGGCCAGCAGTGGCTGCTCTTCGTTGCAACGCACAGGCTTCTCACTGTGGTGGCTTCTCTTTTTGCAGAGCATGAGCTCTAGGCGCACAGGCTTCAATAGTTGTGGCACCCAGGCTCACTAGTTGTGGTTCACGGGCTCAGTAGTTGTGGCACGCAGGCTTCAGTAGTTGAGGCTCACAGCCTTCAGTAGTTGTGGCACGAGGGCTCAGCAGTTGTGGCTCACGGGCTCCAGAGCGCAGGCTCAGAAGTTGTGGCGCACGGGCTTAGTTGCTCCGCGGCATGTGGGATCTTCCCGGACCGGGGCACGAACCCGCGTCCCCTGCATTGGCAGGTGGATTCTTAGGCACTGCGCCACCAGGGAAGCCCCAGGGAGAAGTTTCTTCACTGACTTTTTTTTACCTATGTGGTCTGCAAAGAAGAATTCCATTTACCTCCTCCTGGTTTTCAAATTGCTTTTTTTCCTCCCTGCTGTCCTGGACTCCCTGCGCTAGTTATTGAACCATCTCCTCTCAGCTCCAAGCCCTTCCTTCTGTGCTCTGTTTGGTGATTCTGGGTCTTGGGTTCTGTGAGTCATATTTCTGCTTTGTCAGTGAGTTCCCAGTGTCGACTGAAAAGATACGCACAACCTAAAAGTTGAGAATTATTTTATTTGGTGGACAAAACCAAGGACTTAAGCCTGGGACACAGCCTCTCCGCTAGCTCTGAGGGACTGCTCCAAAGAGGTAATGGGAGAGCCAGGATGTATGGGAGTTTTTGCAACAAAAACCAGGTAGTTGGAACATCAAAATATTACTGTTAATTAAAGAAAACCAGACATCTCAAATTAATGACTTGAGCACTTTTGGGGGGCTTTTTGCGCCTTTCTATGTGCGGGAAGATGCCAGAGTCTGGGCTCACTAAAATCATTCCTTTGATGTGCACCTCAGCTGTCTAAGGCCAGGATCCTGCTTTTCTCCATCCTGGATCCCCTCAGGGTTCACCGTTGGCTGTGGCTGCAGTGGCTGAGGGCCTGACGGCTGCACCATCCTTTGTTTACTGATATGGCAGGCGACAGTTTTCATCCATGCCAGTAACTGGGAAGTATCTACAATGGGGAGAGCTGCAGGGGCACCACAGCCTTGAGAAGGAGGAAGGGCCACCCTCAATCCAATCTCCTCCTAGTGCTTCCTGCCTGGTTCCCAGTCCCCTGAGGGTCCACCACCAGTGCCTTCTCCCCTGGCAGCCCCAGGGGCACTGATTCACCCCTCACCCTCCAGCTCAGCAGAAACAAGAAGCATCTGTGCAGGGGCTGTGCTGTCATCTTGGAAACTGGCTTTCATCTTTCTTATTATGTTCACTCCAAATCTCAGCTACAAAGCAGGGCAGTGTTTGTGAGATTCTGCCTCTTCCATAGTTTGTATCAATATGTAAACCATTCAATCAGATCTAAGGGTCAATTTGTCAACTGCAGGAAGAATGATATTCATTGAAAGTGTGAATACATCCAGGAGGCAGCTCCTCGTGACCCCTTAGGAAATCGTGTGTTTTGACACTTCTAACTTCAACCTAATATATGGTTTATTAAGCGAAATTCATTATAGTGTCTTCACACACAAAAGAGATTTAAAATGAAGTACGCGAGTGCTGATAACATTTCTCACTTGGCCAGTCTCGACATATGCCAATTTATTGTGCTAACAGCCCCTAAAGGGGAGGGCATTTGCCATCAGTAAATAAGCCTCAGAGTAGAATATAGAGTGACTGCAAATACATCCTTCCAACATATAGATCCTTGGTAGATAGCTTCTGACATCTCTGTCCCTCTCTACATGTATTTCTGTTTGTCTGTCCTTGGAGATGCTATTCTATTCTGATCAGTTGGTAGACATCTTAGCTTCTCTGTGTTTAAATACTTGGAATACTACATGTGAGTTAAAGTTTTAAAAAATATTGGGTTATATAAGATATATCCTCCTTCCTGTTATATCAAAATGTGTGAGCTCAAATATATTTCTGTGATCTGTTTTGGTTTCCAATCTATCAAATTGAACTCCCAACTACGTTGCAGCACTATTCACGATAGCCAAGATGTGGCAACAACCTAAATGTCCATTGACAGGTGAATGGAAAGAAAGTGATATATACATACAATGGAATATTATTCAGCCTTAAAAAATAGAAGGGTCATAGAAGAACCTTAGGACATTATGCTAAGAGAAATAAGCCAGTCACAGAAGGGCAAATACTGCATGATTCCGCTTATATGAGAGATCTAAAAGAGTCAAACTCATAGAATCGAAGAATAGAAGGGTGGTTGCCAGGGGCTGAGGAAAGGGGGAAACGAGGTATTGCTAATTCACAGGTATAAAATTTCAGTTATGCAAGATGAATAAGCTCTAGAGACCTGCTTACAGGACACATTTTGCCTATAAATAACAATACCGTATTGTGCACTTAAAAACCTACCAAGTGGGTAGATCTTACGTTAAGTGGTGTTGGCAAAATTTAAAAAGAGTTTTGTCCTCTTTAAGAAATAGTTCCATATAACTTTCTAGAAATTTTTGTTTTAATGTGAGATTTGATAATGATTTTCTGACATCTGAAAAGAACGATATGAGTTTGAGAGTGAAGGAAGTTGAGAATGAAAAATACAGTTTTCTAGTCCTAAGACAGAATGGGTATTGGAGATCATTCCCCTGTGAAGCATTTCTAAACCGAGAGGAACGTATATCAAACTTTAGAGCTAAAATGGCTGTTAAAGACTGATCCATGGCTTGGTAAGTTATGAGGACCCTCTTGGATGAAGTGACGATCTTGTGGTGGTGAGGCATCCATTGGACAGGGCGGTGAGCTGCAGCGGTTCTCCAATACAGCAGGAAGAGCCAGAACCCTGAAGTCAGACAAACTGGATTTGAATCCTGGCCCTGCCATCGGTAGCTGTAGGATCCCAGGCGAGTTGCCTAACTTTTGGGTCACTCGCTCCTCATCTGCTAAGCAAGGGTGATGACACCTGCTGGATTTGGTGCGAAGATGAACAATAATATATGCCAGGCCCTGGGCACCATGTCTGATCTTAGGAGGTGCTTGATAAATGGAGTTGGGTGGAGTAAAGAACTTGCTACCGGGCTTCCCTGGTGGCGCAGCGGTTGAGAATCCGCCTGCCGATGCAGGGGACGCGGGTTCGTGCCCCGGTCCGGGAAGATCCCACATGCCGTGGAGCGGCTGAGCCCGTGAGCCATGGCCGCTGAGCCTGCGCGTCTGGAGCCTGTGCTCTGCAAAGGGAGAGGCCACAGCGGTGAGAGGCCCACGTACCACCAAAAAAAAAAAAAAGAACTTGCCACCAAGAAATAGCTGCGAGGCTTCAAAATAGACACAGAAAATAACTTAACATTTATCCAAGAATCAACTAGTAAAGGAGAAGTCTGAAGGATAATTATATCAGGAGACCTAAGCAGAGGAAAACTTACTGAAATGAGTGTTACCTTTATGGACACAGAGTAAGAATTATAGATTTCAGACTAATAAAAAGTATAATACAACATCATCAAGAGAGCAAAAAAGAATCCCATCAAATATCAAAATGAGGAACAACTTCGAATTTTTACATAAGGCAATTGAAAATCCAAATCAAAGAATAGCAATAGAGAATGGAATGTAAAAATAAACCAAGGCCTGGACTCAAAATGAGTTTCCACAGTAAGGATTTGAATTTCTGCCTCCTGGCTAAGAAAAGAGTGGGAATAAAGAGTGAAATCCTGGGCTTCCCTGGTGGCGCGGTGGTTGAGAGTCCGCCTGCCGATGCGGGGGACGCGGGTTCGTGCCCCGGTCCGGGAAGATCCCACGTGCCGCGGAGCGGCTGGGCCCGTGAGCCGTGGCCGCTGCGCCTGCGCGTCCGGAGCCTGCGCTCCGCAACGGGAGAGGCCGCAGCAGTGAGAGGCCCGCGTACCGCCAAAAAAAAAAAAAAATTACCAAGAATGCGTTCCAGCAAAATGCAAGTAATTCACATAATAGTGACTCCAGCTCAGTGCAGGAGGGTGGCTCCCGGGATTTAGGGGGCCGGTGGTCCTGGAGGACGTGGAGTCCAGATTGGAGTTTGAAGACCCGGGGCTCTGAGGGGGTGGAGGAGTGAAGCAAGGAGGAGGGTTAAGAAGTTGGTAATTTATAGACGTGTGGTGTCGTGTGTTCTGTACTTAGAAACTCCAGGAAAACTATACAGCTTTCTAAGGAAGTCACACCCTAGGTGAAGCAAACTTAAATGTGACCAGATTTGGGGCAGTCACGAGAGAAAGAAAAGAAAATTGGTTTGCTCTAGATTCTTGGAACGGTTTATTTTGTGTGGCACTCTTTTAATAGCACAAATTACATTTCATTCTCTGTAGAATGAAATACATATATTTATTTATTTATTTATACCACATCTTCTTTATCCATTCATCTGTCGATGGACATTTAGGTCGTTTCCATGTCTCGGCTATTGTGAACGGTGCTGCTATGAACACAGGGGTGCATGTAGCCTTTCGAATTAGAGTTTTGTCTGGATATATGCCCAGGAGTGGGATTGCAGGATCCTATGGTAGCTCTATGTTTAGTTTTTTGAGGACCCTCCATACTGTTCTCCATAGTGGCTGCACCAACGTAACATTCCCGCCAACAGTGCAAGAGGGTTCCCTTTACTCCGCACCCTCTCCAGAATTTATTGTTTGTAGATTTTTGATGATGGCCATTCTGACCAGTGTGAGGTGGTACCTCACTGTAGTTTTGATCTGCTTATCTCTGATAATTAGTGATGTTGAGCGTCTTTTCATGTGCCTCTTGGCCGTCTGTATTTATTCTTTGGAGAAATGTCTCTTTAGGTCTGCATGCTATTCTTTATCTTCAGTTGCTCATCTTTACACTTTAATTATATATATATATATATATATATATATATTTGGTGGAAAAAAGAAGGAGGGGAAGCTAAAAGAAACCATAGAGGTATCAAGTTCCTTATTTTATAAAATAGAGAATCCAGAGGTAATAAAGTTGAGAGATCCAAAAACAGAGATTTAAGTGCTTTTAAGCTATAGAGTAATCAGTAGTAGAATTGAAACTTCTAATGTGATAAAAATTAGGAGAAAGAACAAGGGGGTGATGTAGAGCAATGAGAAAGAAAGCGAGCTATTATCTCAGTGGGGGGTGAGGAGACATTATTTAAAATGCATCCATCAGAGATATATGACAAACACATACTGAGAGACTGTAGGCTTAGCTCCAAGCAGGACCACAGGCCTGGAGGCACCAGCAAGGCAGAGCAGGTGGGACCACATGCACAGGTGATGACTGTCTCATGACTCGGTGCTGAGTCAGATCACGGAACTTAAAAATTTTCCTGGGCAGAGAAGGGCGAGAACGGTCGAAGTCGAATTGTAATTCACACGGTTTCAGAAAGATGGGAGCTCATCATGAAGTTAATTGTAGGAAATAAAGAAATTTGGTCCTTGTCAGACAAGCGTTCCCGCCTAATTGTTTCTGTGGCGCAAACACACATCGCAACATCCCCGATGCAGGGCTTGCCTTCCTGTGCTTTCCTTCACTGTTATCGATGTTTTGTGGGTTTGGACTTATTTTTCCTTTGAGATGACCATCAGAGAATGTTCAGAGGCCGTAATTACACTTCGTCAGGCCACGTGGGTTTCATAATTTCCCAGTTAGATGTTTTTTAGCGACAGTTTAAAATGTCCTCACAATCCACAAATGCCAACCCCAAATCCACCTTTCACTAATGGATGTTACTCTTCTGCGGGCGAAATGCATTCTCTCTGGCAACAAATGAAGACGGAGTGGAGAGGCCTGCTGTGAAGGGAGCCGGAGCCATCACCAGGGCAGGAAAAGTCAGTCGTGGGTCGCCATGGAAGTTTCAGCAACGGCTGCACCACCGAAGGCCATTTCAAGGAAATGGTTGTAAAACGTGACCAAAGCCCCTGCAAGCTAGAGTGCATCACAAATCGGCACAAATGTTTACGGAGGTGAGAAGTACAGATTACATGTCCTCTTATTTCCATAGCAAACCACACGTATGGAACCAAGATCCGTTTTCCTCACCTGATCCTTCACCAGGTGGAAAGACCCCTCTTCCTTGCCCCACCTGCGGGTGTGTGTGTGCACACAGCATTACAATTAACTTCTCCGACCACGATTCTTTTCAGGCCAAAGGTTTGGATACCTGTTTGAGGCCAAGAGAGAGAAAAAGACGCTGAGTTGGGAAAGCTTGTGACCTGGAGGGAGAGAACGGGCTCCAGAAGAAAGGCATTAGGAAGGTGACCCAGGGACCAGGGTCCAGTGGCTTCACAATGGCAAAGGCTGGACCCTGCTGGGTTTTGTCTCATGAGCTGTTAAAGTTGTGTCTAAGTATTCTCTCTCTTTTTGCCCCCCGCCTTCCAACCTCCCCCTCTTTCCCCAGCTTTCTAGGATTCCAGGACAAATGAATGCCATATATTGGGTATATGAGTAACAAGACGAAACACTTACAGTAATCACTGCTTAATCGTGTTGAGTTGTATTTGGGACCGAGACATCTCGCAGTGTGGCCTGTATCACTGGGCATCCTTTCAGGGAACTGGGCGGACGCTTCATTGCAGGAGGGCTGATGAGTGACACGTCCTTCCCACAGCAGTGGTGGCAGCCCCAGCTCTCTGTCTAGTCACATTAGCTCTCCTCTGCACTCAAACAAGTCAGAAGCAATCACCTCCTCTGCGCCTGATAAGCAAATGCAAACATGGCCATGGTGTGACGTGGATAGGACAAGATGTGAAGGCGGCTAATAGAATACAGACGCACCATTTGGATATAATAAGCCATTTAGAACAATAGTGGATGAAGATTTTCTGCCTTTCCCTGGATCTGTCTTCTTTTCCAAGGGAGGGACTAGGTAGCTCGTGAGGAGAGCGCCGTGCAATTGCTCTATAGAGGCTAAGCCTCTCTGCTACTTCTGCTGTTTTCCCGATGCACATGACGAGAATCTTTGGTGCTGGAGTATGGCGAGCTGCGTCTGACCAGCAGAATAACAGTCGCCACACGCTAGATTCTTCTCGTATCACACTTTATTGGAGTACAGCTTGGTTGAGGAAAGATGGAAGGAAGACCCCGCAGCCGTAACGGCAGCTGCCTATATAAGATTCGGGATACTGTGCAAGTCTCTGATTGGTTCATATCGAAGGCATAATTACACGTCGCCTTCGGACTGGTTACTGCTCTAAAACCTTGTTAGCATATCTCAACGCATGCGCACTGGCTACAGGATGGATGACTCAGCTTTTTCTACCCTGCTTTGCGGCAACGCTTTGCCGCGCCCCACACTGGAGGACCACTGCTGGACCTGTTGGTTTCACGTACACTTCATAGTGTTCCTAGGTCTTGAGAGCCCATGTAGCAGCATTCACCTAAGTGGCTTGGTTTCCTAAGATGAGAGCTGAGAGTCAGCTAAGATCCGTGAAGCCTTTTGGTAGACTTGTCCTAATAGTAAAAAGTAGAAGGGCGTTATGAATTTGAAAAGCAGAAACCAGCCACTTGGAATCTGACCTTGAATGTAATTCAGGTGTTAAGTGGAAATACTATTATTTACGAGTAAACTATTCTTTTCCTCAAGGTTGTGGGACCAAAGTTAGGGTGAAGCTTGAAAATGCACGAGGGTATTTTTGAAATAAGGAAACCAAATGGGGAAAAAAGAAACACTGGAGGAAATAAAACCTGTGATGGCGTTTCCCTCTAATGTTTGCATTTATCCAATAAACATTTGCTAATGTTGGATCTACACCAAGCAAGCAGTGCTTTAGAGAAAAGGGGTAAAAGGGAAAAGATAGTTCCTGTTTCCACTCCAGTCGTAACTGCGAATTAAATCTTTCGCGCTAGATTGCCTTCTTGTCCTCATTTCTGGCAACTGATCGCCCAGCGCGTTGAGTGGGGAGGGTATATTTCTTAGCCCCGTAGTGCTTGGGCTTGACCACTTGCTTTGGCCAATGGAATTTTCGTGAACTTGATGTGAGCGATGATCTCGAAGGTGCTTGTGTGGTTTGGCTTGGCCTCTTGCTCTGCGGGAGAGGGGTGTGCCCTGCATAGCTGCCGGTCCAAAGAGAATGTGGAGACAAGTAGAACAGAACTGAACCTGAATCAAAGACTAAAGCCAACCTCAGCTGACTCACAGCCCGACACAGCGCTGCTCCAGGTGCCCAGCGGTCTCACGAGGAACGAAACAGTACAAATGCAACTCTAAGCAACTGACTTCTGCAGCGTTTGTTACACAGCTTTAGTGCAGCTAATATAATTTTTTTTTTTTTTTTTTTTTTTTTTGCGGTACGCGGGCCTCTCACTGTTGTGGCCTCTCCCGTTGCGGAGCACAGGCTCCGGACGCGCAGGCTCAGCGGCCACGGCTCACGGGCCCAGCCGCTCCGCGGCACGTGGGATCTTCCCGGACCGGGGCACGAACCCGCGTCCCCCGCATCGGCAGGCGGACTCTCAACCACTGCGCCACCAGGGAAGCCCTCAGCTAATATAATTTTTAAAGTTCAGTGAAAATTAATCGAATGGTGGGTATAATATAAGAAAGATAAAGTTTTTGGACCAGTTTATAGATGATGCACTATTTGTCTTCATGATCAACACCAGTAACTTTAGTTTTGAGACTATTTAAAAGCCTGCTCTAGCTGAAAAAAAGTCATAGAGGGACAAAAAATATTCTCCAAAGAGGCAAGTTTCTCCGGCCCAAGAAATAGTGCAACCAGCTTTAGTTAACTCCCCTTGGAATTCCCATGTGTTTTCCCAAGTATCTTCCTTGGCTGTCGCAGTCATTACCCATTTGTCCCTTTCTTGCTCCCTTGCCAGCTCTTGGGGTGATACCTGCCACCGTTGCCATCGCCAAGTCAGCACCTGAGCCACGCATGCTCGTTGGCTGTGCTACTGCCATAAGTGGAACGGAGGCTGCTGGCGCCAGAGGTCAAGGGGCTCGTGTCTAACCAGAGGGCACTGTCTCTTATCATTGCCAAAGCCGCTGGAACCGATGCGGCAGACGTCGCGCCTCTTCCGATTCTCACTCGAGTGTTCATGGCAACCGTCGCATCCCAGGATTTGCTCACGTCAATCGGGGCAGGGATAAACCATCCGAGAGACAGGCACTGCACTGTAGTTGGATTCCTCTTCTCAATCTCTGGCACGGCCTGCTCTTTGCAAACCCTACTTGAGAATTTTGACTTTCTTCTCGAGATGAGCTCTTTGCTAGGACTCTCCTTAGTCCTTGTGTTAACTATCGCTCTGGCAGAGGCTGCTTCACCAGCCCTAGTCATCCCTTAGGGACACTGGAGTCACCCCAAGCTGGAGTCCCTTTGCACACATCTTGTTTTTCTGTCGTGGAAGGTGACACTAGAATTGGCTGATGGAGATTTGATGGCCTGGAATAATCGATATTAAAACAAGGAAGAGATAGAAGAGCTATGGGAGAGAGATCGGATGATCTCTGAGCCAGCTTAGGGAATCAAAGACACTTCCGTAGCAGGAAATTGCTGCTTTGAATCCCAAGGACATATAGGATGTACTGTAGATCTGGATGGTTCTGAGAGTGAAGTTCAATACCAAAATGACCCAAGTTTTGCAAAACTCTAAGTATCTGTGACCTAGAATGGAAACAAGGTCACAGATTGTGGCAGGACAGCGGCCTCAAGGGACAGTGCTAGGAGATGAAGCCATAAAATGAGTGAGAGAAGAATGACCCTGGCAGAGACTGTGAACGCTTGGAATGACTGCTTTTTATGCTTCTGGTACGTAGTTTAATGAGATGGTGTCTGAGGATCCTTGTACCTCGAAACTTTCTCTGATTCTATCTAGACATTTAATGGAAAGTTTCAGTTGCTCTCCTAGTGCAGCTGCCGCATGTCTGCTACTTTAATGGGCTTGCTTTGTATCCTGAATATCCAGAGGAGGTGGAGATAAATCAGCCTGAGTTCCATCTACGCCTTCGATCGAGGGAGAAAGAAATGTCTCATAATATTGGAAGGGAGAGGCTGGAAGGTTTTCTTGCCTGTGGGAAAAGAGATGATGGGCTGAAATAAATAATTAGCAGAAACTGTTTTTGTGTCGCTCCAAAACAACATGCAGGAGAGGGGACGTGGATATAGCCCTGGGAGTCCTGTGTGTCTGGGAGGGCGGCAAGGTTCGGACTCTTGAGTTTGACACATTTTGGCTATATTTATAATCCCTATCAAATCACCCTCATTTTGCTGAATTCCAACTTTTATTTCACTCACAGAACTCCTCCTACTAGTATTTTTGTGGAGTGAAGCTGATTATAAAAACTTTACTATTCACCATTTGGCTTAATTCCTTGTGTTAAAGATGACACTAAAATCGCATCAGTTCAGACCTGCTGCTTTAAATTCCTTTTTGGAAGCAAGTGTGTTCCTTCCTTCTTCAGCATCCTCTAATCTGTGGTCCAGAGACTAGGAGATAGATTGAGGGTTGTCTTTATTCCTTTGGAAAAGGAGCGTATCATAAACCAGTTAATACTCAAATTGAGAACGCAAAGACAATGCTTAGTCTTTTTTTTTTTTTTTTTCGGTATGCGGGCCTCACACTGTTGTGGCCTCTCCCGTTGCAGAGCGCAGGCTCCGGAAGCACAGGCTCAGTGGCCATGGCTCACGGGCCCAGCCGCTCCGAGGCATGTGAGATCTTCCCAGACCGGGGCACGAACCCACGTCCCCTGCACTGGCAGGCGGACTCTCAACCACTGTGCCACCAGGGAAGCCCAATGCTTAGTCTTTTTAAGAAACTAAATTAAGAAGTTCACTTTAAATCTTTTAAGCTTTCCCTTTGGTGCATGAAAAATGCTCACACATTGTTTTATAAAACAACGACAAACCTCTTATCTCCTTGCAAAAGCGGGTTAAAAGAACCGTCTGAGTCGTAACTGGCATTGATGTTGGGTCACCTTACTCTACATGGTAAAAAGTAATAACACTCCCTCTCCTTGAAAATAGTGCATGATGATGATTATTTTTTTGTCCCTTGGAATGAGACTTGTCCTTCACCCCTCAATCAATGAGCCAGTATTTATCGAGATGAAATTGTGCACCAGCTGCACCCTCCAGGAGAACACAGGGAGGTGGGAGGGGGCCCGTCTGTCCTGAAGCAGATTGAAATAGGGCCGAGGAAATGGAGCCTATTCTTGTTTACATGTGAAATGTGGCCATCGCCATAAGACAGGAAAGAGAAAATGGTGCTCTGGGTGCCACCCTCCTAGGAGGAAGGAGGGTTGTAAATGACAGTTAATTTCCTCCCGGTCCAGCAAATAAACAAGTTCGAATCACGTGGTTCCCAGCCCAGGGCTCTTCCATCTGCCCTGAGGTCTGTGAGATTGATCTGCGATCATTACTCAGGGGGCCCGGCCTGCTTTCCTCCTCCAGGGCCTGCGCAGTCTTTTTTTTACTGGTCTCCCGTTGTTTCTAGCTCTCCGTGGTTCATGTTACCTGCTGATCGTTCGCAGTGGAAAGCCCTGGACGGAGGTCAGGGGTGGGAAGAAGGCGGGTCGGTGTCCTCCTTCCTTTGGCTTTCTCTCTGGGGGGGTCTAGCTGTCTCCCTCGGCTAAAAGAAGCTGCTCCTCTTCAGGAAAGCTCTCCTACAGGGTTCCTTGCCTTCTGGGGCTTGGGAACCTCTTCCCCAGCTTGTACCAGCCCTGCATTCTCCAGTCTGGTCCGTACACTCTGTCCTCACCTTTGCAAATAAACCCCTGCTTGAATGGCCCACAATTCAGTGTTCTGTTTTGTGACAGGGACACTGGTACGAGGACCTCCTTGTTAAACTCTTGAACGAGCGGAGGGACACAAGGAGGGGAACTTCAGGCCCCGTGGTCCCTCGTGGTGGACTCATAGTTTGGTGAGGACTCCTTCATTTATGTCATTAGACAATCATCTGACTTATGTACTCCTTATTGCAAACTTCGAATTGTCGAAGCCCAGTGCAGTTCTTAAATAAAAAATATGTGCCCAGCAAATGCAACCGATTTGCAAAGGAATTGCTCATGGTGGGTTAGTGAATTGTCAGGAATCTATTTCATAAATAACAAAAGAGAAATTAGGAGCATGTCAGAACTGCATTAGTGCTCCCCCAGAAAGAAAAATCATTTTATTAGAACTGGTAAATTATGCTTACTTAATTCACATCATCATGCCTGGCACTTTGCTATAGATCCTGTGGGTCTTTCACTCCCTGGACGTGTTACAGTTCAGCAAGAGAAACACGTTGGGTAAGTGATACATTAGGAATGCAATTATGAGTAAATAAATGTTGTTTTTCTGTGTTTCATACAGTAGCGATTGGCTTTTCTTCCGTTGACATGTAGGGCTGAGCTTCATGAAAATGGGAGGTTAATGCATCCTCTCTGTGTGTGTGTGTGTGTGTGTGTGTCTCTCTCTCTGTCTTTTTGAGGCCAAGTGTGGAAGAGAAATGAAAATATGAAGAGTCTGTTAATGAACGTGAGATGCTGGAATACAGGAGTCTAGCCCTTCAGCTATAGGTGGCACTGATCCCACTAATGGTTTGGCTTCTGAGGAGAGAAAATCTTTGATCCGCTCGGTGACGAGATGGTCACAGGACAGGTGGTCATGTCACGCAGGCCAATTCCGAAGGCCTGGGAAGCAGGGCATCTCCAGAAGACAGTTTCCATAAGCGTGTGCAATCCAGACCGGGGACAAGACTGACACATACACGGAAGTGTCAGTAGCACTGAAGGGCGACACGGGACCGGATGAGGGTCAGGGGGGCGGGGGTGTCTGAGGGGCCCTCCCAGAGCAATCGGGCTTGAAGGACACGTCCGGGTAGAGACCTGTATCTCACCTCTTCTGTTTGACAAGGATGCCCAGGTGGAGATCTATGTCTCGGCTCTTCCGTTTGACAAGGACAGTCCTTAACGAAGTTCAGCCCCCCCCCCCCCCGCCCCAATTTCTGTGGCATCATAAACTCTTTCCCCAGCTTCTCCCTCATCCCCAGGGCTCAGGGACCTTCAGCTCCCTCCTGCCCTGGGTTCCTCACCACATGGTTCTTCACCCCTCGCCCCACTGCATCATCATCCCATCTCAAACTCTCTCCCCTTCGCCCTTGAAAGCACCTATTTTTGTGCTATTTCTTCAGGCCCCTGTCTACTAGATGATAATGGGATGAAAATAATGCATATAAAACAATTAATATGCTATGAATAAGTTACCCCTTCCTGGGAGCATAGTGCCTTCAGCCAATTAGGATGCTTCAGATCAGGTGCCTTGACCATCCATAAGGAGAGTGAGGAGAGGAACTCTCTGGGACCCTTCAGATCTTAGCACGTGGGTGGGAGCTCCCCGTTCAGGGAATGACATGCTTCCACGGGACTTGTAAGGTCTCTTCCTGGAAGGCTCTCCCCCCACCTCCAGACCTGGCTGGGGCTGCCGGACTATACAGACTTTCCCTTTAGTGTCACACTTTTGAAAGCACTCTCCTAGCTGAATATTTTGCATTTGATCCCCCGAATGGTAAAGGAAGGTACTTTTCTCACTTGACAGTTGGGGGAAGCGAAAGCAATAATAACAGAGTGTAGGACCCAGGCCTCCTGAACCAGCAGGCACCCTGCTACCCCTGTGGCTTTTCTGAAGATGCAAAACCCAAGGGAGTCTGATTTGCTTAAGACGAAATCAGAAAAGAGGGTGGCAGACATGGGGAATGCATACATTGTTGCAGTTAGTTCAGCTCGTTGAAGCAGTCAGATGTCCTTTGTGGTGGCTGTAGTCATCAGTGAGAGCCAACGATTTGTGCTTAAAGTTTAATGAAACATTGTATTGTATTTGTTGAATTATTTCCATTTTACAGATGAGGAAGTTGAGGTTGAGCCGTACCAAGTGACTTGTCCGGCTTGACTCTGCTGGTGACAAGGCGCCAGGCTTCCTGACCCAAATCTGCAGGGATGTCTCTTTCACTTGGAGGATAAAGGAAGAACTGAATTCAAGTTATTGCAGAGTACGGTCACTACAATTGTACTGACCGCAGTCTGCAATGACTACGTCTCTTAGATATTGAAAATCACATGTAGTCAAAGACTGATCATTCACATTTGTTGGGTGTTAGTACCACAATCCATCTCCGTATGTAAGCAGAGTTGACTGTTTAGAAAATGTGAGAAATAAACAGAGAGTTATTTTCTGGGTCAGTGAGGGTAACCTCTACCCTGGAAGGATTAATGCAGGCATTTATAGGCAACGACTAAGAATACTGTGGCCTGTATGTGGAGGAGCCAGGCATTTAGAAATTTAGAAATTACAGGCACTTGAAAAATTTCCCTCCACTCCCACCAACGTGTTCAATGAACTTGACTGAGTGTTTTACAGGGCGGGCCTGAACTGAAGGCCACCGAGATGGGCAGCACTCGTCCCCTCCCAGACCACGTGGAATTAGGAGGCTGCAAGGAGGAGCGCCAGCCGCAGCTGCAGAAGTGCCTGCCCGTGACGTCCAGAGGGCCAGGTCTCAAGGGACTGATTTTATTTATTTTTTATTCAAGTATAGTTGATTTACAATATCGTGTTAGTTTCAGTTATTCATACATACATATATATGTGTGTATCTATATAAATATATATTTTCTTTTCCAGATTCTTTTCCCTATAGTACAGAATATTGAGTATAGTTCCCTGCGCTATACAGTAGGTCCCTGTTGGTTGTCTACTTCATGTATGGTAGTGTGTATATGTCAATCAGGGGATTTATTGAAGAGCAAAATGGACAGAATAAAAATCCAAATGTCCCCACAGACCATGTTGTCTCTGCAGCCTGTGTGAAGATACCATAAGTACTTACTTCAATTATGTGCCTCTAAATATTTTGTCTGTGGAGCCATGAGACAGAATTGGGTGAGACACCCACTGGGTTCTACATCAGGAGGCCTGAGTTCTGATCGCCTTCACATTGCCAACTTGGGGAGCCTTTGGTGAGGCCGCTTGCATCGAGCAGCAGGGCAAACAGTGGTTAGGATCCCACGAGAACGCCTCGTGTAAGCCTCGCCTCGGCTGCGCCTGGCATTACCTCGGTCGCATTGCTTGATCAACGCAGGCCTCGGTTTGCTCACCTCTACGATGGGGACACCATCAGAGCCCAGCTCACAGGTGAGCGCGAGGCTCAAAGAAGCCGAAAGTCAAACAGGGAGCCCGTGCGCAGCACTGAGGGTGCAAGGCACCGTTCCAGCACTTTCTGTATCGTTATTCTTCACTTCTCAGAACTCCCCTTTCCTTATCTATACTGTGTCTAGATAACAGCTGCCTTACTTCCTCCTGTAAGATTATGCTGAGGGTCAAGAAAAAACCCTACGATAATGGTGATTTCAGGAAGAAGAATATTCTTTTAAGATGATAAAGATATATTTGTTGTGATAATTACGATCAGCTCCACCAGCCTCTGCAATTCCCCTGCTTTATAGACTTCTTGAGGAGAAGTGCAGGAACTGCAGTGGCCAGAGATCACGTTTCACTGAAATGCTTGTCCAGCAGCCCGTCACCCCTCCCAGCCACCTGCCGCCCGCGGAGCCGCGGTGAGCCGTGACCGTGGGACACGGGCAGCCCGATGCTGAGGACCGCCACTGATGTGGAAAAGTGGAGATGAGCTAATTAAAATGGAAGAGGTCCTACTTTTAAAAAAATTTTTATTGGAGTAGAATTGATTTATAATGTTGTGTTAGTTTCAGGTGTACAGCAAAGTGAGTCAGTTATACATATACATAGATCCACTCTTTCTTAGATTCTTTTCCCATATAGGTCATTACCGAGCATTGAATAGAGTTTCCTGTGCTATAAGGTAGGTCCTTATTAGTTATCTATGGAGGAAGTCCAATGTAAGCCTCGTTCATGGGTTGGGAGTCTGTGCTGCAGTTTATCCCTCAGTCATACACCACACTCAGCATCATCTGCCCACAAGAACTTTGGGAGCATATTGACTCAGTTGCCCCTACGAGTCATGAGCTCCCTGTCTTTGCCCGACACCTCCCTGTCAGCGGGGGCTGCCTGTTGCCCCCTGGCAGACGTGACGGGGAGGCCCAAATAAACCTATTAATATGCAGCCAAATACCAATAAAGTCCTTGTTCAATGTGATTTATTTATCATATCGATCTACCCTTTTCAAGCCAAGAGCAAATTAAGTGAGTATTGGCTTGTGTTACCTTGAAAATGCAATAGAGATAAAAATCAAACTCTTATCTCCCGTGTACTTGGAAGATAAATTGGAAAGGCTATTCTTTTGGTGCTCAATTTAGTGTGCCCAGCCATTGTCTGGGGGAAATCAGGACCTCTGGCAGCATAGCAGCGTTTTTCAGAAGGTGTCTCTGGATTTGAAAATGATCTAATTAACAATTCTGCTTGTGTTTTGCATCTTCTAAAAATAGTGTCAACAAATTGGCACCATCTCCTAAATATCTGCTTACATCCTATTTTAGCAGCCAACTCATGGGTTGCCAGGAGTTTATAATATACCCATCTCAAAATAAAAATGCCTCTCCTGCAAATTGCTAGAGGGCTCAACATCAGATTGTGAGCAGGACAAGGGTTCTCCCGGTGCCGAGTGGGGCAAAAGTCTCTCGGAAACTTGCAAACCCCTATTTATGGGCTGAAAAGCTTATAGAGTTTCTTTTTAACCCTCGGTCCACCACATTTTCTTTTAGGGATGTTGAAACATTGCTGTCTTCACATTCAACTCTGGGGCCATTGGGGGCTTTGGCCTCAGAGAAGTGGGAGCCGGAGGCACCTTTAGGTTTCACGTCCGCCATCATCTCCTGAAGATGATGAGGGGATGAGGAGTGAAGTGCTTGCTTTTACATCCAGCTGGGATGTGACGGGCTTCCAGCCTGGAGCTCTGAGCACCCGGCAGGCTCTCAAGGCATCGCAACAAATGTGCGGGGAACACAGCACTGTTCAGGCTCAGCGGGTACCAAGCCCACAGGCCTGCCCCTTCCCAAACTCCTGCCTCAGGGAACTTTGTAAAGGAGAGCATCACCACGGAATTGAAGACACAATCAGGATAAGCTCTCTGTTCTGTTCATCTCTCTGCTACTGAGGAAGGTTGTGAAGCAAGGGAAGTACAGGGCCCTGCGGTTTCCATTTTTGTGTTTCTTTCACACTTGCTGGAAAACCATTTTCCCAGTCCTGATACCCACAGCCCCAGGCTACACCCTCACGTGCACACACACATACTCTCACACACACCCCTCAGCTCTCTCTTGCTAATTACTTCTCTCTAAAAACCACAACTCAGGATGGAGAACAAAACAATCAAACATCTTCACTTAAGGTTATTCTCATATTTTAGAGGATACTTATTAGCTTGAGTGATGGATAAATCCAAATGTGCGAGGCAACAGGTGGGACCCCAGTGGTCTGAGAAGTCGCAGGGCACCCAGGGGGTGGGCATGGCGCTGTGGTTGGTCTTCACGGATTTTGACTGATTTGGGATAACAAGGCGTTGGCTTCACTGCAAAGCACAGGACGACAGAAAGATCTGAGGGCTGTTTAGAGACCTGGGCTTTTTCTACCACCGAGACAGGGCAACTTATTTTAGAGGATGCCAGGCAGATGCTTTGATGTGATTGACTTAGCATCAGAAAGGTTCATCTCACTGAATTTTAAGGCTCCTACTCTGCCAGCTCTTAGCCCTGGATTGGAAGGAAGGGCAATGTATCACTGGATTCAAAATTCATGGTTCTGTATAATATTGATTATTTCGTGTTTACTAAGGTCTGTTTTTAAAAAAAATTTTTAACATCTTTATTGGAGTGTAATTGCTTTACAGTGTTGTGTTAGTTTCTGCTCTATAACAAAGTGAATCGACTATACGTATACATATATCCCCATATCCCCTCCCTCTTGAGCCTCCCTCCCACCCTCCCTATCTCACCCCTCTAGTTGGTCGCAAAGCACCGAGCTGATCTCCCTGTGCTATGCGGCTGCTTCCCACTAGCTAACTATTTTACATTCGGTAGTGTATATGTGTCACTACTCTAACTTCTTCCAGTTCATTCTCTATGTCTATGTCTTTATTCCTGCCTTGCCACTAGGTTCATCAGTACCACTTGGGCTTTTTTTAGGTTCCATATATATGTGTTAGCATTCGGTATTTGATTTTCTCTTTCTGACTTACTTCACTCTGTATGATAGACTCTATGTCCATCCACCTCACTACAACTAACTCAGTTTCGTTTCTTTTTATGGCTGAGTAATATTCCATTGTATATATGTGCCACATCTTCTTTATCCATTCATTTGTCAATGGACACTTAGGTTGCTTCCATGTCCTGGCTATTGTAAGTAGTGCTGCAATGGATATCGTGGTACATGACTCTTTTTGAATTATGGTTTTCACTTAGGTTGCTTCCAGGTCCTGGCTATTGTAAATAGTGCTGCAATGAACGTTGTGGTACATGACTTTTTTTGAATTATGGTTTTCTCAGGGTATATGCCCAGTAGTGGGATTGCTGGGACATATGGTAGTTCTATTTTTAGTGTTTTAAGGAACCTCCATACTGTTCTCCATAGTGGTTGTATCAATTTGCATTCCCACCAACAGTGCAGGAGGGTTCCTCTTTCACCACACCCTTTCCAGCATTTATTGTTTCTAGATTTTTTGATAATGGCCATTCTGACCAGTGTGGGGTGATATCTCATTGTAGTTTTTTTTTTTTTTTTTGCTGTATGTGGGCCTCTCACTGTTGTGGCCTCTCCCGTTGCGGAGCACAGGCTCCGGACGCGCAGGCCCAGCGGCCATGGCTCATGGGCTTAGTTGCTCCGCGGCATGTGGGATCTTCCCGGGCCAGGGCACGAACCCGTGTCTCCTGCATTGGCAGGCAGACTCTCAACCACTGCGCCACCAGGGAAGCCCATCATTGTAGTTTTGATTTGCATTTCTCTACTAATTAGTGATGTTGAGCAGCTTTTCATATGCCTCTTGGCCATCTGTATGTCTTCTTTGGTGAAATGTCTATTTAGGTCTTCCACCCATTTTTTCAGTGAATTGTTTATCTTTTTGATATTGAGCTCCATGAGCTGTTTGTATACTTTGGAGATTAATCCTTTGTCTGTTGTTTCATTTGCAAATATTTTCTCCCATTCTGACGGTTGTCTTTTCATCTTGTTTATGGCCTCTTTTGTTGTGCAAAAGCTTTGAAGTTTAATTAGGTCCCATTTGTTTACTTTTGTTTTTATTTCCATTACTCTAGGCAGCGGGTCAAAAAAAGATCTTGCTGTGGTTTATGTCAAAGAGTGTTTTCCTCTAAGAGTTTTATAGTGTGTGGTCTTACATTTAGGTCTTTAATCCATTTGGAGTTTATTTTTGTATATAGTGTTAAGTAGTGTTCTAATTTCATTCTTTTACATGTAGCTGTCCAGTTTTCCCAGCACTACTTATTGAAGAGACTGTCTTTTTTCCATTGTATGTTCTTGTATCCTTTGTCATAAATTAGGTGACCATATGTGCATGGGTTTATCTTTGGGCTTTCTATCCTGTACCATTGAACTATATTTCTATTTTTGTGCCAGTACCATACTGTCTTGATTACTGTAGCTTTGTAGTAGAGTTTGAAGTCAGGAAGCCTGATTCCTCCAGTTCTGTTTTTCTTTCTCAAGATTGCTTTGGCTATTTGGGGTCTTTTGTGTTTCCATATGAATTGTAAAATTTTTTGCTCTAATTCTGTGAAGGATGCCATTGGTAGTTTGATAAAGATTGCATTGAATCTGTAGATTGCTTTGGGTAGTACAGTCATTTTCACAGTATTGATTCTTCCAATCCAAGAACATGGTGTATTTCTCCATCTGCTTATGTCATCTTTGATTTCTTTCATCAGTGTTTTTATAGTTTTCTGAGTACAAGTCTTTCACCTCCTTAGGTAGGTTTATTCCTAGGTATTTTATTGTTTTTGTTGCAATGGTAAATGGGATTGTTTCCTTAATTTCTCTTTCTGAGTTTTCATTGTTAGTGTATAGGAATGCCAGGGATTTCTGTGCATTAATTTTATATCCTGCAACCTTACCAAATTCATTGATTAGTTCTAGTAGTTTTCTGGTGGCACCTTTAGGATTTTCTGGTGGTATCATGTCATCTGCAAACAGTGACAGTTTTACTTCTTATTTTCCAATTTTTATTCCTTTTATTTCTTTTTCTTCTCTGATTGCCATGGCTAGGACTTCCAATACTATGTTGAATAAGAGTAGCGAGAGTGGACATCCTTGTCTAGTTCCTGATCTTAGTGGACATGTTTTCAGTTTTTCACCATTGAATATGATGTTTGCTGTGGGTTTGTCATATATGGCCTTTATTATGTTGAGGTAGGTTCTCAGTAGGCCCATTTTCTGGAGAATTTTTTATCATAAATCGTTGTTGAATTTTGTCAAAAGCTTTTTCTGCATCTACTGGGACGATCATGTGGTTTTTATTCCTTAATTTGTTAATATGGTGGATCACATTGATCAATTTGCATATATTGATGACTCCTTGCATCCCTGGGGTAAATCCCACTTGATCATGGTGTATGATCCTTTTAATGTGTTGTTGGATTCTGTTTGCTAGTATTTTGTTCAGGATTTTTGCATCCATGTTCATCAGTGATATTGGTCTATAATTTTCTTTTTTTGTGATATCTTTTTCTGGTTTTGGTATCAGGGCGATGGTGGCTTCATAGAATGAATTTGGGAGTGTTCCTCCCTCTGAAATTTTTTGGAAGAGTTTGAGAAGGATCGGTGTTAGCTCTTTTCTAAATATTTGATAGAATTCACCTGTGAAGCCATCTGGTCCTGTATCCTTAATACTTTAAATTTCTTGGTTGATTAGTCATTGAAAGAGGTATAAACATCACTATTATTTTAGATTTATCACATTTCCATGTTATTCTCTCAATTCTAAATTTATTTAGTTTGCAGCTATATGGGGTTCATACCCATTCCAAATTGTTATAGTTTCCTGGTGATTTGTCTCCTTTATAATTCATTAGTTATATGCACTACATCAAGTAAACTTTGCCTCATACTAATGATGAAACATCAAGTTTCCTTTGGTTGGTATTTGTCCCATTTTCTTCTCTTACATTATTTTCAGGACTTGTTTCAGACCAAATGAAAATGTATCTTTTATCTGGGAGGTTTTATCCAATTACATTTCCTGTGTATGTTCATTCAAATAGGCCTGAATCTACACCCTTACTTTGCGCCTTATGTTTGCTAGACTTTTGCTTGTTTTTCTACCCTCATCCCTATACTGTCTTCTTGAAAACAAATCAAGCTGTTTTATAGTTTCTATTTTTTCTCTACTGGTTGGGAAGTTATACATCTTATATCTATTCTTTGTGGTGGTCAAGCTTAATTTTTAATTTAAAAAAACTTTGAAAAAAATCTCAAACTTACAGAAAAGTTGCAATTAGAGCACAAGGAATACTGATGCAACATCTTTATGTAATACTTAATGTGTATTTCCTACAAACAAGGGCATCCTCCTATATAACTGCAATACAACCATCAACATTTTGAAAGTAGTATACCTGCATTCTTACCAATTGATGCAGAGACCTCATTCTCATTTTCCTTAGTGTTCCAATAATTTCCTTTAGAGTTAAAGGATCCAATTCAGAATCACAAATAACTTAAATTGTCACCTTTCCTTAATCTGGAGAGGTTCTTCGTTTTTTCCTTGATTTTACATCCTTGGCACTTTCGAAGATTTTAGGCCAGTTATTCTCTAGAATGCCCCTCAATTCGGCTTCATCCAATGTTTCCTAATTCCTGTTAAAGATGCACGCCCTGAATCTAATCATACCACAGAAATGCCATGTGTTTTGTTCTTTGTATCCTATCAGGTGCTGTGTAATTCCAATTAGTCCTTTTGTGAATTATGGTCACTTTAAGCACTTGATGAAGGTGGTATTTCTCGATGTAAATTTGCTCTTTTTCCCTTTGTAATTAATAAGTCCTTTGTGGTGAGAGACTTTGAGACTATGAAAATATCTAATTTCCCATCAGATTTTCAATTTATTAACTGTATCACTATAGACTCATGGCTTCCTTTTTCACTCAAGGTGTTACAATCTCTTATTAATCATATTTATTTTCATGTTCAAATTGTTCCAAATTTGGTCAGTGGGAGTCTCTTTAACCTGATTGTTATCTTTTGATGTGTCCCATCGTTTTTGCTTACTTCCTATTTCTGTTACAATGGTTCTGCCCCAAACCTGAAATCTGCCATATCTCCAAGCATCACTGACTTCTTACAGTGGAGGATGATACTAAGACACCAAAATTTGGGCACTAGGTGTGCTCAGCTCTAATGGGAGGTCACAGCTCCCACCACCCAGGTGACACAGTGAGAAGTTAAATGTCTGTTAATTTTTCTCTTTGGACTTTCATTTGAGGTGAACCACATCCACGGGGTGTTTATACCTGGTGACAGCCAGCACTCCTCAGTTGACTATGGGAAGACTCAAATGGCAGGCTCACAGGGAAAGCAGGGGCCTGCCTACCTGAAGAATCGTCATGGGCCCCATACAGTCAATCAAGTTTCCTACCACCACACTGAGCCCAGGCTTACTTGGAGTGGGTGTGGAGGGAGTCTCTTGAGGTCTATGTAGGTGCTTAGAAAGACCTGAGGGTAACTTTTGGAATAGTAAGTGGAAAGCGTGCCTTATTTGGGGACTGTTTCTAATGAAATCCTACTTAGTGTGTCAGGAAGTGGAACACATCGCTAGGGACCTTGGCAGTGGTGAGGGGGACCATGGGCATCTGAACATTTAACAGTGGGAGATGTGATTGTTCTGGTAGATGCCTGGGTGCAACTGTGAGTGACCCAGGATCATTCGACATTTGGAGACAGGAAAAGAGCTGGTATCAGGTCCAGTGGGGCCCAGATGGCTGGGGGAAACTAAAGACAGAGACTTCTTCCCCAGAAGGGAAACAATGGGAGGAGTAGACCTCAGAGAGGCAAGAGATCTTGGGATTGTTAAGAGAAGAATGTCCATTGACAGATGAATGGATAAAGAAGGTGTGGTATTGATGTATATATATATATATACAATGGAATACTACTCAGCCATAAAAGAGAATGAAATAATGCCATTTGCAGCAACTTGGATGGACCTACAGATTACCATACTAAGTGAAGTAAACCAGACAGTGAAAGACAAATATCCTATATTGCTTGTATGTGGAATCTAAAAAAAAAACAAATGATACAAACGAACTTATATACAAAATAGAAATTGACTCACAGACACAGAAAACAAAATTATGTTTACCAAAGGGGAAATGGGGGGATAAATTAGGAGTTTGGGATTAATATATACACACTACTATATATAAAACAGATAACCAACAAGAACATACTACGTAGCACAGGGAACTGTATTCAATATCTTGTAATAATCTATAAGGGAAAAGAATTCATATATATATATGAATCACTTTGCTATACACCTGAAACTAACACAACACTGTAAATCAACTACACTTCAATTAAAAAAAAAGAACTCAGATTAGGAGATGGGAATGTGACAAGACCCAGTTACCGGAAGTGGGACCCAAGCTGGTAAGATGGCACAGTGGTTAAGCCCGGGGCTGGCTTCCTGCCCTTGAGCTCACGCTCCACCTCTGTCGATGTCTGTGATATAGGGCAGAGGGTGTAACCTCTCTGTGCCTCCATGACCTCCTCTGCAAACTGGGATCGTGAACCAGCCACACCACAGGGTCGTTGGGAGGGTGACATAACACAAGTTAAGGTTTAACCAGGGACAGACACAGATGTTAGCTGCTATTTTCACTTAAGGACAAAGCAGAAAACCAGTCATTGGAACCGAGGCCCGAGGTCAGGCCAAGTTTTCAGCCAGTTTGACTCGTTCTCTCTGCTTGGACGTTGAACTTGATCCAAGGCTTTGAGGAGAGGCAGGTGGGCAGGGGGCGCGGTGGTGGCGGGGGAAGAAAACTCCCGACTTGGCAGCTGGAGCATGGAGTGTGTCTCAGACTATCGCTTCTCCCAGGGGCAACGATGCTCCCTCATTGGGAGCCACTCGGTGCAAGTCGGCCAGGCATGTGTCAGTTCCTCCATCATCTCGGGTGGAACTTAGGGAGTCACGATGTTTTCTATTTCTTTGGAGACAAGGGAAAGCCACGCAAACATGGCAAACAATAGCCAGTTCTGCAAGCATCTTTCCTCCCCTCCCCACCTCCCTTCCCCGAAAGCACTGGAGCAAAGAGAATGAGAGTAAATTGCAAAGCAAACTCACCTTTCAAGCACATAAAAAAGATCAAATGCAAGGGTGGGGGAGGAGAGGAGGATGCGGACCAAACATCCGTGCCTTAGAGAGACTTGAGGAATCGTAGGATTGAGCCATAAAAATTTTATGGCATCCTAGGAATAGTTGAACATTTCCTGGTTTGTTGTGCTGAGATTTTATGAGCCAAACAGGTGACCTTTAAAGCTTATTTTCCTTTGCTCTTCAATAGGTTTAATTAAGCTTGGACTTGAGGCTTCAAGTTGTTTGAAAACTTGAGATTTACAACAAAAAGACCCAAGTAACCTATATAACCAATGAAACAGGTAAGGACTGGATTGGTTAAGTGGGCGTCCCCAATGGGCTAATAATTTGACACCCTTTCAAAGCAGAAATTTTAATGTTTTTCCTTAGCCATCACTCAGAGCATGCTGAAACAAAAGTCTTTAAGCTGTGTTTGGGCCTTCCCTGGTGCTGCAGTGGTTAAGAATCCACCTGCCAGTGCAGGGGACATGGGTTTGAGCCCTGGCCCAGGAAGATCCCACATGCCGCGGAGCAACTAAGCCCGTGTGCCACAATGCCACAACTACTGAAGCCCACGCGCCTAGAGCCTGTGCTCCGCGACAAGAGAAGCCCCGCTCGCCGCAACTAGAGAAAGCCCATGCACAGCAACGAAGACCCAACGCAGCCAAAAATAAATTTTAAAAAAATCTTTAAGTTGTGTTTACACATCTTCTGTTGGACAGTGGTTACCGCGGAGCATTGGATGGTAACCCATCCCCCTAAGGGTCAAGCCTAGTGAGCTCCCTGACTTGTGGTGCTGAAGGAGGCTGCCCCCACCCCTCTATTTCCTCTGAATGACGTGATGGGTCCCCTGCCCACTAGAAGCTTCTGGTATGTTTAAATGAGCTATGGGCTTAGACTTGAACACTTGGGCTGAAGGCAGGCACAGAAGATTCTCAAAGCAGAAGTTACCACCGGACACCCAATCCCTCCAGCTCCACAGAGGCCTGCCCTTGGCTCATGGCAGACACTCTGTATCAATATGGCAACCGAAGCTGCCTGTGTCCCAATGATTTCTTTACGCATGGGATTTCTCCAAGAGGCATGAAAAATAAGTAACTACGTCACTACTTAGTGTCTTTTCTTCTCTGTGTCCACTGTGTTTGATTAGCCATCAGCTCCGGGTCCAAATTTTATTAGGTTAGAACGTCTGTGGGCTGTTCAGCTTCCAGCAACCTTTTAGACAGGCCCTTTAAAGATTCGCGGGACACCATCCTTACGGACGGTGACTTTTATAGTCACATATATATATGACTTTTATAGTCATTGGCGTTGCCTCTTTGGATGAGGAACAAGAAACAGTCAAGATTTTCCAGTTCAACTTCTTCATTGTACACATGGGAAAAGCGAGGCCCCCAAGGATACAGCGCCTGGCGCAAAGCTGCTCCATTTCCTGCACAAGACCTGGCTCTAGAAGCTGGCTCTCCTGAATCTCACTTCTGCTGTCATTCCACACGTGTCAGGGATGCACATTTTTAATTATTGCATGAAGCAGATACAGTCAGCACTAACATTTGCACCAGGTCCCGTGTTAGCAAGTATTAGCACTAGTCAAGTCAGTACTATTATTATCCCCGTGCCACAGAGGAGGAGCCCGAGAAAGGCTGCTGACTTGCAAGGTCAGGGTCTGCAAAAGGCTGTGTGCCCTGAGAACACGGCACATCTACCCCAGAGTCCGTGCCCCAGCTGCCCGCCACGCCGTGCTCTGTCATCTCCACTCTTCCACGCTCCAAGCAGGTGTATAGGTGTCGGCCCTTGTCACAAATTCTAAATGAGATATAATATCTCCACCTGGAAAGACAGACCTTAGCTCAACGGGCAACATCAAATCAAGGTTTGACTACGTATCAGCTCGAAAGTTACTTTTCAGGAATGGTTTTCTTTCCAATGTTAAGATCCTTTGAGGATCTCAAAAAAAAAAAATCATTTCTTTCTCCTCATTGTTGCCTTGTGGCCTGAAGGAATGTTAATGTGTTTATCTTAATTATTCAAAGGGTTATGGAAAGAGAGAACTAGGCTGTTTTCCCATGCAAGTCTCAGCCAGGAGAGTTCTTTTTTCCCCTTTGATATAGAAAGCAAAGCAAGAAACATAATAATTCTTAAAGATGACTCACACCTGCTAAGATTCCTGTGTTATGGGCAAGTCTCAAAGCCACCAGATACTTTGGCTGTTTTGGGCTTTCTCAGCTATTTTGTGATAGAATGGAGGGGAAAGATGTGAAGAGAGTCATCCGATTTGAGGTTGGAGTGAAGGTAAATGTTTCTCTTAAATCAGTCAGAAAAATCCTATAGTTCTTTAGGGGTCAATCAGCACCATTAATGAAAAGGCGAGGTGAATACACAATGAGAACTAAAGGGTCTTTTTAAAGTTTCACCTGGGATTTAATCCACAACCTGCCACTCGTGGGCTATGTGAACATGGGCAAAGTCGTAGCATTTTTTGGCCTAGACTCTAGAAAATGGACTTATTCGGAATGAACATGACTATGTTTTTGGGTTGACGTCAGGACACATGCATGGGAGCTGAGAGAGAGAGAGATGCGTGTTGGGGGGAAGGTAGCACGGCCCTTCTTGCGGGGGAGAGAGAGGAGGCTCCGATGGGGAACCCACGTGGTAGCTCAGGGGGTGGACAGGTGGTGGACCACCTTAGCCTGGCGAGGCAAGGGCTGTCATTTCAGCAGAGTGCCAGCCTCTGGGACTTTGGTAGAGGAGGATGCAAGTCACCCGTGCCTCTGATTTGGGCCATGAGAACGGTAACTGGAAGTGATGAGCAAAGTCAGTTAACAATATTCACGAGTCCGTGAGAAAAGACCCCTTACAGAAGGCTAGAGGTGCACAACGTGTGAAAAAAATCCTCAAGTCATTTTAGAGACATTTGGTGAAAAATGAAAATGTCCCGTCATAACAAAACTACAAATTTCAGCCACAAATAGAAATGCTAACTGAGAGGTACAGTGGAGAAGGGGTAGAAGAGTCGAGAGAGATGCGGACAAGGGCAGGGGAGGGGAAAGGAATTACGTCGGAGGGAAACGGATTAATGGAAAACCCAGCTAATGAGGCCCTCGAGGTGAGCTTCCCCACCCCCCCCAGTTCCACTGGGAATTGGGATTTACTATTGAAATGGTTTGGGGAGAAAGGGCTCAGACTTGTGGGGAAAGCATCAGGGCAAAGTTACTGAGCTTATCAAAGGGGATGTCTCCGTTTATCCTCTCTGGGAATGAACCCTGGAGTTCATTAGTGATGGCAGCTGGGGCTGCCATCACTAATAGCACAGAACTTAAACATCAGAACTTTCTTTGTTCACCGTTGTGGAGACTGGAAGCCCACAATGAAGGTATCAGCCTGGTCGGTTCCCCCAGAAGCCTCTCTCCTTGGCTTGCAGATGGCCGTCTCCTCACCAGGTCCTCACAGGGCCGCCCCTCTTTACACAACATTCCCGGCTCTCTTTCTGTGCGTCCAAATTTCCTCTTCTTATAAGGACACCAGTCAGACTCGATTATCAACCACACTAAGGACATAATTTTGCCTTAAACACCTCTTTCAAGGCCCTATTTCCAAATACAGTCATGTTCTGAGGCGCTGGGGGTTAAAACTTCAACATAGGCATTTGGAGGGGGCGGACACAGCTCAGCCCATGACACCCAGGAAAGAGGGAGAACAGATACGGCGATATACAAGTCCAGTAAAAGAGGAAGGCTTGTGACTGGGGCTGCAGGAAAACAAAGCATCCATAAAATATAAGACATCGGATAAACAGGCATCTAAACAATACAACTCTCTTACTGTGATTAAGACTTCTTTTGGCTCTGGCACCTTCAAAGACTATAGACTCCAATGATGAAAGCTCGGAAAGAACGCCAAATATGGCTTGAATCAACACCCCTCATTGATTTCCCACTTAGCTTCACCAGAGGAGTATTGCTGACTCTCCGTGACAGGTAGGCATCTTATGGTCAAAAAGATTTGTGGTAGGTTATGAAAACATCAGGGGATTATGTTCTAGTATCAGTGGTAGCCAGACTGGAATTACTGCGTCTTGACGTGGTACCATGGTGATGTCTCAATAGGCTGAGCAAAACTTAAACTCCAAGTGTTACGCAGAGAAAACACTTGTCATAGTTCCCTGCTGTCATGTTACCTGCTGAATTGTCTGACTCAGGCCTGGACATCACAACTTTACATGCTGGGGAGCTCCCTGGCTTTAGCCGAGACCCTCTCTTTCTGGAAGCAACGTTTGCTAACAGGCTCACGTTCAGGACACTTGTTGTTTGTTTGTCTTGTGGGTCGTTAGCTGTATTTGGATGGGCAGGATGGAGGCTTAAGAAGCTTCCCTCTCACGCGTCCACGGCGTGTGCACCTGCCCGGTCTCACCTGCACCTGCCAGCTAGCTCTCTGCCTCAGAGACCCCTCAGTCATCTCTTGTCCTGAAGTCTGAATGTTGGTTAAAAGTAGGTGTGGCAGGTGAGTGATAGTCCAAACAGGTTTGTTTGCATAATTTCCTTCAGCTAAGCTAAGGCAAGGTCCATGGTCAGAAACAAGAGTTTCTGGCCGTTGGTGTGTTGCAAGTAATTGGAGTCTGGTGGTTACTGTCAGGAGAGAGATTGTAAATGGAACCGAAACCGCTCCACGTCCTTGGTTTTTGTTTCATTTATTTTCTCTATTGTTTTCCTGTTTTGATATTGCCTTGATTTCTGTTCTTAGAGTCATTCTATCCTTGCTTTGGGTTTATTTTCCTCTTCTTTCTCTAGCTCTTTGAAGTGGGAGGTTATATTACTGATTTGAGACGTTCCCTCTTTTCTGATACAGACATTCGTGCCGTTAACGTCCCCTCTACTACTACTTTAGCTGTGCCCCACTAATTTTGATGCGTTCCATTTTCATTTTCTTTCAGTTCAATGTATTTTAAAATAATTTCCTTGAGACTTCCTTTTCACCCAAGGATTATTTAGACGTGTGCCATTTAGCTTCCGGGTATTTGGAGATTTTCCTTTTATCTGTCTGATATTTTTTTCTAGTTTGATTTCATTGTGGTCAGAGAACACACTCGATGACTTCACTTCCTCTAATTTTATGAGGTTTGTTTTACAGCTCAGGACAAGGTCTATTTTTTTAATTTTAGTTTTATTATCTGGCTGCATCAGGTCTTAGTGAAGCACGCAGGATCTTTAGTTGCAGTGCATGCACTCTTTGATGTGGCGTGTGGGCTTCTCTAGTTGTGGTGCACAGTCTCACTAGTTGTGGCACAGGGGCTTAGTTGCCACGTGGCATGTGGGATCGTAGTTCCTCAACCAGGGATCAAACTCACGTCTCCTACATTGGAAGGTGGATTCTTAACCACTGGACCACCAGAGAAGTCCTGGATAAGGTCTATTTTAGTACTTTTTTTTTCAGGGACACTTGAAAAGAATATGTATTCTACTGTTATTGGATGGAGTATTATATAAATGTTGATTGGATCTTGTTGCTTGATGGTGTTGTTGAGTTCTTCTGTATCTTTCCTGATTTTCTGTCTAGTTATGTCCATTGTTGAGAGATGGGTGTTGCAGTCTTCAACTATAATTATAGATTTATCTATTTCTCCTTTAGTTCTATCAGTTTTTGCTTCACATATTTTGCAGCTCTCTTGTTTGGTGCATACACAATTAGGATTGATATGTCTTCTTGGTAGATTGACCCTTTTACTGTTATATTATGTCTCTTTCTGTCTATTAATTTTGTTTTATCTGAAGTTTACTAATATCTGATATTAATATAGAGACTCCTGATTTCTTTTGATTAATGATTGCATAGTACATCTTTATTCATTCTTTTACTTTCAACTTGCCTGCACGTTTATATTTGAAGTGAGTTTATTGCAGACAACATATAGTTGGGTAATGTTTTTTTGATCCACACTGTCAACTTCTTTCTTTAAACTGTTATGTTTAGAGCATTTACATTTGAGTCATTATTGATATGTTAGGGCATAAGCTTGCCCTTTTATTTTTGTTTTTCATTTGTTCTCTTTGTTTTTCATTTCTCTGTTTTCATTTCCCTGCCTTCCAATGGGTTTATTGAATTTTTTGTTTTTGGATTTCATTTTGATATATCTATGATATTTTTGAGTGTAACAATTTATATAGGTTTTTAGTGGTTGCTTTAGGTATTGCATTATATATACATATAAAGCTTGTCACCTGTATTGGAGTCATCATGTTACCAGGCTGAATGTATTTATCCTGTTTTGTGTGTTTCTGAGTTTTCAGGAATTGTGGTTTGGTGTCTGCCATTAATTTTGGAAAGTTCTCTGCCATATTACTTCAAATATTTCTTCTGTTCCCTTTTCTCCTCGTCCAGCATTCCAATTATGTTTATTTATTTATTTTTCTCTATTAGGTGAGAAAGAAGGCTGGAGGGGGTTGGAGTGGGAAGAATTCTCTTCCACCTGCTGGGATAAATTTCTGACAAGATTTTTTCCCCTAGAGTAGGCTTTTGTTGTGAAACCAGTCTGGGCATATTTTGCAATGTTTACTCCTCTCCCCTCAGAGCAGTGAGGGGAACTTTCTCAAATCTTCTCTGTGAGAACCTGGTGAAGTTTCTGGAGGAAAAGCCCAGGGAAGTGTGGCTGCACCTCCCTCCAAGCTTCAGCCCAAAGGAGTTTCTTACGCTTGTGCCAGTAACACGCAGCCTCCAGCAATCCATCAGAATGATCACTTAGGTGTTCTGCCAGTTTATGGCTGCAGGTAACGGATCTCAGCTGTGACTCTCTGTATCCACAGATTTGGAGGAGGGGACGTTTTCTCTGCCACTTCAGTTCTCTAATGGGTCCAGTAAAAATCATTGATTTTTCAGTATGTCCAGCTTTTTCTGGTTATAAGGACAAAAGTGACGACTTCCAAGCCCTTTACATGTTTGATCTGAGTCTGGAAGTCTTTCACACTATCTTTTCATTGTTGTTTACTTGAGTTCATTGAAGGAAGAGGCTGCAAGTTCAGGATCTAGGATGCTGACTGGAGAGAAAGTAAGATTCAAAAATAATTGGTTAAATAAATTAAATGCTCCTTTGAAGGGGCTAAAGCCATCAGCATTTAAAAAATGGGAAAACTAGAGTTCAGATATTAAACAATTTAGTTTAACGATCAGTAGGGACCATATCCTGGGACCTTTGATCCAAATTTTATATTCTGGCTGTAAAATAGAAAACCATAAGCAACCTTTGTATTCAGTGTTATACTACATTTACCTGGTGCTGTATAAATTAAAGGGAGGGGAAAACGGTATGCACCGAATGATGACTACATTTATAGAAGCTAATATCTCTATAGAATATATTGAACTAGACTTCCACAGGAGGCTAGACCTTACGTGATTGATGGGAGAGAGGGCTCCAGGTGTTTTCTAGGGAACAGAGTAAACAAAAATGAGGAGCATTGCTTGATGGGAATAAGCCACCCCATGAAATGAAGCTAGAGAGTAAAGTGGGGCTAAACACCTCATTTGAGAATTAAAAATAATTCCATCTTGTGTTCCACAATCTGGACAAGTAGTTCTTGGTTTCATGTCAGAGTGACCAGGTGGTTAGTTCTTCCGTGGCATTGAGGATTAACGGTGGGATCGGGTCTTTCCTCAGTGACTTGCCTCTCCTCCTGCACCACGAGGTCCTAAAAATCAGAAAACAAGACTTATCCGTGTTGTTCTCTAATGCAGAACCCAGACAGTGCCTTTTGGAGGGGGCACATAGGAAGGCTGTGTGGAAAGAATAGATGCCTTGCCAGGGGGGCGAGTACTGCGTCTGCCTGAAGGTTTGGGCATCAGTACCCAGAAGCAGGTAAGAGTGAGCTGACATTCCCGCGTGGATGGAAATGATGGGCTAAGGAAGGGCAATGCTAATCAAGAGAGGCCTGAGGCGCCAAAACAGTTTCAGAAATTAATGACCCAACTAGCTCCGTGAATAGGTAATAATGCTAAGAGTCTCCCAGAGATGCACCTTTAGGAAAAAGACTCAGATATGTTTTGGGCTCGAACATTCCGGCCAGACTAGTCACAGGCTGTCTTACGATCAAAGCAACGGGAGCCAGAAGAGGACTTCTCTTCCTCCTCTGTCTTCGGATCCATGAAAGGTTTCTGAGGCCCAGCCAAGAGAGGCTGCCTGCTTGGAGCTAGACATATCCACTGGTCAGTGATGTTGCCTCCTGAAGAACTTTGGGCTGTAACCTTGGAGACGATGGTAGTCTGTCGGGTGTGGAAGTGGTGGGGTCATGAGAGGTCCTGGAAATCTGGGCTGTAGTCTCTGAGCCAGCTTCTTGATACGGTTCTCTCGGAGGGGAATACCCTCTGTCTCCCAAACTCTTAATTCCTTTCTCAGCTCAAAGAGTCACTCAGACTCTTCGTCTCGTCCATGAAATGATGTGGATATTATGCTTTCTAAGTGTGGCTATGAAGGAAATGAAGATATAGGATTTAGATAAAGCCATGGATCCACAGCAGACAATTAGGACTGAAGCGTGAGAAGCAGGCCATCGCGGGAGACGTGTATTACGAAGTACTTCCCACTATTCGAAGTTTTCTAAAACGCCCCTGAGAGATGGCAGCTGAGCCACAACTTTATTAGTAGCTCCTGTTCCAGGGAGTTTCTGCCTTATAAGGCACCTGAGCAACAGGGTGCCATAGCTGGAGTTGTCAGGAGTTTATGGAGGTTAAATCTGCCTCAGTAGAAGAAAGGGAAGCTAGGGATGGCTGAGGCCGAGGAATGAGGTTGATATTGTGGAATATTATGGAATAAAAACGTGTCTTGTACAAAGGGTCTCTTACCACCATCTTAGAGATGCTTAAGTAGGTAGCCAGGGGCTCGTGACCAAGGTAATAAGGAATAACCCCGAGCTTGGAAAATAAAGGCTAAAACAGGAATGGTGGGCTGGAAAAAGACAAGAAGAGGATTGTGGAAATCAGGGTGAAGGCAAAACAGTGCAGCCAAGCTGGCCGGCATGGCATTCCAGAGCCAGGGACTTGGTAATATCTGCCGAACCCCCCTCTCTGCAGTGTCTCTGATCGTTTGAGAGCATTTCTCTGCCTAATTATGTGGCCATGTAACTGTCAGGTAAGAAAGAAAATTTACCCTGTTTAGGCAAAGCATCTGGCAGGTGGAGGAGAGATTCATTACTCCCAGAAATGCATCACCTTGCTTCTGTCAACCTAAAGAAAGTGAAATGTTTTCTCCTGGAAGTGTAATCATGGAGGTTATTTCCATCACACTTTTAAACTTCTACTTTCTCCCTAAAGAACTTCTTTCTCCTACTTGGAGATGATGCAGAATGCATTATTTGATATGATGCCCGTGGTTATAAGTAATATTTCTTCCTGCAATAACTAGACAGAAATGCTCAATTTAATATATTGGATTTGGGGAAACCATTTTCCCATCTTCTCCAATTAATTGCACATTATAACGTTAATTATAAGTGTACATATAATGTCAAGGGGATTCAGGGAAAATATGCAATGACTTTCAAAAGGAAGTTCAGAATCTATTTGTGGTCGGGGTTTTGGTGTGTATGTGTGTAGTTTCTGTGATGTCTCTTTTCCAAGGTGAGAGCTTCTCCAAGCTGCCTGCAGTAGGTGTATAATAAAGATGTAGGTAAGGAACAGAGAGCTGTAAACGGTAGACATGGGTTTTAGCCTAATATCCGTCTCTTTGACACACAACCAACTGGAGGAAATAGCAGGGTATCTGTTTTTGTATTTTTTTTCGTACACGCTACATACATTCTGATTGTGCTTATATGTCATCAGGGTACCACAAATTTCTTAAGCTATTTTCAAGTATTTGGAGATTTGCCTGTTGCTGCTAGAGCTGCAGCAGCCTAATATTCTTCTTTTTTTAAAAAATTGAAGTACAGTTGATTTACAATGTTGTGTTAGTTTCATGTGTATAACAAAGTGATTCAGTTATGTGTGTGTGCGTGTGTATCTGTATATACATATTCTTTTTCATATTCTCTTCCATTATAGGTTATTACAAGATATTGAATATAGTTCCCTGTGCTATACAGTAGGTCTTTGTAGTTTATCTATTTTATATACAGTAGTGTGTATCTGTTAATCCCAAACTCCTAATTTATCCCTCACCCTCCTTTCCCCTTTGGGAACCATAAGTTTGTTTTCTATCTGTGAGTCTATTTTTGTTTTACAAATAAGTTCATTTGTATTATTTTTTAGATTCCACCTGTAAGTGATATCATATATTTGTCTTTCTCTGACTTCACTTAGTATGATAATCTCTAGGTCCATCCATGTTGCTGAAAACGGCAAGATTTCATTCTTTTTTATGGCTGAGTAATATTCCATTGTATCTATGTACCACATCTTCTTCATCCATTCATCTGTTGATGGACATTTAGGTTGTTTCCATGTCTTGACTATTGTAAATAGTGCTGCTATGAACATTGGGGTGCGTGTATCTTTTTGAATTAGAGATTTTGTCTTTTCCAAAGAAATATTCTTATTTCTGTTATCACTGAATTTCAGTCCTCCCCTCAGGATGCACATGGAAAGGCTCTGAGCTGGAAAAACTGTAAGGCCAGAAGGCAGAAGATGACATTTACAGACAACTCTGTCCTGGTCATAACTCTATCCCTCCACCATTACTTGGTGTCAGACATTCAGCCAAACACTAATATAGATGGCAGAGCTGTTTACTTTTATTAGGCCATGAAGCAAACGCTTATCAAGCTCCTACCATGCTGGACAGTGTGGTAACGCTGGTGCAGGGAAAGAAACACACAGATGGACCCTCGCCGATGAGGGCAAGAACAACAGGCTTGAGGCGCATATACAGCCTCCCCGCGGGGCTGGAGTCCTGTGCCCAGGGCACCCACAGCCCCTTGCCAGTGGAGGAAGCAGGGCTGGAACATTTTCTAGTAACAGATAACGCACTTGGCCAGACCATGGTGAAGCCAAGAGCACAGCAGTCTGAGAACGGGATCTTCTCTGGCTGCCACCGAATAGCAGTGTGATTGGGGCCCGCTGATTCAAATCACCTCCAGGCTCAGTGTCCTCATTCATTGAATGAAGGGATTTAGAGGAAATTTCCCCACTCCTGGGCATATATCCGGAGAAAACCATAATTCAAAAAGATACACGCACCCCAAGATTCACTGCGGCACCATTTACAATAGCCATGACATGGACACAACCTAAATGTCCATTGACAGATGAACGGATAGAGAAGTTGTGGTACGTATATGCAGTGGAATATTACTCAGCCATAAAAAGGAATGAAATAATGCCATTTGCAGTGACATAGATGGACCTAGAAATCATCATACTAAGTGAAGTAAGTCAGACAGAGAAAGACAAATATATGATATCACTTATATGTAGAATCTAATTTTTAAAAATGATACAAATGAACTTATTTACAAAACAGAAACAGACTGACAGATATCGAAAACAAACTTATGGGTACCAAAGGGGAAACTTGGTGGGGGAGGGATAAATCAGGAGCTTGGGATTAACATACACACCCTACTATATTATAAGATAGATAACCAACAAGGACCTATTGTTCAGCACAGGGAACTCTACTCAATATTCTGTAAAAACCTATATGAGAAAATAATCTGAAAAAGAATGAATATATGTATAACTGAATCACTTTGCTGAAACTAACAGAACATTATAAATCAACTATACCCCAATGAAATTAAAGAAACTAAAATCAATAAAATAAAATCAAGGAAATTTTTAAAACAATACAGTTGATACAAACAAGCAATAGTTACTCCTGGTTTCTGTATATAAAATTAATTACAGTACATGTATGTAAAATTAAAATCAACAAAAATGAAAAACAATAAAGGAAACTTCAGTCCGTGTGTGTGTGTATAGACTGTGTATATGCACGTATATATGTGTATACATATATTTGTCTGTAATTATTATAAATAAGAAAACAAAGGATAGAGTTGACATTTCTCATCTCTTGTTCTGGGTCTGTTGCTTTTCCTTCTCAGTTTTTGGCTATTCTTCTGCTTTTCCTCTGTTGACATTCACCTGTCATAACGAACTGTAGCTCACCTCTGCCTAAAGCTAGCCCTTCTTTGAAATCTCTGCTTCTCCTGTTCCAGTGTTTCTTCCTTTGCCTAAACAGAGAATCAAGAAAGGAAGAAATCAATAGGAGAAATGATATGTTTTGATCAGCAGTTTTCTCTAAATTACATTTGTTAAAGTCTGGCCATTTCATATCCTGTTTAATGTATTCCACCGAGGTCATTTTCAATCTTGAAGTTCCTTCCCATTTCTTTCATTTCAAAAGATGAGAGGTTAATGTCTTGCTTTTTAAAAATTAATAGCAACTCACTGGAACTAAGATAAAGGCAAAACGGAGCTTTATTATGAATGACTGACATGGGTCTCTTTGGGGGAAAAATATATGGAAGAACTAAGGCAATGTCGTATTTTTTTAATCCCCCCTATTTATAATGGATTATCATTGCATAAAATTTACATACGGCCAACAAACTATGGCAAGAGAATATATTGCTCAAACGCTCAGGTAACTTAACTTGAAATCCAGTTAATTCGGTGGTAAACATCGGAGGAATCAGTTGCAAAGAGTTTTCGTGGCAGGGGAGGCCGTAGTGGAAATAACGTTGGCTTAAGTATCAAGAGATCTGGTTTCTAACCTGGCATTTAATAAAATTGTGTGTCCTTGGGAAAGTTATTTCATTTCTCTGTGGGGAGTGAGGACAACACCTCCAGGCCCAGTTATCCATCACTGCAGAAAAAATCACCCAGAAGCTTCCGTGCCATCCTTCGGTTCTGAGTGAGTCTGCTGGTTCCGGCTGAGCCTCGAGCCTGCCCAGGTTCAAGGGGGTGCAGAAGCAGGTTCTACCTCTTTTACAAGAGCATTTCAAACAGGAGATACTTTTTCGGCCATTTTTAGAAAAGACATGCTTTCCACCTAAGCGACCTTTTTTGTTGTTGTTGTTGTTGTATGCGGGCCTCTCACTGCTGTGGCCTCTCCCGTTGCGGAGCACAGGCTCCGGACGCGCAGGCTCAGCGGCCATGGCTCACGGGCCCAGCTGCTCCGTGGCACGTGGGATCTTCCCGGACCGGGGCTCGAACCCGTGTCCCCTGTATCGGCAGGCGGATTCTCAACCACTGCGCCACCAGGGAAGCCCCTAAGCTATCATTTTTAATGCTTAATCGTTGCCTTGGAATAGGGATTGTTTATTATCCATTTTAAAAATAACTAGCATCTACTCAAATATTTTTTGTTTATAACTTCTTGTAGGCTTTCTTCTCTACATATATATTTAAATCATTTCTGTATTTTAAATTATTTGCCCACAGCTCTTTTTTTTTTTTTTTAACATCTTTATTGGAGCATAACTGTTTTACAATGGTGTGTTAGTTTCTGCTTTATAACAAAGTGAATCAGTTATACATATACATATGTCCCCATACCTCTTCCCTCTTGCGACTCCCTCCCTCCCACCCTCCCATCGGCAGGCGGACTCTCAGCCACTGCGCCACCAGGGAAGCCCAAGAGCTTTTAATATCTTAAGAGCTATAGTTCTGATAGATGTTATGCATATAAATGTAATATCTTTGCTTTTCAGCTGGCCTGCACAATTCTCTAAGGATTGTTGTGACTGAATTAAGCCCTAGCTAGTATCTATGGGCCAAATCCATGAGGATTTCTCTGGAGGGAAATTGTTATATTTACTTGTTAGTGAGAAATATAAAATGACAAAAATTCCTTTTTGGCCTTACGGTGAAGATATTGCAACGGCAGAAAAAGGCACTTGGTTGCTTGGCCTTTCACTGGAGTCCGAGTGAAGGACTTGGCAGTCGTTCTGGTCCATGTGATTTCTGTCCTTAGCCATCCTTCCTCAGTCCCAATGGGGGGCGCCATTTTGTACTGGTTGAGAGAGCAGCCTTTCACATGAAAAGAAGCTCAACATCGCTAATTATTAGAGAAATGCAAATCAAAACTACAATGAGGGGGGCTTCCCTGGTGGCGCAGTGGTTAAGAATCTGCCTGCCAATGCAGGGGACATGGGTTTGAACCCTGGTCCGGGAAGATCCCAAATGCCGCAGAGCAACTAAGCCTGTGCGCCACAACTACTGAGCCTGTGCTCTAGAGCCCGCGAGCCACAACTACTGAAGCCCGCGTGCCACAACTGCTGAAGCCCGTGCGCCTAGAGCCTGTGCTCCACAACAAGAGAAGTCACGGCAGTGAAAAACCTGCGTACCACAACACAGAGTAACCTACGCTCGCCACAACTAGAGAAAGCCCGCACACGGCAGTGAAGACCCAATGCAGCCAAAAATAAATAAATAAATAAAAAACAAAACAAACCCCCCCCCAAAAAACAAACAAACAAACAAAAACTACAATGAGGTATCACCTCACTCTGGTCAGAATGGCCATCATTAAAACGTCTACAAATAATAAATGCTGGAGAGGGTGTGGAGAAAAGGGAACCCTCCTGCACTGTTGGTGGGAATGTAAATTGATACAGCCACTCTGGAGCACAGTATGGAGGTTCCTTAAAAAACTAAAAATAAAGTTGCCATATGAACCAGCAATCTGACTCCTGGGCATATATCCAGACAAAACTATAATTTGAAAAGATACATGCACCCCAATGTGCATAGCAGCACTATTTACAGTAGCCAGGACATGGAAGCAACCTAAGTGTCCATCAACAGATGAATGGATAAAGATGTGGTACATATATACAATGGAATATTATTCAGCCATAAAAAGAAAGAATGAAATAATACCGTTTTCAGTAACGTGGATGGACCTAGAGATTATCATACGAAGCAAGGCAAAGACAAATATTATATCACTTATATGTGGAATCTAAAATATGATACAAATTAACCTATTTCTAAGACAGAAACAGAGTCACAGGCATAGAATGCAAATTTATGGTTACCAAAGGGGAAGGTAGGGGAGGGATAAATGAGGAGTTTGGGATGAACAGATACACACTCCTATATATAAAATAGATAAACAACAAGGACCTACTTCATAGCACAGGGAACTATATTCAGTATCTTGCTATAAACTGTAGTGGAAAAGAATATGAAAAAGAATGTATATACATGTATAACTGAATCACTTTGCTGTACACCAGAAACTAACACAACACTGTAGATCAACTGTACTTCAATAAAAAATAAAATAAAAAGAGAAAAAAAGTTCAGCCTTTGGTGCCAATCAGCCCAGATTCCACATCATCATTGCTCTGCTTCCCAGACACGTCCTTAACCCTAGCCTCAGCTCCCTTGTCTGTAAAAAGCCCGCAACGATAGAAGCCACTTAGAGGTTTACATGAGCTAAGTGACAGCACAGAGTGCTTGGCTCAATGTCTGACATTAAGAACTCTTCGGGAGCTGCTCACGTTATTAGTTTTCTTCCATTACCATCATCCTCGTGTTTCTCCATGTCTCACTGCCTTGAAGAGGCTGTCCCAGCTCTCAGAATTCTCGACAGCTGGATGACCCAGTGCTTCTCTTGTGTATTATCCTTAAGGAGCAGCTCAGAGCGGAGACACGGAGATTCCTGGTAGCTGCTGCGAGCCCAGACACTTGCTCATGCGACTACCGTACACTCCTGGGTCCTAACAGCTTTGTTCTCGGGGTAAAAAGTGATGGTTGAGACATCTCTCAGACTAGCAGTGGGGCTCTGGCCCCCCCCCCACTCTCCATTTAGAGGTACTTTCATCCCTAACTTCCCTTTTCTGGAAATTTCCATCTGTAGGTAAGTATGCACTTGTGAGAAGAAGCATCATGGAAGCCCGTTTCTCATATTTTATCCTGAGGTAAGATTACCGGACATATGATGACATGGAGAATCACCTGTACCCTTTGGGTTAATTGTGCCAACACGGGTTTAGAGCAACTCAGAGCTGCGTGGTATGCGAGGCCGCCCTGGGTGGATCTGGAGCCCGTTTCTGATCTCCTTCTCTTCCTGAGTTCAAAATGATGTCATTCACCTTTTCCCTTGTGGAATGGCTCCCACTCTGGTTTCTAATTAGTCTTGGCTCCAGATGCGGTCTGAGCGAAGGAGAGTGCAGGACCCTTTCACGTTACCTGGGCGGGAGGTGTCCCTGCCTGCCCTCGAAGGAAAGCTATCACATCCTGAACTTACTGCCAAAATGTGGCAGGCTTTAGTTGATTCTGTTGTCAAGGCTCATCTCCTCTATTGTGTTTTGCAATTGATTTTTTTAACTTAATGTGGGCCTTTCTACTAATAGGCAAAATGCTTTCTGGCCTATGAAATGTCCACCTGTCCTGATTCCTCTTCCTTGTAACTACCTCTCCCAGCCAGGCATTCACAGCACGCTGTGCTGAACTTGGACCCGACCTGGAAACCCAAACAACCCTTCCAAGTCCTTCCAAAGCCTTATGGTCTTCCAGAACAACGCTTTACACACAGACAATAAATTAAAATGTAGTTCCGTATAACCACCGCAAGAAAACTTTTGCAAAAGGAAGGCATTATTCTCGTTGGAAAATAATTCACTTTAGTGGGGGAAGAAAACCTCACCTCGACACTTCTTGAGATAGCAAGTTAGCTGATTGCCCAGTTTAGGCTGATTTAAAGCATCACCTTAGCTCTCATGAATATTTCTCCCTAATTAGATGAGAACTTATCTGTCTCCTTGGAGTCGCCCCTTTGTGTGGAGTTAATTGCCAGCTCCCAGCGGGGCCGGAAGGACGGCAGAGCTCCATTCTCTTGACTGCATCCATCTCCCGTCAGTTTCGGCCTCCTTCACTTGATGGCAGCCCATTGTTTCCTTCTCTGTCTTGAACACACCAGGTTTGTTTCCTCCTCAGACCCTTTGCACTTGCCGTGGCCCTGCCCGGACTCGCCCCTTCTCCAGGCTTTTGTTAGGGACTCACTCTCATTATTTTGATTAGGACTGAACGCCACCCCTCCACGGGGCTTCCCTTGAGCCCCGTTAACGTCTGCTCCCCACCCACTCAGACTCCATCTGACTCCCTCTCCAGTCCAAGCCATAACCCCAAGGTCCTTTTTTTCACAGAACTTTCCCCTAAGTTCCATATGTCTTCTTTACACCCAGGCCAGCCCTGGGGACATGTGCTTTCCTCATCAATTACTCTCAAGAGTGTTCTGGTTGAAATACGAAGCTATAACGTTATCGTATTTATCACTTCTAGAAATGAAGTTTATTTATTTTTCCGTATCCTTCGTAGATGTCTCTTCACTAGAAAGTAAGCACAGGGACTTTGTGGCAGGTAATTATTTAGGCACTCGGGGAGGCAACAGTGAATACAGATTATGAGAACTCAGTCAATATTTTTTGATGGAACCAGTTAAAGAAAACGAATGACAGGCTTCCAGATAATGTGTTTGTGCACGGACACATAAATGAACTGAAGTGAAGATTTTGTGTTCTTTTGTTTTTCTTTTAATTTTTATTTTATATTGGAGTCCAGTTGATTAACAATGTTGTGTTAGTTTCAGCTGTACAGCAAAGTGATTCAGTTATACCTATACATGTATTTATTCTTTTTCAAATTCTTTTCCCATTTAGGTCATTACAGAGTATTGAGCAGAGCTCCCTGTGCTCTACAGGAGGTCCTTGTTGGTTGTTCTTTTTAAACATAGCCGTGTGTACATGTCAATCCCAAACTCCCAATCTATCCTTCCCCTTCCCCCTCCCCCACCATCACCCCGGGTAACCATAAGTTTATTTTCTATGTCAGTGAGTCTGGTTTTTTTTTTTTTTGTAAATAAGTTAATTTGTATCTTATTTAAGTGAAGATTTTGGATCAAGTTTTATTTCATAGTTATGTGGACTTATGCTCCAAAAAATATATAAATAGGGATAAACACACACTCATTCAGAGGAATGAGACTACAAAGAAATTGTCAAAAAGTTCATTGAAAAAGAAACTTGTTTGAAAAAGAAAAAGAAACTTGTTTGAAAAAAGAAAAAGAAACTTGTTTGGAAAGGTCGCTTCTGCTACATTGCATGAAACTTCCTAAAGAGGTCAGTGACTTCTCCATTAGTACCTGGGGTCTTCTCTGTATCTTTGTCAATTTTGTTCTTTTCAACATCTGGCCTCAGAATACGATAAGTTATTCTAGATAATTTAGGCAATATTCTTGCAAGTAGCCATAATGCCCAGATTTGGGGGATGAGTTTATCGATCTGTAGACAGAACGATACTGGGGTCGCTGCTCGCCTTTGCACATGGAGCCATGGGTGAATTAAGAATAGGTTTTCCTTTGAGACGACAAACCGGGAGAAAAAAGCTGAGGTTGTGTTTCAACCTCCACTTGTCTCCTAGGCTTGGAAGCTTCGGGCAGTACACGGTCTGCATCACTTCATGTGGAAACGTGGGCGGTAGCAAAGACCATTTATTTTCAGTGTGTGTAAAACCGATGAAATCAAAATTTACCCAGAGAACTATTTAAATTGGCATTTATTTCTTTCTGACCCCAAGGATGATTTATTCACATCCACACCCTAGACATGAACACAGCTTCAAATGGACACTTCAGCAGCCGGGATGTAGTGAGTTGCGGGAGATTCCACCTTACAAATCAGAATAGATCAGAGAAGTGACAAAATCATATGCATGTTTAAAGGCAACCTAGAACTGGGAACACAGGGAAACCCAACTGAACTGAATTCCAGTAAGAGACAAGCCCTTCCTAGCAGAGACCATGGGTACTTTCATCTCTGCTACATTTTTCTTTACTCAGTATGCGTGGGATGAGGCACCCACCTGTCTTTTATTTATTTTATTTTATTTTATTATTATTTTTTTTTGCGGTACGCGGGCCTCTCACTGTTGTGGCCTCTCCCGTTGCGGAGCACAGGCTCCGGACGCGCAGGCGCAGCGGCCACGGCTCACGGGCCCAGCCGCTCCGCGGCGCGTGGGATCCTCCCGGACCAGGGCACGAACCCGCGTCCCCTGCATCGGCAGGCGGACTCTCAATCACTGCGCCACCAGGGAAGCCCCCACCTGTCTTTTAAACTTCTGCCAACCACAGATTGGCACTTGCCATCTGTCTCTACAAGGATTAAATCATGTACTACTGCAGCCGCTGGCCTTCAACACCCCCTGAAAGGAGCTCAGGGTGGAGAGCAGGAAGGAGGCCCTCTGTGCCCTGGGAAAAACTGGCGGAACAGGCCTTCAGATAGTTGGATATTTTCAGGACAAGATTTTATGAGCCCAATTCTTGCATCTCCCCGTATCTAGAAAAGCACAAAATCCTTCGTGGGGACGTCTGCTCCTCGTGACAAGCAGCCACCTTCTGCCAAAGTGTGTGTTTGACCGCACGTCCCCCCTTCACCACAATCACAGCGATACTGACCTCCCCCTGCCTCTCTGGAGCAGTTTCTCAGAGCTGCCTGAGGGGCTGTCTCCCGGGCGATAGTCCTCATTTTGCCCCAGATAAAGCTCAACTCACAAGCCTCACGTTGTGCATTTTTTAGTCAACTCTTCCTCAGCCACGTGTGGGCTAAGAGGATGGTTTGGAATTCTGAGGATTCCCGGGCTTGGAGTGAATCCACACCCACATACCACATCCTTCTCATGGGACCTTCACTGGGTGCATATGGTAGCAGCAGCAAGGCCGGGGACAGAACACGAGGCTGAGTAAGCACTCCCGATGTGCGTGGTACCCGGACCAAGTACACGGCCGGGCCCTTCTGGAGGCTTGGGGACGTGCTGGACGGCCAAGGGAGATTCCTAGGGCACAGTAGGCTCCTCCTGGATGTGAGGCAGCAGCAAATCAAAGCCTTCTCCTCTTGTAGAAGGATGGAGAGAGATCTCCAAAGGCTCAGGAAGTGGCTGCTCGCGTGTAAAGTCTGGAGCCTCAGAATCTCTCCAATCCTCAGGTTCTAAGCCTTGCTGAAGGGACAGCCTTGACCCTGCCTTCAAAGTGTGTGAAGCCAGGGGTAGGATGAGTCTAATTAAAGCTGCAACAAAGCCCAGACTCAGCCCAATTACAGACATGTTTGACTCAGCGTCCTACCATTTTCAGGGGCAAATACTATCTGTTTAATTCTGAATTATTCTTGCACATGGGATGTACAGAGTGAAATTTTAAAAATTAAAGAGACAAGCAAAGAGGCAAGAAAATGTGATCCATTATCATGAGAAAATTTTTGTCAGTAGACTCAGAGCCAAAGATATAGATTATGGAATCAGCAGACAGAGGCTATAAAATAACCATAAGAAATGTGTTAAAGTATATATTAGAAAAAGTGAACGATATACATAAGCAGATGAGGAATTTCATCAGAAATGAAAGCCATAAAAAGACATGATGGAAATTCTAAGATTGAAATAAGACATAGCAGTTTTATATTTGAATGCACTTAATAACGGAGCTTTGAAATATGTAAAACAAATACTGACAGAAGTAACGGAGAAATATATAAATCCATAACCAGAGTTGGAGGTTTTAAACCCCTCTCAATAATTAATAAGACAACTAGGCAAAAGTTATAAAGATGTGGGAGATTTGAACATAACCTTCAACCAACTTAACCTAACATGAATAGAACAGTGGGTACAAAAACAGATACATTCAGGAACATTACCATATGCTGGGCCATAAGATAAGTCTCAATTAGTTTTAAAGGCGTGACATCATAGAAAGCATATTCTCTGACCACACGTTATTGTTGATTAGAAATCAACAATAATACAACCTCTAGAAAAACTCAAATGGAAAATTATGCAACAACAAGAAAATCCTATGAGTCAAAGAAGATATCACAAAGGAAATTAAGAATATTTGGAGTTGAATGATAATGAAAACCCAACATAACAAAATTTATATTCAGCTAAAGCAGTGCTGAGAATGAAATTTATAGTTTTCCAATAGATTTATGAGGAAAGGAAATTTATAGTATTGATTTTTTTTTTTTTTTTTTTTTTGCGATACGCGGGCCTCCCACTGCTGTGGCCTCCCCCACTGCGGAGCACAGGCCCCGGACGCGCAGGCCCAGTGGCCATGGCTCACGGACCCAGCCGCTCCACGGCACGCGGGACCCTCCCGGACCGGGGCACGAACCCGCGTCCCCTGCATCGGCAGGCGGACTCTCAACCACTGCGCCACCAGGGAAGCCCCTATAGTATTGATTTTTTTACTTTCCCCCATTTCCAACAAACTTCCATGTTTAGAAGCTAGGAAAAGAAGAGCATCTTAAGCTCCAAATTACTAGAAGAGAGAAAATAATTAAGAGCAGAAATCAATGAAATAAACACTAGACAAAACTCAACAAAATCAAAGTGGATATGTTAAAAAAGATTTACAAAAGTAATACATTCCATGTTAGATTAATCAATAGAAAAGAAATAAAGCACAAGTAATCAATATGAGAAAATTTAAAAGGACCTATCAATAAATATAGACAAAATAAAGACAAAAATGAAATATTATGAACAACATATGCCAATAAAGTCAACAATATAAGTGAAATAAACAAATTTGATTAAAATGAATGCAAGAAGAAATAGGAAACCTGAAAACATATATATATATACTTATGTATTTTATTTACATTTCTAAAAGAGACATATCAACAAAGACAGTTTGAGCCCAGGATGACTTCACTAGTGAATTCCTTCAAACATTTAAAGAGAAATATTACCATTACTGCACATTTTTTTTTTCCAGAAAGGGGAGGAGGAGAAAACACTTCTCAGTCCTTTTATGAGACTGGTATAACCATGAGGCCAGAAATCTGACAGGGATGTTACTAGAAAAGAAAAATACAGATTAAAATCCTTCATAAGCATGGTGATATAAACAGGACAGTAGTTTTAAAAAAAAACTTATTTTATTGAAGTATAGTTGATTTACAATGTTGCATGAATTTCTGCTGTACTGCAAAGTGATTCAGTTATACCTATATATACATTCTCTTTCATATTTTTTCCATTGTGAATATTGAATATTGTTCGCTGTGCTATACAGTAGGGCCTTGTTTATCCATTCTATGCGTAATAGCTCGCATCTGCTAATCCCAAACTCCCAATCCTTGCCTCCCCCCTCCCCCCTTGGCAAACACAAGTCTGTCCTCTATGTCTGTGAGTCTGTTTCTGTTTCGTAGCTAGGTTCATTTGTGTCGTATTTTAGATTCCACATATAAGGACAGAAGTGTTTGTTTGTTTGTTTGTTTTTGGTAGAATTAATTTATGAGAAGACGACCTTTTCTGGGTATGGTAAGGTTCTGCATTTTGATGTTTTGAAGTTTGTAGTTATATGATGTATAAAATTGCCACACTCAATGAATGATCCACTAACGATGTATGCAGTTTATTATATGACAATTATACCTCAGTAAAGACAGAATGAAGCAATTATGAAGATGATGTAATTTCCATCAGTGAGAAATGCTGGTAGAGTCTTCATAAGCACATGTCACTTAATAATAATATTCGTGTACTGCTTTATTAAGCACTTTACCGCTAATGCTCTCATTCTCATAATAAACACATTACGTTTGTGATGTTATTCCCAAACGCTGGAGGATAATTGGCTTACTCTAGGCTTTAGAAAGTGAGTGTGCAGCAAACTCAGGACAGAGACCCAAGATTTTTGCCTCTTCGTTTATGCTTGTCCAAGAAACAATAGGTACTCTGCTGCTGCACTATCCTTACCTCAGAAAACTCCTGCTGTAGCAACTTTTGCTGTTGAGGTCTCTGAAGTACCTGTTTTGTTCTGAACCTCTGAACTTTCTTGGCTCAAAATTGGAATGACAGCCTTTAGCACATGATTGTAATTTTATAGCAATGTATGCATTTAGAACTCTGACTTACGATTCACTCAGTTATCTGAATTAAAATATTTTCCTTGCCTTCACTGTTGGGCTTTGAAGTACCACCGTAAACCCACCTACCCCTTTCCTCAGAGTTTGGTGTAGGTGCTTCAATATGCCCCCATAGCACCATAAGATCCCCCCACCCATTACAAGATACTGTACCTTCCTGTTTATGCATCTGCTTCTACCCGGCAGTGATCGCAGGGATTTTCTGCTTGGAGGATAAATTGTTTCTTATTCACCTTTTATCCCAGGGCTTATTACAGTGGCATTCAAGGGTCAGTCGATAAATACTTACTGAATGACTAAACAAACAGGGTAAATGCCTTAGGGGAATCGGTCACCCCCCAGTCTGCAATACCTCACCACAACTACATTGATACATTGATTAATAATTTGTCTGGAAATAAGCTCCTTCATGATGGTGTGGATGATAGTAAAAGTAATATTTTCATTGTGTTATTAAGTGCAGCGTTGTTCAACCTGTTTGCTTATCTGCCAACGTACGGTCCAGGGCAGAGATCACGTCAGCTTTGCTGTAGGATCTATAGCAGTTTGGAGAGTTATTGGCACACGGTAGTGGCTTACTTTCCTGGGTGAATAAATACCTTTTTATGATGATTTTATAATACATGTACAGTTCTGTAAACATTATATATATTATTCATGCTTTATATGCACATATATAAATTTAAACTTATCCATCTCTTTCTTCATTGATTGAGATTTTTGTCACTTGTTTAATCATTTCTTCTTTTCCCCAAGGCATTGTCTTTATTTTTCGGTAAGATTTGGGGGTTTGATTTTTATATATTGATAGTTAATTCATTAATTTTTTTTCTTTTTGTGGTGTGAGGTAGGTATCAGATTTTTTTGTGCGCATAAACAATTTTCCCCGATCTATTTATTGAACAGCTTAGCTTTTCTTCTCTGATTTGCAATGTCATTTATCAATGTTCTACAATTGATAGGCATTCTTTTCTATTATATATGTTGGCACTGATATCATAGTGTTTTCATTACTACAGTTTTGTAAGTCTTGATAACTAGTAAGACATTTTTTTTCTTCTCTCTTCTTGATCTTTCTTCTTAGAGGTTTTAAAAAAGCAAATTTTTCTTTTGTTGAAGCTCATTTGTTTTTTTCTTTTTCCATTTTATTAATTTCCTACCTATTATGTCTGCCCTATTTTTAAAAGCTTATTCAAAGCTTTTAAGTTCTTCAGGCATTTACTTTTAATCTTTTTCTTTTATTAATGCACATATTTCCCTTTTTTTCGGTCCTACCATAGATGACTATGAGGTAGTACACTTCTTGTTATTCATTTCTAAATATGTCTTAGTTTCCTATGTGAGTAACTTATTATCTTGAGTAATTTGAGTCCATTTAAGTCTGTGCCTGTTGCTGATTTCTAATTACTTGAAGTTTTGCTCTGAGGATCTGATCTGAATGTGTATCACTTACACTCCAGCAGGAAACAGATGCCATACTCAAGTGGGTAATTGAGGAAGGTTTAATGAAGAGGCTGCTTATAAATATGTAAGCAGGGTTACAGGAAACCAAGAGCGATGGTTGGAATGCTCTAAACTAGCAAGATGGAGGAGCCATCACTACCCTCAGCACTGAAGGTTAAGGAGGGGAAAAGTTGACCAGAACCCAGAGATAGTAGCTGTTGTTGTAGCAGAGGGTTTCCTGACAGGGGCTGTCGTCTTGGTAGAGAAACTTACTTCAACATATAACGACCCATCACAGAGGAATCCAGGAAATAAGTACACTGATTTCACTCTGTTCTCCAGTCCAATGCTTCCCATTTATGTGAAACAGCCAAAAGCCAGATGGCAAGGGGGCCATGGACGAAGTCCAGCTAGCTCAGCCTCCCAGGGTAGAGGCAGATGGAAGAAAGGCAGGGAGTGGGTTTGGATGGTAGAATGAAAGTATCCAGTACTGTTCTTTCTCTCTGTCCCCTCCAAACCTTCACTTACCTGTTTGTCATTCAAGTAAAGTCAATGTGTTCTCAATGCCGGGGACAACAAAGTTCCATGAGCTGCCATATATATTGAGTGATGTCAGTACCTGCAAGATAAAATGTTAGCCACTCCAAGCTGTCCACCATCAGCTGAATGTTTTTGCCTGGTATTCCAAATCATAAGATTGGATATTAACAGTAATATTAAATTATCCCTTGGAAATGGTATATATCAGAACAGGCACAAGTTAATTGCACAGGTAGCTGGGTCATTTACTCACCTGGAAACTGTGCCTATTTCTGTGTCTACTGCTTTGCCCTCAACACACACCTGCGGCCTCGTGAAGGTTCCTTATGAAACGTTAACAAGAAGGGTAGGTCTGGTTTGCAGATGGATTTGCATAACACACACAGAAATAACCAGAGGCATTACAGCTCCACACAGGGATGGTGGATTGAGAAGAAACAGTGACGGTGGGCAAATCACTTGGTGGTGAAGCACTAAGTGTCTCCCAGGGTCAATAGGAGGCCAGCAACTGCTTACCAGCTTGAGGCTAGTTACTGGCAGAAGAGGGCATGGCTTCATTCCCAAACCCAAGGCACCGTGCAGTGATCCTTTCTTTGGGATTTTTCAGTTGCTGTAAAATATATTATCTGCCTCACACACAGGAAATACCATTGCATATCTTGACACACAGCATAAGTAACAAGACAGCTTGAACTACTTCCTGGACATGATACGGAAGTCTAAGCAGTAGACCTTCTTGTTCTTTACTCTTTCCACCTGCTCACCCCTGCAGACTGGCCATCTTAAGCGTTACTCAATAATCATGTTACAAGATCACGCTTACGCATCCTATAGGTAGCCTTCAAAAAGCAAAAAGTCCATCAACAGTTATGTCTATTTCTTTGAAATGGGTGCTACAAAGTGTCACGGTATATATTCACTTTAGAGTGGATATTCTGACCTATCTCAGCTACTGCATCTCTAGAAATTTATCAGTATGGTAGGTCTCCAAACTCTTGTGGGGCTTATCTCTTACCCTCTCACCCTTGCTACCTCACCCAGCTCCAGTTAGCAAAATGTCGTCAACGTGATGTGGTACCCGATGTGATATGAAGACATTCAATTCCCTCTGGTCTATCTTAGGACCAAAGCAGGAGAGATGGATATGATGTAGCTGTGCTGATACTCCTACCACAAGAGAATGAGTTGCTTCTGATCATCTTTACTGATAGAAATGGGGAAAATTATCAATACATGCCAGGTCAACAGCTGTACACTCGGTGGTAGAGCAATGATGATTTGCTTCGGTAAAGATACCACATGTGGATCTACAGTTACGATGGACCCGAGCACCTGATTAAGCACGCCATAACCCACAGTCATCTTCCAAGAATCATCTGGGTTCTGCACCATTCAAACAGGTAAGAAGGCAGAGGAACTTCCCTGGCGGTCCAGTGGTTAAGACTCCGCCTTCCAATGCACGGGGTGCAGGTTCGATCCCTGCTTGGGGAGCTAAGATCCCACAAGCCTTAGAGACAAAAAAACAAAGCATAAAACAGAAGCAATATTGTAACAAATAAAGGCTTTAAAAATGGTCCACATCAAAATATTTTTAAAAACCCCGCAACAGGGCTTCCCTGGTGGCGCAGTGGTTGAGAGTCCGCCGGCCGATGCAGGGGACACGAGTTCGTGCCCCGGTCTGGGAAGATCCCACGTGCTGCGGAGCGGCTGGGCCCGTGAGCTGTGGCCGCTAAGCCTGCGCGTCCGGAGCCTGTGCTCTGCAACGGGAGAGGCCACAACAGTGAGAGGCCCGTGTACCACACACAAAAAAAACAAACCCGCAACAGGTAAGGCAGTTAGGAATGTATAGTTCCTTTCACTCTGCAGGTTCTGCTGTATTTTGCCTGAATTCCCCCAGGAATGTGGTATCGCTCATGGTTTACTGTTCCGGCAGAGGAGATAGCTCCTCGTGCTTCTTGTAGGTTTTTTCTACCATTACTGATTCTCACCCCACAGGAATCAGTTACGAGCACGGCTACTGTCAGCACATCTCCGAGGGCTGGGGAACTAAACGCGAAATGTGTCCATTATTCCACCGGGCTTCCTGTGACAAAGAATCAAACTGAGAGTATCTATCGCCTGACCTCCATGAGCTCTCCTAGGACTTATCTTAGTTTTTCTTTTTTGAAAACTTTCCTGATAATTAGCATCAGTTCAGAGCCAGACTCTAATACTCTTCAGAGAGTTCCTTTTCTTCCCCTTGGACCCGTGAATAGCCATCCTTGCCGAGTGGTTTCAGGTCCCACTTGTAAGGCTTAGAGGTCGTTTCCTGCATGGCCCCACGGCCACACATGAGTTCAAGGCCAGGAGGGGTGATAGAGAGAGCACATGTCACACCGGGGTGCCAGCGGCTTTGACGGGCCATCTCAGGTACGAATACTCCTCCCCTTGCTCGTTGCTGGTCCATCAAGGTGTCTGACATTTCAGGTGGGCTCACCGCCCTCCCCACATGGCAGAGTGTCTGCCAGGCCAGGCGGGTGCTCCGGGCACTTGCGAGCACAGGTGAACGAAGAGAGAGATGGAAGGGCCGGAGCTGGAAGGAGGAGGAAAGGACATCTGAGAGGTGTCAGGGGAGGAGTGCAGTCGGGGGGGAGGGTCATTTTATTTGTTTGGCACATGGGAGTGGGATGGAGAGCGGTATGGGGGAGAGGATGGGGGAGAATTCTGGAGAAGATAAAAAGGGATGTGAGAAGCATTGTTCGGGATTAGACGTTCGATTGCCTTTAACAGCCTTGGAGAGTTACCAGTAAGGGTGGAAATGAATTCCTCTTTAATCAGTTTTCCTCCTGTTTGTACAATGTTTAAAAAAAAAAAAAAATCCCCGTGACAGAGTTCTCCGGGTGTGAACCGCACGGGTTATGGCTTCAATAGCAACCATAAGTGACAGCTCCTAGGTCCTCATTGGGAGAGGGTTCCTACATGGGGGAAAGAAGAGGGCTGGGAGGCTGGAACCCTGAGTGAGAGGAGGGCACGGCGGCATCACCGGTGCAGGTAAGGGTGCTGGCAAGGATGCTGGCCGCCAGAGCCACACTTGGTCTCAGTTATGCTCACCTTTCTTTGCTGAAGAACAGGGGGAAGCCTGTCCCCTTTCCCTGTCCGAATCGATCCAGAGAAGGTGGCCCTGGCCGGCTTGCCACTCTGTAGGGCCCCGAGTTGGCCACCAGGAGGCAGTGCTGTCTCTTCTCAGGCGCAAGGGTAGAAGGTCCCGCCTGGATCGGAGGTGAGTTCTCGGTTGACGTGTGGGAGGTGTGAAGACAGAGAAAGGTGGAGACACAGAGGGCTTTTCTCTGCCACTCCGATGTAGGGAGGAGGCTGTCTCCACCCTGGGGTGTTCTGATCGCAAGCCTTTAAGCGGAGCCGAGAGGATCCCCACCCGCGCCCCCCGGTCAGGCAGGTGGGAATTGAAGTTTCCCTCCAGAAGGTATTTGGCTGGTTCACCAGAAAACACCTGACGTCCAATGTTTTAGTCCAATGAGTTCCCTGAAGGCAGGGCTACTGCCTCTTCATCTCTCCTAGCATCCGGCGTGTGTTTAACTGACAAGTCGTCCAGTGAGTGATTTAATAAGTAAAGCATCTGACCTTTGCTAAGACGCTGCTTTCGGAGGCAAGGAACCAGGTTTCCATCTCGGCCCTCCTACCGCTCTGTCCTTGAGAAATAACTTCTCTCTGAGCCTCCACTCCCCGTGTGTAACTCACACGCAGATGTAAAGTCGAACTCTCCTGAATGCAGGGACACAGTTACGGATGCATGTTCTTGAAAGGAAAAAATGGTTGTGAATGTGAAATCCACGTTTCTTCCTTGACTGTTTTAGATCTTACAGGGTAGGGTAAATGTCGTATGTGAAGGCACCTAGAGATTTGCCTCATGATGCTCAAGGTGTGATTTCCAGGGGGTAAGGGGAGAGGGATAAATTGGGAGATTGGGATTGACATATACACACTACTGTGTATAAAATAGATAACTAATAAGAACCTACTGTACAGCACAGGGAACTCTACTCAGTACTCTGTAACGGCCTATACGGGGAAAGAATCTTAAAAATAGAGTGGAGGTATGTATGTGTATAACAGATTCCCTTTGCTGTGCACCTGAAATTAACACAATATTGTAAATCAACAGTACTCCAATAAAAATTTTAAAAAAATAGTAACACATTGTCTGAGCTGAGAGTGCAAAATGGGTGGAGAGCCCGTCCACTCGATTTACGACCTGGACAGTGGCCTGCATCGTGGATGAGGACGCTTGTCTGTGGACGCTTCAGAAAGACAGGGGTGTGGCCTGGTTAGTTTCATGTTGACCCTCTCCAGTTATCCCTGGCCACCCTCGTCAGGGGACGCTTGATAGGTTCTTGGGAGTAAGAACTATGCTTCATTCATCCAGTAATTCGTTCAATATCCCCTACAAACTCCTTGTCCACTTGCCTTCTTGGGTCCTCCAGACTGTGTCCTCTGGGTGTGTGTGTCCCCATGGAAACCTCTCCATACTCAATAAAACCCATAGGTTTGCACCAACAAACACGAACCTTAGGGCTGCGTGTTTCTTTCACCTCAGTTCCACCTTTTCTTATATCACCCGGGATCAGCCAGTATCCAACGCGACATCCCATCCAAGCCAGAAACACCCCCAAATACAACTGGTACTTTTCCACTGCACTCCACTTCCTATTCCATTGTCCACCACCTTCATAATGTCGTATCTTCACGTTTTGGCATTGCCAACGTTGGAATAGCTTGTAACTTACCATCTCACCACCCTCTTTCCTTCCTGTCCAGCTCCTTCAACATTCTGTGAGCTCACCCACGGCAGGGAGGATCTTGCATTCCCAGTATCTTCTGCTTGTGTTGGCCATATGGAGCCCTGAAATCAACGTTTGTGAAATGATCAGATAAAAGAATGGCCTGTATGTTCTAAGTCGTGAAAACTCTCTCAGTCAGGGATGTTTACTGCTTTGCTTTCTGGGAGATGCATGCAAATTCCTACTTTAGGGCAAGTAGGGATTTTCATAGGCATATTGAATCATGTCTTAAATGATAGAAAATTTTAATATATATAACCTCAGCCTGGTGATGCAGGCAGAGCAAATATTGCTTTTCTGAGGTTTAAGTTGTAAGATGAAGAAATGGAGCCTCAGAGGTGTAAAGTGATTGCCAAGGTCATGACTGTGTCTGGCAAGAAGTAGGATCTCCCCGCCCCGACCGCAGTGCCCTTTCTTCATTGTATCTACTCCCTTATGACCTGTGGAGTGAATGATGGATGGGTATCTGCTCATGGATGCTTACAATGGGTATCTCTGACCTCTCCAGTAATTGATGGGGCAGAATCCTTTGAGTTCAGGCTTAAGGAAGACAGACACTAACTGGGGTAAAATTAAGTGGTTTAAAATGCATTTTGAGATACTTCACCTGAAGACGTGCTACTGACAGGTAAATAAAATGAATATGGAGAAACCTCTTCCCTGCCAATGAATAACACATAGCTTTCAGGCAAGTAGGTAAATTCAAGGAGATTGTCTTTCTTAGCTATGCTTAAAAAGTTCAGTACATGAATAATTGAACAACTTCCTGGCACACTCAATTTTTATTTGCAAGCCTGCTCCGGGCAGAAAAAGCATTTTGAAAACAAGTTTTGCATTAGCTAGGAGTTTATTTGTTTGCCGAAGATTCCCTAATCACATTTGCAAAGAAACATAATGGTGCGTCTTGTTATTTTCTCGTTGACCTATTGATGTGAGATATATTAGACAAATTAGAAGGGAGATGGGTAAAAATCTGAACCATGCGTGCACGTGTGCCCTGTAGGAGACCAGAATAGAACTTGCAGAAATTTGCACACGGATTATGGTCCTTATTACAGTCTTACAATCCTATGGAAAAAGAATTGCTTTTGCACTTGCCTTTTCTCTCCAGTTAAGCCAGTGGCCAGTCCAGGAGGGCCACAGAGCTTCACCGGAAGTGGATGCTCAAAAACCGTTGAATAAACGTTTTGTTGTTTTGCAAACTGGTCCCCATACACGGAGGGCAAAGAGAGACAGAAGAAAGGGGCGGACACTCCAGATTGGCAGGTGGCAGTTTTAATAAGCAAGGGGACTTACTTATGAGGCTTGTCTTGGGGGGCCACAGATGAGTAGATGTCCACACTAGGTGGTCTCAGCACCAGCTCGCTCTCTCAAGGCTGCGTCCTTGGAATGGCTCTCGCTGTGCAACGGTGGGCAGGCGCACCTTCAAATGTGGGGAAGGGATGAGGAACCTCCGCTGCCTGGGTCCGCCTTGAGGGTCAGCTGGTGGTCATGTCCTCTCGATGACCTCCTCCAACATGTTTCCTATTCCAAAATGTTCACAATGTCATCTTTATGAAATCTAAGTTACGAGCGTGTAAGCAAGCAGAGGCTCTTCCATCTGTCCTCGGTCTAGTGGGGGTAGGAAGTCCCATCCAGAGAAAGCCTGACTGCCTGATTCTGTTGGTTCTTCACATGCTTGTTGGGTCCGATGAGGAGGAGAGGCTGCTGGTGACATGGACCAAACGATGGGATTCTGGGGAGTCAGCACCAGGGGTCTGGGAAATGGACCCTGCATCTAATCTACCGTAACACATATTATAGACAAGGTGTCTCCTTTAGACCTGGACGGCTCACTAATCATGCATTCACTTCTTCATTCACTGAATGAATAGATTTTTTATTTTATTTTTTATTTTTTTGCGGTACGCGGGCCTCTCACCGTTGTGGCCTCTCCCGTTGCGGAGCACAGGCTCGGGACGCGCAGGCGCAGCGGCCATGGCTCACGGGCCCAGCCGCTCCGCGGCACGTGGGATCCTCCCGGACCGGGGCTCGAACCCGCGTCCCCCGCCTCGGCAGGCGGACTCTCAACCACTGCGCCACCAGGGAAGTCCTGAATGAATAGATTTTGAACGCCTTTTATGTGCTGGACGCTGTTCTTGGTGTGGATAACAGTGGGGAGTGAAAGAGACAGACATCTCTGCCCTGGGGGGGCTCACATTCTATGGGGGAAGACGGCCAATAAAACAACACAGGGATGTGCGATCCAGTGTGATTGGAGACTCCGTAGAGATTCACCGTGAGATGCAGCTCACTTCCCGTTGACTGAATATTTGTGATCCAGGATAAGGCACTCACCGTTCTGGGGCAGGAAGTGAACTTCAGCCTGCCAGGACTGTGCTCCCCCCAGGGGAAACCGTCAAGATTGCTGCACTTATGTAAACATTGGTGAGAAAAAATTAACCTGCTTCATGTAAATAGCTTTAACCAAATGCAAATTAGTTTTTCCTCATGGGAGGGTGTTAAAATACAGGTCTGCTGCTAATTCAGGGCGTTGCCAAGTAAACTACAGCAACGAGGTTCAGATCTGAGAAAACTGCTGGTTATACTCTATTGGCCACGTCACAGACTCCTCTCTTCCTCGCATTTCCTCTCTCTCGCTCCCCCCCCCTTGCATATTTGATGTTGTCTTGTAGGTTTCCATTGAAAAAAATCAATGCTTGGCTCTGATCATGTTCTTGGTACAGGTGTGAACTCTGATTAGGTAACTGCTGTTGCATTTGACTTTTTCCTTTGATCTGAATTGAGGTGATAAGTGTGGCAGACAGAATAGGAGGGAGATTAGCAGCCCTTCCTACCAATATACTTTCTAAAAACATAAAATAAAATATTCCTGCTGGTTATTCTTCATCTCTGCCTTTCTCCTCCTCATCTTTCTTCCCCCTCCCCTCCTCCTCTTCTTCTTCTTCCTTTTTGGTCTTTTCCACATGCCTGTTGGGGATGTATTGGTTTGCCCTGAGGCTGTACCCCCTGTTTCAGCCAGAGACATATTTGGGGAGAGCGCGGGGATTTACTCTCCTGCGCCCGCTTTTGGCTTCTGTCCCAGTAGCAGCTCATCTCTCGGAGAAGCTCAGCTCTGCTGGGCGCCTGCACCCCACCCCCTCCGCCTCCCACACAGCTCAAGCCCTCACCAGGGTGCTGTGTTTCTTCTTCTTGACCCTTGGGGTCTGGGAATGCTAACCCCTCCCCATGACTGCTACTTCTGGGTGCTGCGACCTTCTCAGATGATGTACTTAACCCCGCAGCCCCTCATAAGTCCCTACAGGCAGCTCTCTCCAGAATCCCATAGGAACATGCCTTCTCTTTCCAGGTGAGCCCCTGACTGATACTGTAATCTATTTAAGTAACTAAGCATTGAGTATAAAACATTACTATTTTGAGAAAAAAATAATCATTTAAAGGGGAAAAAAAGCACAAAGGTGTGATTTAGGTATCCCGTTTTCCTTAATCACCTTAAATTATTGCCTAAACTAACTGTTTTTCTTCCAGCTTCAAGGGATCACTTCTGTAAAATCACTCTCAATTTTTGATTTTAGATCAGAAACCCTCCCCAAAGGATACATTTGACTCTGGAGCATCTCAGCTTCAGAGACATTTGAAATCTTAAATTCTTTTCCGTTCTGGCTGAGAGTTAAGACTGAGTTCTCTGTTTCCCATAACTGCAAGAAAGGAGTCCGCTGAGGACACAGACACACAAGCAAACACCTGTAATAGAAAGTGGAAAGTGTGACCTTCATCTGGGGAAACTTGGCGAAGAAGCTGGCAACTATGGTGGGACCTACAGGATGATTGGGCATGAGTGTGTCACCTGCCAGTAATGACCTTCACCCTGTGTATCTGAAGAATACAGCAGCTGGAGTATCTGGGGAGCCTTGAGTCACAGTGAAACGTAGCAGGGGTGGGAGGGGGGAGGGCAGCCCCAGGAAAGCTGAGGTCACCCCTGTTGCCTGAACTCCCAGCCTACTATTAAGATAATTTCCAGAGGCTTTATTTCCCTCGTCAAGAATGCCCTTTACTCCCTTTTCCACTTACTGAATGGAGCAGAAAATGGCCTCTACCTGTACCTGTGGAAAGCCTGTTATTAGGAAAGAGTGATTATTTTCACTTCTCTGATTAAAAAAAGCATGAAGGTACAATTTAGTTATCTACTATTCTAAATCTACAATTCAGAAAAGAGAAGCCTTGACATTTTCTTGTTTTAGTTCTTTGCTTTTTAAAATGTAGAGTTTGGGTTACTCCTACGATTTAAACGATTACCCCACTAACTCTGACATGTTGCCTCTTTCAGCCTGAACTCCTACTTGAATTCCAAAGTTAAGTTCCAATGCACCTGTTTGATTTTAGAGGGTGAGGAGAGAATGTATGAATATTTGAAAGCTTGAACGTGAGGTCACGGCACACTCTTCCTCTCTTCCAGCCTCACCTTTTGGTCTCGTATCCCCCTTCCTGTCCCTGCTTTCTTCCCTTTCCTTCCGTTTCTTTCCCATAGAGCCTCACTCTTCTTCACGCCTCATCCCCACCTGGGGCGCCGGTCCCTCTGGCCCCATGAAGGGAAATTATTTCAGCCCTCCTGTGCGAGCCCCCCAGAGGGGTCCGCATGGCTTCCTAGTGGCTCTGGAGATGGAAAAGTTTGCCGTGAAGGAGAAGAGACCAGGTGACATGGCTGAGCACTGAGTGAAAGGTTGAGAGAGATTCCAAGTGGACTTTGGGCTGTTAAACCTCAGGGTGGAGGTGGGGGTCAGAAGGAGGGTGGTAAGAAGGATGAGGGCAGGAAGGCCATGTTACCAAACCAAACTTGGGTCCACTCACCTGTGCACAGTAAAGCCAGGCAACTGTCACCAGGTTGTGGTGAAGGGAAGTTCAGCGTTTATTGCCGGCGCCAAGAAAGAAGAATGGGCAGCTTGTGCGCAAAAGACCCGAACTACCTGACGGCTTTCAGAGAAGGGGTTTGAAAGGCAGTGGGAGGGAGGGGTCTTCAGGGTGCGTGATCAGCTCATGCCCAATTCCTGGACTGGTTGGCATCAAGGTGAAGTTCAAGCATCATCAACATTTTGGTTTCAACCAGTCTAGGGTCTATGTTCCTGTGGTCACAATTTTCATCTGGTTCTGCTTCCTGCAAAAACAACTTAGGGGGGCTTCCCTGGTGGCGCAGTGGTTGAGAATCCGCCTGCCGATGCAGGAGAGACGGGTTCGTGCCCTGGTCCGGGAAGATCCCACATGCCGCGGAGCAGCTAAGCCCGTGAGCCATGGCCGCTGAGCCTGTGCGTCTGGAGCCTGTGCTCCGCAACGGGAGAGGCCACAACAGTGAGAGGCCCGCATACCGCAAAAAAAAAAAAAAAAAAAAAAAACAACTTAGGAATGTGTGTCAGGCCTTTATCTATATCTTTCAGGGAACTGGGAGTTTGGATGATTCTACTATGTGGCAGATTTATAGTCTAAATTGTTACAAGTTTCCTGGCCCAACAGCTAATCTTTGTTTCTACATCTTCACATTCCTCATCAGTAACTCTTGAGCCAGCCTTCTGAGACTCAGAGGAGGCCTGGGAGAGTAAAGGGAAAACCTTTTACTTCAAAGGATAGGGGCCCCAGGGCTTGTATATGGTTTCAGTTGTTTGGGGGCCACATGATCACTTCAAATTTAGAAACAGTAGTTTTAGCCAATCCCCGGATTCCAGGTAAAATAGACTTTCTCTGATCTATCTCCTCACCAGCCTCCAGCTATCTTCACCACATGTCTAGGAATCTTGGGTTAAAGTAAATGTGCTCATGGAGGATGGTGTGATAGCACATGTCATGTTTATGTCAGCATCCAGCAGGGCTCTGTGGGAACGAGGTTGAAGAGAAGAGGAAAGATCCGGGCTGACCCCTGGATCCTGGGGGAGCCGGATGGGGTGGGGTGGGGCTGACCTCAAAGTTCCCATCCCCACGGGACAGAGGACTGTAGGGTATTATCGAGCATCTACTTTATCCTAGAAGACTGAAGTGCACTTACACTCTTATGATAATACTAAGTGAATTATATTCTGAGTCCCATTTTGCAGAAGAGAAAAACCCAAGGGTCCTAAGTAACTTCCCCAAAGTCACAAGGCTTAGCAGGTATCAAGCTAGAATTTAAATCCTGAGCTAGCAAATCTGGCTGATTCTCAAGTTCCAGCTGCTTTCAGAACCTCTGGGAGGGCCCCAGGCAGGCAGGACACTCTGGTAGGTGGGAGGGAGGCTTTGCCACATCAGACCTCCTGCCCCTCCTCCCCACCCTCCACCAGCTTCCCCCACCCCCGTTCCCCACCCCCGGATTTGGAACTGCCTACTGGGTACTTGTGATGGCCCGGTGACTCCTGTGGACAAGGTGGAGTAGCCACGAGGACACCGTGGGACACCTTTCTTAGTGCCATCATGGGGACAGGGATCAAGGATGTATGCTTTCCTTTTTCTGGTTCTCTCCAGGTGAAGGCCTCACTGCTGCCCATGGTAGCGGGGACCCATCCAGGTGTGGTCCATGGGACTCTAAGCTCCAGCCAGGGGATGGGGGAAAAATAACGGCACCTGATTCCTTAGGAAACAACTAAAACTGGAGCCACCCTTGGTGGTTGGATGGGAAGTGGAGATCAAAGAGCTTCAGCTGCAGTGGGGCTCTGCCCTGAGCTTCTTCACGGAAAATGTCACACACTTTGGGTTTGGAAAGGCTTTTCTCATCTATTTACCTTTTAGGAAGTAAGTGGTGTCTTTTCCCCCATTTGACAAATGTGGAAACAGAGGCAGAATTATTACATGATTTTTATGAGAAATAGTAAAACTGAAACCAGATCTCAGGTCTCTCCAAGTTCTTAGCCTGCCTCTGTGTAGTATCAGAAGCCTAAAGGCAGAAGAGAAATCGCTCCGGGGAGGAGTATCGCCCTGTACTTGGTAAACGGCCTCTTCTCTCTCAGAAAGGGCCAGGCTTTGCCACCCAGGGGAGCTGAGGGGAAGGCTAAAGGAGGAGACACGTGGCCTCAGGGCTGGCAAGTTCTGCTGCTGGAATTCACTCCCCCAGCAGAGGTGATTGCTGGGTACCCACCTTGGCTGCACTTGGGGACGCGGCCATCAGCAGCGGAGCACTTGCCCTCCGGGAACTTACCTGTTAGGGGGAAGTTTCAAAAGTAACACAATAAACAAACCAGAAAATCTAAGGCACTGGCAAATGTCCTGGAGAAAATAGGTTGCGGTGACAGACTCTGGAGGTGGGCGGTTGGCTTCGCAGGATAGTTCAGGAAGGCTTCTGAGGACGGGACGTTTGAACTGAGACCTCTGTGTGATGTTTGGGGCCTGAGGATGGATAGGTCTGGGGGAAGGGCTTCCTCAGGGGGTCGCAGGTGCCAGGCCTGGTGGGAAGATGGGCTGGCGGGGCCCAGGGACAGGGACAAGTAAAGCCTGCTATGGCTGGAGCCTAGGAGACAGATGTGGTTGCACAAAGCAGGGTGCAGGTGCAGGGAGAGGGCAGGGGTGCACAGCTGGAGGTGTCCCACTAACAGGATTCCAGGGCCCTCCTGCACTGAGCCTTGCCACCTGCTCTTACCTCCTAGCTCCTAACTGCAGTGGGTTCTCCTTTCTTTTTAGAGGGAGGATGAAGCAAGATGCTCCGTGCTATCATTCGGAATGATCTTTACAGCACACTATACCTCTGCCGCGGGCTTTCCTCCTTTCCCTTCCCAAGTTCACGGCAGGCTCTTGACCCGGGAGCAGACATATCATAAGCATCTGTGTGCACGTGCATGTGTATGGGTGTGTGTGCGCGTGCGTGTGTGTGTGTGTGTGTGTGTGTGATTGACCTTGGATGGAGTATTTGAGAACAAAACAAAACAAAACTCACAGATATTAACCGCAGTGGCTACATCTGGGGCTGAACCCTGACCAAGCTCACTCTTTTCAGTCGGGAGTCAGGATGAGCTGCAAAGACAGCCCTTCTGCGCCCGCACTCCTTGAGAAGAATTTGTTTATTGCTCCATTAGAGAAATTCATGTTGATCATAAAAATTAGGAAAACACAGAAAAGGAGAAAAAGCAACCACTGCTAATTATAGTTAACTTTATATTTACTTAAAAAAAAAAAGAAGCCTGAAGAAATAATGGGAGGGAAATACATCAAAATATGAGAGCCTGGCAAAAATTATTGTACCCATCATTTTCTGCCTACATAATTGTCCATATAATCGATGAATCATAGTTTATAAAGCATCTACCCTACGGTTGTATATTTAACTTATCTCCAAGTTTTCCACTATAAAAATTATATTTAGTAATTACACAGCTTTGTGCCTCCCTGCCCCTGACGATATTCTTAGAATATCAGGATGGATTCGCAGAAAATGCCATTACTGAGTGAAAAAATATAAATGCTTTTAAAGTTCTTGATACTTATTTCCAAAAGAAGTGCCAGTTTATATGAGAGCTGCTGACCAATTTGTAAGGTGGACTCTGCCCCAGGGTAGCCGTGTGTGTGTCCGTGCGGGCGACAGTGGCACCTCGGTGAGAGAGGTGACACAGAGGAAGGGCGTCTCGGCTTGGGGGGAGGAAGTGGGCAGGTGAAGGACACGGAGACACCTGGCCGGGGGCTCTCACGGGCGAGGTCCCTCAGCCTGGAGACTTGCCCCTGTGAAGCCTGGGGACAGACGCTGATGTCTCTGTCTGCGGGGCCCCGTGACGCTCCTGTCTTGGAAACGCGTGGGAAGCACAACACAGCGAGCGCTAGCTGTCTGGGGGCCCTGATCCCTGCTCTCTGCCTGGCTGTCCCCTGCAGCACAGTGGAGCCGGTCCCCGGCTGGGCCACCACCAGCAGCAGGGGCTTGGACCCGCGTTATTAAGACCCAATCAAACGATGAGAAATCGTTGACTGGGAACATTTGGAAAATTATATTTTGAACATTTTCCTTCAAATGAGGCTGGCGTGGAAGGCACTTTCCATCTGGGGTTTAATTCTTGTTACAGAAACTATAGAACACATTCATGCCAGTACTGAAAAAATCAAACCCCAAAGGGCAGGATTTTAGGTTTTATGAAATCTTGTGATGGGATTAGTGTCCTCATAAGAAGAGGAAGAGAGAAAAAGGACTCTCTCTCCCTCCCTCTCCCTCCCTCCCCCTCCTCCTCTCCCTCTCCCTCTTTCCCTCTCTTCCTCTCCCTCTCCCTCTCCCTCTCCCTTTCCCTCTCTTCCCCTTCCTCTCTCTCTCCCTCTCCTTCCCTGTCCCTGTCCCTCTTTCCCTCTGTCTCCCCTCACCTCCCTTTCTCCATGTGTGGCACCGGGAAAGGCCAGGTGAGAAAGCTGTTTACACGCCAGGAAGACAGTGGTTTGCTGGCACCTTGGTCTTGAGCTTTCATCCTCCAGAATCCTGAGAGAATAAATGTCTGTGGTTTAAGCCGCCCCGTCCGCTCGTGCTGTCTGCTGTGGCAGCCGGAGCCGACTGGGAGGACACCTCCTCCTGGACGCCTCCCTTCCACCCCACTGTGTCCACCTGCCACCTTTCTGTCCTTGCAGCCCCCTCCACGTGTGTCACGGGGTTTACCGCAGTGCACGCTGCCCAGCCGGACGGTCCTGGCGGACGGCCCGAGTCCTTCGCCTGGTGCGTGTAGAGCAGAGCCTGGGAGACACCCAGCCACGTGGGGGGGCGTGGCTGATGGTCGTGCGTATATTCCCGCACCTCTCCCGGCGCTCAGTTCATCTGACGAAGGACCGCCTGGGTACGTCTGTCCTCGGAGACCCCTCGCTCCTGTGGAACCGGCCGCTCTGTGGTTGTTTGCTGGATCGCACACCTAACTTTGACGTGTGACCTGGTGTGTGTGTTTGCTGTGTGTTTTGTGTGTGTGCTCTGTATGTGTTCTGCGTGTGTTTGTTGTATATTGTGTGTGTTTTGTGTGTGTGCTCTGTGTGTTTGCTGTGTGTGTGTTTGCTGTATGTCGTGTGTATATGTTTGCTGTGTGTTTATGTGTTTGCTCTGTGCGTGTGTGTGTTTGCTGTATGTTGTGTATATGTTTGCTGTGTGTTTGTGTGTTTGCTCTGTGCGTGTGTGTGTTTGCTGTATGTCGTGTGTGTATGTTTGCGGTGTGTTGTGTGTGTGCTCTGTGTGTGTTGTGTTTGCTGTATGTCGTGTATATGTTTGCTGTGTGTTTGCTGTGTGTGTGTTTGCTGTATGTCGTGTGTATATGTTTGCTGTGTGTTTGTGTGTTTTCTCTGTGCGTGTGTGTGTTTGCTGTATGTTGTGTGTGGATGTTTGCGGTGTGCAGTGTGTGTCTCCTGCTCTCTCCAGCTCTGCTGTTTCACAGCCTGCTCCTAGCTTGGCAGCCTGGCACTCAGACCCGGGCCCCTCTGTCACTGGGTTGTGTCCTTGGGTTAAGTCACAGCCTCTCAGGCCAGGCTTTTCATCGGAAACACAGAGGTGGCCCCTCCAGGAGCCACCTGGCTTGACCTGTGCACCGTCTCCAGTGGCTGGAAGGGCCCACTCAGGGCCGCCCTCAGGACTGACACACGGACCCTCACGTCCCCGGCCACCTGCCCCCTCCCAGGCTTTCCCTCCTACCATAACCTGGAATTTCTTTCTCTTTTTTCAAAATCCGTTTTATTAAGGTGTAATAGATATGCAGTAAAGTTCATCAACTTTCGTGTCTAATTGGATGACAAACGTGCACGATTGTGTAACTGCCACCGCAAGCACCCCAGGGAACATTGCCTTCACTCCACAAACCTCCTTCCTCGTGCAGTTAATTCTCTCCCCACTGCAGTCCCGACGGCCACTGATTTGCTTTCTGCTACTACACTTGAAACCTTTTGTAAAATTTTGTCACAATGAAATCCTATCTGTAGTTCAGTCCTATTTAATGGCTGGATAGCGTTCCATGGTGTGAATATAACAATTTTGTTCATTCACCAGTTCATGAACCCTTGAATTTTCCCAGGATTTGGCAGTAATGAGTAAAGCGGAGGTGGATATTCACATACAAGTCTGTAGGCACGTCCCCTGGAAGCACGTAGAAGTGTGATCCTGGACAGTGAAGCGAGTGTTTGTTTTACTTTACACAAAATTGCCAAATCATTTTCCGAACCAGTTGTATGACTTTGTGATCTCACCAACAATGCATGAATGTCCCAGTTGCTCCACATCCACTTCTTTTTTTGTTTTGTTTTTTTTTTTTGCGGTACGTGGGCCTCTCACTGTTGTGGCCTCTCCCGTTGTGGAGCACAGGCTCCGGATGCACAGGCTCAGCGGCCATGGCTCACGGGCCCAGCCGCTCCGCGGCACGTGGGGTCCTCCCGGACCGGGGCACGAACCCGTGTCCCCTGCATCGGCAGGCGGACTCTCAACCACTGCGCCACTAGGGAAGCCCCGTCACATCCACTTCTTTTTGATTGAGCTTTGATACGTTGGTCATGCAAGAAATTTATCTATCTTATAAAAATTTTTGAGTTTAAAATTGCTTATTATCTTATTAGCTTTTTAAAGAATGTAGGATATAAAGAGACAACTCTTTCATTCCAGACCAGTTTGGAAATGTGTTTCTTCTTGCTTTTTCCTGAACAGTCTGACCAGAGTTTTACCAATTTGATTTCTCTGTTCAAAAAAAAAAAAAAACCAGCTTTTGTTTTCATTGATTTACTCTATTGTTTTTCCTGTTCTTTGATTTTGACTTTTATTGTTATGCGTTCCTTCTTTCTGCTTATTTTGGATTTCTTTTGCCTTCTTCTAGTTTCTCAAGGTAGAATCAGTGATTTGAGATGTTTCCTTCTTTTCTAACATAAACACTTAATGCTATAAATTTACTTCAAAGTACTGCTTTATCTTCATTCTACAAATTTTTATATATTTTGTTTTCATTTTCATTCAGTACAAAATATTTTCTAGTTTAATGTTTTCAACCTATGCATTATATGGAAATGTGTTATTTAACTTTCAAATTTTGGGGGATTTTCCAGGAGTCTTTTATTGATATCTAGTTTAATTCTGTTGTTATCAGGTAACATGATCTTTATGATTTCAATCTTCTTAAACAGGGGTTAGTAAACTCTTTCTGTAAGGGTCCAGATGGTAAAGAGCTCAGTCTTTGTCAGCTAGTATATACTCTCTGGAGCCACTACTCAGCTCTGCCACTGTAGTGCAGAAGCAGCCATAGATATAAACAATGTACATGTCTGTGTTCCAGAAAAACTTTACCTACAAAACTTCATCTACAAAAACAGGGAGTAGGCTAGATTTGGCTAAAGGATTAGAGCTTGTGGACTCCTACTCTTAAATGTGTTTGTAGTTGTTATATGCCACTTAATATGGTTTTTCTTCATACATGTTCTGACTGCACTTGAAGAAAAATGCTTATTCTACTGTCACTGGGTACAGGTTTCTGTAGTGACAATGAGGTCAGCTTAGGTATAATGTTTTTTGTTTTTTGTATTTTTTAAAATTAATTTATTTTTGGCTGCGTTGGGTCTTCGTTGCTGTGCATGGGCTTTCTTTTTAGTTGTGGTGAGCAGGGGCTACTCTTCATTGCCGTGCTCGGGCCTCTCACTGTGGTGGCCTTTCTTGTCTTGGAGCACCGGCTCTAGGTCCGCGTGCTCTAAAGCGCAGGCTCAGTAGTTGTGGTGCACAGGCCCAGCTGCTCTGCAGCATGTGGGATCTTCCTGAACCAGGGCTCTAACCCATGTCCCCTGCATCAACAGGCGGACTCCCAACCACTGTGCCACCAGGGAAGCTCAGGTATAATGTTTTTTGTCTTCTTTCTCCTTACTGATTTTTTCCCTCTTTGTTTTAGTAGTTCCTGAGAGGAGCACTAAAATCTCCAATTATAATTGTGGGTATATCTAGTTCTGTCTTTTTTTGTTTTTTATGTTTCCATGTTTCTCATATTTGCTTAATATATTTTAAATCTGTTACTAGGTACATATTAGACATACTTACACATTTATGATTTTTTAAAATAAATTAACCCCTGTATTATAAAATTTCCTCTTTCTTCTCTGTAATATTCCTTCTTCTGAAATCTGTTTTGTCTGATATTGTTATGGCCATTCCAGCTTTCTTATGTTTATTCTTTTTATATTTATTTTTCCATCCTTTTACTTTTAATACAGCTACAATTTAAAGTGTGTTTCTTGCATCCATCATATTGTTAGCTTTACTTTTTTTTTTTTTGCGGTACGTGGGCCTCTCACTGTCGTGGCCTCTCCTGTTGCGGAGAACAGGCTCCGGATGCGCAGGTTCAGCGGCCATGGCTCACGGGTCCAGCCACTCAGCGGCACGTGGGATCTTCCCGGACCGGTGCACGAACCCGTGTCCCCTGCATTGGCAGGCGGAGTCTCAACCACTGTGCCTCCAGGGAAGCCCAGTTTTACTTTTTAAGTCCAAGCTAATGATCCTTGACTTTATTTGGGGGGTTTAGTCACGTACATTTAATGTAATTATTGATATGATTGGTTTTAAATGTACCATCTTGCTATTTTGTTTCTTTTTGTAATATCTATTCCTTATTCCTTTTCCTTCTTTTCCTGCCTTATATTTGATTACATGAACAATTTTTTATGGGTCCACTTTATCCCTGCTACTGATTTATTAGAAATATAGTTTTAATTTAGTGCTTTCTTTGGGTTTACAACATATGATTTTAACTGATCACAGTCTACTTTCACATAATATTATACCACTTCACATGCAGTATAAGACACTTATAATTGCATACTTCCATTTGCCCCTTCCTGTGCTTTGTGTCACTCTTGTTATACATTTTACTCTTATATGTGATAGTTCTTAAACATGTCCCCAGATCCCTTGAAATCCACCCCTCAAAAGGTGGGGTGTAATTCACCTCCCTTGAGCATGGTCTGGATGTACTGACTTCCTTCTGGAGACTAGAATGTGGTGGAAATAACACTGTGTGACTTCTGAGATCATAAAAAGCATCGCAGCCTCCACCTTGCTTTCTCTCTTGGATTACTCACTCTGGGGCAAGGCCAGCTGCCACATCAAAAAGACACTCAAGTTGCCCATGTGGAGAGGCCTCCTGCCAGCAACCAGTGAGTCACTGAGGTCCACTGCTGACAGCCATGTGAGAGAGCCATCTTGGAAGCAGATTCTCCAGCCCAGGTCAAGGCTTCAGATGACAAAACCCTCCACTGACACCTTGACCACAACCTCTTGAGAGACTCTGAGCCAGAATCACCCAACTAAGCCACTCCCAAACTTCTGACCCTCCATAACTGTGAGAAAACAAATGTTTGTTATTCTAAGACAAGTATTTATGATAATCATTAATGTATCAATTAATAACTAATACAAACTCACTTTGAATATTATTTTTGTTTTCAGCAGTCAATCAACTTTTAAAGAGGTAAAAATATTATTTTACATTTCAGCAGAAGCAACAGGAACTACAATCCTGCAGCTTGTGGAACGAAAACCACATTCACAGAAAGACAGACAAAAATATCACTGAAGAAATCAAAGAAGAAATCAAAAAAATACATAGAAACAAATGACAATGAAAACACTATGACCCAAACTTATGGGATGCAGCAAAAGCAGTTCTAAGAGGGAAGTTTATAGCAATTCAATCTTACCTCAAGAAACAAAAAAAAATCTCAAATAAACAATCTAACCCCACACTTAAAACAACTAGAGAAAGAAGAACAAAGAAAACCCAAAGTCAGTAGAAGGAAAGAAATCATAAAGAGCAGAGCAGAATAAATGATATGGAAATGAAAAATACAATAGCAAAGATCAATAAAACTAAAAGCTGGTTCTTTGAGAAGATAAACAAAATTGATAAACCCTTAGCCAGACTCATCAAGAAAAAAAGGGAGAGGATGCAAATCAATAAAATTAGAAATGGAAAAGGAGAAATCAAAACTGACACTGCAGAAATACAAAGGATTATAAGAGACTACTACAAACAACTCTATGCCAATAAAATGGAAAACCACAAAGAAATGGACAAATTCTTGGAAAGGTACAACTTTCCAAGACTAAACCAGGAAGAATTAGAAAATATAAACAGACCTATCACAAGTAATGAAATTAAAACCATAATTTAAAATCTTCCAACAAACACAAGTCCAGGACCAGATGGTTTCACATGTAAATTCTATCAAACATTTAGAGAAGAGCTAACACTTACCCTTCTCAAACTCTTCCAAAAAATTGCAGAGGAAGAAACACTCCTAAATTCATCCTATGAAGCCACCATCACCCTGATGCCAAAACCAGAAAAAGATACCACAGAAAAAGAAAAGTATAGACCAATATCACTGATGAACATAGATGCAAAAATCCTGAACAAAATACTAGCAAATAGAATCCAACAACACATTAAAAGTATCATACTTTTAAAAGTATCAAGTGGGACTTATCCCAGGGATGCAAGGATTCTTCAATATATGCAAATCAATCAATGTGATACACCACATTAACAAATTAAGGAATAAAAACCATATGATCATCTCAACAGATGCAGAAAAAGCTTTTGACAAAATTCAACACCATTTATGATAAAAACTCTCCAGAAAATGGGCATACAGGGAACCTACCTCAACATAATAAAGACCATATATGACAAACAAACAGCAAGAATCATAGTCAATGTTGAAAAACTGAAAGCATTTCCACTAAGATCAGGAACATACAAGGAAGTCCACTCTCGTCTCTCTTATTCAACATAGTTTTGGAAGTCCTGATAGCCACAGCAATCAGAGAAGAAAACAGAAATAAAAGGAATAAAAATTGGAAAAGAAAAAGTTTGCAGATGACATGATACTATACATAGAATATCCTAAAGATGCCACCAGAAAACTACTAGAACTAATCAATGAATCTGGTAAGGTTGTAGGATACAAAATTAATGCAGAGAAATCTCTGGTATTCCTACACACCAACAGTGAAAAATCTGAAAGAGAAATTAAGGAAACACTCCCATTTACCATTGTAACAAAAAGAATAAAATACCTAGGAATAAACCTGCCTAAGGAGGTGAAAGACTTGTACTCAGAAAACTATAAAAGACTAATGAAAGAAATCCAAGATGACATAAACAGATGGAGAAATATACCATGTTCTTGGATTGGAAGAATCAATATTGTGAAAATGACTATATTACCCAAAGCAATCTACAGATTCAATGCAATCTCTATCAAACTACCAACGTCATTCTTCCCAGAATTAGAGCAAAAAATTTACAGTTCGTATGGAAACACAAAAGACCCTGAATAGCTAAAGCGATCTTGAGAAAGAAAAACGGAGTTGGAGGAATCAGGCTCCCTGACTTCAAGCTATACCACAAAGCTACAGTAATCAAGACAGTATGGTACCGGTACAAAAACAGAAATATAGCTCAATGGTACAGGATAGAATGCCCAGAGATAAATCCACGCACATATGGGCACCTAATTTACAACAAAGGAGGCAAGAACATACAATGGAGAAAAGACAGTTTCTTCAGTAAGTGGTGCTGGGAAAACTGGACAGCTACATGTAAAAGAATGAAATTAGAACACTCTCTAACATCATACACAAAAAAGAAACCCCAAATCGATTAAATACTTAAATGTAAGACCAGACACTATAAAACTGTTAGAGGATAACATAGGAAAAATACTCTTTGAAAAACCACAGCAAGATCTTTTATGACCCACCTGCTAGAGTAACAGAAATAAAAACAAAAATAAAGAAATGGGACTTAATTAAACTTAAAAGCTTTCGCACAGCAAAGGAAACTATAAACAAGACAAAAAGGCAATCCTCAGGATGGGAGAAAATATTTGCAAATGAAACAACAGACAAAGGATTAAACTCCAAAATATACAAACAGCTCATGGAGCTCAATATCAGAAAAAACAAACAATCCACTTAAAAAATGGGTGGAAGACCAAATAGACATTTCACCAAAGAAGACATACAGATGGCCAAGAGGCACATGAAAAGCTGCTCAACGTCACTGATTATTAGAGAAATGCAAATCAAAACTACAATGAGGTATCACCTCACACCAGTTAAGATGGGCATCATCAGAAAATCTGCAAACAACAAATGCTGGAGAGGGTGTGGAGAAAAGTGAACCCTATTGCACTGTTGGTGGGAATGTAAACTGATACAGCCACCATGGAGAACAGTATGGAGGTTCCTTAAAACACTAATAATAGAACTACCATACGACCCAGCAATCACACTACTGGGCATTTACCCAGAGAAAGCCATAATTCAAAAGGACACATGCACCCCAATGTTCATTGGAGCACTATTTACAATAGCCAGGTCATGGAAGCAACCTAAATGCCCATTGACAGACGAATGGATAAAGATGTGGTACATATATACAATGGAATATTACTCGTCCATAAAAAGGAACAAAATTGGGTCATTTGTAGAGATGTAGATGGACCTAGAGACTGTCATACAGAATGAAGTAAGTCAGAAAGAGAAAAACAAATATTGTATATTAATGCATATATGTGGAATCCAGAAAAATGGTACAGATGAACCTATTTGCAGGGCAAGAATAGAGATGCAGACATAGAGAATGGACATGTGGAGGGTGGGATGAACTGGGAGGTTAGGATTGACATATACACATTACTTTGTGTAAAATAGTTAGTGGGAATCTGCTGTAGAGCAGAGAGAGGTCAGCTCAGTGCTCTGTAATGACCTAGATCGGTGGCATGGGGGGTGGGGTAGGAGGGAGGTCCAAGAGGAAGGGGATATATGTATACATAGAGCTGATTCACTTCATTGTACAACAGAAACTAACACAACACTGTAAAGCAATTATACTTCAATAAAACAAACAAACAATAATCTGGTAGCAATGAGAATTCATTTAATGTTTCTTTCTCTAAAACACCTTTAGCTTCTATTTAAAAAAACATTTTTATTTGGATATAATTTTAAACTCACACAGAAGTTGTACATTTAATACAGAGAGTTCCATATACCCTTTACCAAACTTTCCCTGATGATAACATTTTACATTATATTATATAACAGGTTTAGCAAAAGCCAGAAAACTGACATTACAAAAATACAATGAACTCAACTGGTTTTTACACACACTCATTTTGGGGGGCACACGATTCTACGAAATTTTATCACATTTGTAGCCCTAGGGTCTCCACCACCTCATTCAGGAGTCTCTTTAGTTTCCCCTCTTGTGCTGTGAACTGCAAACTGCTTCAGGTTGTAATCCAGGATAATCGTCAGTCTCATCTTATTTTTTCCTTCTTTCAGGAGTCATACTCCCGTGCTGTCAATGTCCTATGGCTGAAAATTACTATTTCATATATATTTGCCCAGTTTTCCTGTTAATTTTAGTGGGGAGATAAATTAGGTACCATTTATGCACATGGATGAAGTGTGAGTATACATGCTGGGAAAATTTTAATTGCTCATTTCTCTTTCTCAGGCAAAAGTAGTGGAGTTGACAAGTTGTCACATTGGTGATGAGCTGTCTCTTGAGTGGGAAGAGCCCCAGCTTGAATTTCCTCTTCTTCACAGGAGCCCATGTTTATGTGACTATTACTTTCTTCAAAGGCTTGCTGTGGTCGCCTGATTTTCTGTGTCAGTTTTTCCTCAAATTAGAATCAACTGATTATCCTTCACCAGTCATCCCCCATTTTTTGTTCAACTTCCCTTGCTTCCTGCTGGCTCTCTATTAATTCTACTTTTGGATCAAACTCTTACGTTCAGAACTGTCAGTTTTAACACAATCCCAGACTCGGCAACTTTGTTATGTCAAGTTTTTCTATTGAATACCGTTGTGTCACCAGGCATTTACAGAAATCAAAGCCTTGGAGAATGCCAGAATTGATGAGGTTAAGTGTTAGGAATGACAGTCATTTGGTTTTGTAGCTAACAAAGTAAGCATTAAAGGTTATTAATTACACAAAAATGTTTTCTGAAGGATAGTCAATGTCAAGGCAAACTACCCTCTGTGGTGAGATTGTCAGGCGCGAGGGAGGGTCAGAGAGGGAAGAGGAGCTATCACGCTTCCCTCATGTTTAGCTAAAGTTGCTGATGAACAGAATGAACAAAATTATAGAGATATATTTATGGTTTTTAAGTCTCAGTCTCTGCAGTTCTGAGAAACTCATTTTTCCTTCCTGTCTACCTACCCATCATTTGAGGATGATAACTCAGGATGTATGCAGGATACACTGCCATAGTGAATATCAAAGTCATTTGAAAAGCATGGTGGAATAAAAAGTTCTTATGGTAAAAGAAGGTAGTTATAAATACCAGCTAAAACCGTGTGACCAAAATACCTTCCCAGGAGCACCTAGACTGGTGTCTCATTGAGTGATGGGACTGCAGCTAAGCTGACACCAATAGACCGTCACTGTCCAGTCCACCCCTTTGTGAACTTGGTACCATACAAAATTCCTTAAACCATACTTAATTTCTAACTAAAGACAATAACAAAGTCATACTTCAACCCTACATGATACAACTATTCCATGTACAACAAAATCAGGCCAACCCTTCCCCCAGAAGGGGATGCAGAGTCAGTCCTTGAGCGAAGCCCACTCTTATTCCTCGATATCCTGTAACATAAACACTATGCTGTAACGTTCACTACTATTAATACATTTTGTGTGAGATGATAAGGGGACAATAGAAGAAAGCAAAGAAAATATTTGGGTAATGTATATGCAAACAGAACAAAATAATGAAGTTCTTACAACTATTACAGGCCTTGTATCTGCAGGTTTCCATGGTTGTAGCCAGTATTTATAACTAATTCTTCTACTACCCATTCCACATTCCCTTTGCCTTCAGCGAGCACTTCAGCTGGTTGTGGTTCTTTGCCTTTGCCTGGTGAAGTGCTCCAGACCTTCATTCCAGAAGCATATGGGCTATTAGCAGTCTCCACAGAATTGGATGGTGGTAGTTTTCCATTGACTTTAAGGACATGATGGTACTAAGAGGCACAAAGGGATATTCTGTATTCCAGATGTGCTCTTCTTTACCTCCGTTGTGTAGGAGCTACCAAATTTCCCTTTGGGAGTCAAAGTCATTCACCCTATCAGTATAGCAAACCCTTTCTTTGCCTGTTGATTCAGAGGGATGAGGAGATCAAAGTGGCTAGATGCAATCTTAACTTTTATTTCAATGGAATCATTGTTTTCTTTCCCCTGATGGAAGCAATCTTTTATTTGGAACTAAGACCTCTAGATGAGTAGAGCCTAAGGTCACAAGGATGGGAAACAACAATTTTGCTAGTGGATCACCATTGTTAATAATGACTAGAGCCACTCCTATTTCTGTGTCTTGATTACAGGACATGTGAATCCGGCATCGTATATTGGACGGTGATTCAGAACAGTCAGTCTTCTGAAGAACTTTGCCCCACCCTGCAAGATATTGGGCATCTGGCTTGTGCTGTAATTGAGTCTTCAAAATGCCATTCCATCTTTCTGTCAAGCCAGCTGCTTCAGGATGCTGGGGAACATAGTAAGACCAGTGAATTCCATGGGCCTGAGCCCGTTGCCATGTTTTGTCTTCTGCGAAGTGAGTTCCTTCACCAGAAGCAGTGCTGTGTGGTGTACCATGACAGTGGATAAGGCATTCTGGATGGTAGTTTTGTCAGAAGCACTGCATGGGGAAGGTACATCTGTATCCAAGTTAAGGGTCTATTCCAGTAAGGACAAAGCACTTCCTCTTCCAGGATGGAAGTGGTCCAGTGCAGTCAACCTGCTGACTGATCACCCCAGGGAATGGTGCCATATTAATGGCTCAGTGTTGGTCTCTGTGCTGGCAGACTGG